>NC_083475.1:16323182-16638182 GCF_030014155.1 Tachysurus vachellii
TATAAAAAACAAACAAACAAAAAAATAAATAAATAAAAAAATGAAAATACAATTAAATCAATTTAGCATCAATTGCATTTATGAAAAGATTTGTATTTAATATCATAACTCTTTAAGGTGGGGTCTCTCCGATTTTTGAGAAATGCTTCAGAAAACTGAGTCGGGCCGAATAATAAACAAAAATCAAAACAAACGTGTAGCCAATGAACAGAAAGTGGCGGGGCTTGTCAATATGCGGCGGAGAGAGTGTTCAGTGTGCATGTGTGACATTAGCAGAAAGCGGTTTTAACATTGACATGGAGGATAAAAACAAAGAAAGAAAGCAAAGAAAGGCTTACGATAAGGCAAGAAGTAGGACCGTGTTAATATATGATCAGCTTTCCAGCGCTGGAGAGAACTGAAGGAGCAGGAAGTTGGCCACATATTCACAGATTGGAGTTTCCTGAGTCAATAACTCCTGAGCTAAACGCTGTTACTACACAAATAACACCTCTTTTCTATCGTAGTAATGTAGTTTTGTGTAGTAACAGCGTTTAGCTCAGGAGTTATTGACTCGGGAAACTCAACTTTACTTAAGACGCCGAGGCGCTTTTTTCCTTCTCGATAGGTGAGTAACGTTGGTTTTGCTTTGTTACACAGAACTATTATATGCCGTCCTTTGCATGATTATGCTTGTGTGTCATTTTTGCTTGTTTGTTTATCTGCAATCATATTGTTCTTCCCTTCAGCTATGATAAAGACACGTTTCTTTCCATTATTTGCCTGGGTTGCGTATGTATGTGTGGGCGGAGCTATCAATACAGGGGTGGGACCCATTTGGGTTAGGGGTGTGTTTGTTTGGGTGATTTCAAATGTCGACGTTGGCTTTCAAAAATCGGAGACCCCACCTTTAATATTACTTTTACTTGGTTTGTGTGTCTTGTTTGTGAATAACTCATGCACTCATAACTAAAAAGTAATGAATATTCCTTATACAACAAAATATGCTGAGAAATAAATAGGGCAGAGTTTTAATAACCAACAAAACAACTGACACAAATAAGAAGCTGCATTAAAGCATTATTAAATGCTGTGAGAAGAAAACAACCATGTGAGGATCCCAAAGAATCTAGAGATGTACCAACTCAAGCTTCATGACATCGGATATATCAAAGAGAAGATGCCAACTCCATGAGAACTTTGATGACAACAACATCCTAATCAATACACAATTGTCAGACTGTATCTGACTGTAGAAAGGACATTATTTATAATAACACTCTGCTGTGTTTATAAAAGTTATCACATGCTCCAGTGTCACCAAACCGAGGATGAGGTTCCCTTTTGAGTCTGGTTCCTCTCAAGGTTTCTTCCGCTTCCATCTAAAGGAGTTTTTCCTCACCACAGTCACCTCAGTCACCTCAGGCTTGTTCATTAGGGATAAATACAAACACATTTAAATATAAGTCTAATATTAATCCTGAACTTTTGTCTAATATTAATCTTTGTATAATTTGAAACTTTCTGAACTATATTTCTTATGTTCTGTAAAGCTGCTTTGAGTCATTGTCCGTTGTTAAAAACGCTGTACAAATACAATTGAATTGAATCGAAAGGCAAAGTTTTAATAACCAGCAAAAACGACGGACACCAAAAAGAAGCTGCATTAAAGCATTATTAAATTCAAATTAGGAGTCATGACATGCGTCCACAAATCACACAAATATAGGTAAACGCTATTCGATGCCATTTTTTAGTATAGATAGTGTAAGTATTGTGTTTTCTCTGAACATTACAACAGAAGGAAATGAACTTTAACAACCCGGATGATGCACTTATTCAACCAAAGAACACAAGTGTGTAATGTTCGACACTCTAAACACTCAACACTGGCAGCTTTGTTTACATAGCAGGGGGCGGGGCTACCAGGCGTGGACACTAGATGAGAAAAAAAATTCGAAGCGGGAAGACGACAATCCAGTGGACGAGACGTCATTTACAAGGTAATGTATTTAAAGATGAGACGTGTCGCATGACATCACCACAACAGCCAAAACCATTCTTCAATTCAACATGAGCAGAGCTATCAGAGACATTTATACAGGTGTGTCTTCACTGGGAGGAGAATCCTTAAAAAGCTGGAGCTTATTCATCCTTTTTTTTTGCCCAAAAGAATCACAAGAAACTTTGTGTTTCAAAAAGTGTCTAAATGTCTGTAAAAGATCTCTAAGAACTCTGGCTGTGACAAGCTGATGTGATAAAGCCAAAACTATGTTACAGCTAATTTATTGAATTAATTGATTTTAATTCAGATTTATACAATATATATATTTCTAATTTCATATTGGCTCTTGTGAAAAATAAATAAGATATATTAACATTTTTGCCATTGCGTTAACAACATATAGTGCATATTGTCTTTCAACTGAGATCCTTTTCCTAATCATCATCATCATCATCATCATCATCATCTCTCTCTCTCTCTCTCCTTTTCTTCTGCATTCTCTTTTCATCTGGGATTCTTTCCTTCTGAACCACTTGACCACAATCAAAGTAATCGCAACATGCCAGATTTTGTAGAAATAGAAGAAAGAAGCCTTTGTTTTTGTCACATTATACACTACAGTTTATTCTTCTTCACATAGCCCAGTTTGGGTAGTTGTGGGTCAGAACACAATGTCAGCTATGTTGCAACAAGTTCCTGGAGCAGAGAGGGTTAAGGGCCTTACTCAGGGACCCAATGGGTGGCTTGAACCCCAACCTTTAAATCAACAAGCAAGAGCTTTAACCGTTTGAGCCACCATTGTCCCATGAATGTACCAAATATAACAAATGTAAGAAAAGCAAAGTTCCCTAAGCTTTTAATTGAAAATCTTTTAAATATTAATATGTTGGTTTGGATGATTTTATTTTAAACAAAATGAATATTTCTAAACCCCAAAACCACGCCTCGCAGACACATATGTACACACCCACAAACACCAGACTTTGTCGCTAAACAGCACTTAATTCTGTCAGTGCTCTAGTACTTCAAGCTCCATCTCACACTGTCAAATACACTCAAGACGTAGGCTGTTTAAGGGAATCACCAATTTTATTAGTGTGTGTCTGTGTGTATGTGTGTGTATGTGTGTGTGTGTGTATGTGTCTGTGTGTGTCTGTGTGTGTATGTGTGTGTGTGTGTGTGTGTGAGAACTTCTCTATATTACTAACATACAGTGAATTTAGTCATTTGAAAACTGGGACTTTATGAGCTGTATCAGTCATGGGTTAAAAAAATCTTATAAAAACCCCTAAATCTAAAAAGTGGACAAAGTGGATAGTCTGCGTGACAAGGCTTAAAGGAAACGGAAGCTGTTTCCAGTTAACAGAGGGGAGGAGGAGAATGGTCAGTGACTGCAAAAACATGACCACAATTAGACCGAACGGGGCCTCTGTGAGAAACAGGACCACAGTGACGGTTGATTATTTCGTTAGTGTGTAATGACTGGGCTGAGTTTCTGATTGAGTGAGCAGCTAAATGACTGAAAGATTACATGCTGCACACTCATCATTATAGCCTCAGTAGATCGGTTAATTCAGGTGATTTCTACATGTATGACTGATTGCTCGAGGCGGTGATGGTGTGATGGATGGAGCTGTGTGACGTGCTGCTGTTGCTCTGAAAGAAGCAGTTGGCTGTAACGGCTGAAATTTTCCCTTTTTTCTTTGATCAATAGCTTGTTGTCCGCAGGCATTTTTGTTCTAAAAGTAACACTATTAAGTTTACATTCATATTTACTGCATCAAATAAACGTACAGCTAGTGATGTTCCTTCATCAGCTTTCATTCATTTCCTTAGAAAAAATGTGTTAATAATGCAAAAGCAAATTCCAAACAACAAAATAAACATAAAGCAAATATCCTAAGGTTATATCAGTGCAAAACGTATTGAAAAGCATAATCTAATCATAACTAAAACTTACCTTTATATTCATTCATTTATATTCATTTTTATGGCTCAATTAAACCAAATATATTTATTCGGTTCATTAACAAAAACAAGTCCGCATCCATTAATATGAATTACTGCCCTAATTAATCTGCTTGTGCTGGATCATTTAAAACAAATACCTGGTTTATATTACGAACGAACGATATTATGTGATTAAGTTGATTTCCTGTTGCTCTGAAAGAACAGGCTGGCTGTAACAGCAGATCCATTTTTTTTCTTGCATTGGTCAACAGCACAACATCCTACTGTCGGAGGATTTGTTAAAGTGTTTTCGGATTTGTTAATGTGTTTTCGGATTTGTTAATGTGTTTACGGATTTGTTAATGTGTTTTCGGATTTGTTAATGTGTTTACGGATTTGTTAATGTGTTTTCGGATTTGTTAATGTGTTTTCGGATTTGTTAATTTGTTTTCGGATTTGTTAATTTGTTTACGGATTTGTTAATGTGTTTACGGATTTGTTAGTGTGTTTACGGATTTGTTAAAGTGTTTTCGGATTTGTTAATGTGTTTACGGATTTGTTAATGTGTTTTCGGATTTGTTAATGTGTTTTCGGATTTGTTAATTTGTTTTCGGATTTGTTAAAGTGTTTTCGGATTTGTTAAAGTGTTTTCGGATTTGTTAAAGTGTTTTCGGATTTGTTAATGTGTTTTCGGATTTGTTAATGTGTTTTCGGATTTGTTAAAGTGTTTTCGGATTTGTTAAAGTGTTTTCGGATTTGTTAATGTGTTTACGGATTTGTTAGTGTTTTCGGATTTGTTCATTTGTTTTCGGATTTGTTAATGTGTTTTCGGATTTGTTAAAGTGTTTTCGGATTTGTTAATGTGTTTACGGATTTGTTAAAGTGTTTTCGGATTTGTTCATTTGTTTTCGGATTTGTTAATGTGTTTTCGGATTTGTTAATGTGTTTTCGGATTTGTTAATGTGTTTACGGATTTGTTAATGTGTTTACGGATTTGTTAGTGTTTTCGGATTTGTTAATTTGTTTTCGGATTTGTTAATGTGTTTTCGGATTTGTTAAAGTGTTTTCGGATTTGTTAATGTGTTTTCGGATTTGTTAATGTGTTTTCGGATTTGTTAATGTGTTTACGGATTTGTTAATGTGTTTACGGATTTGTTAATGTGTTTACGGATTTGTTAATGTGTTTTCGGATTTGTTAGTGTTTTCGGATTTGTTAGTGTTTTCGGATTTGTTAATTTGTTTTCGGATTTGTTAATGTGTTTTCGGATTTGTTAAAGTGTTTTCGGATTTGTTAAAGTGTTTTCGGATTTGTTAAAGTGTTTTCGGATTTGTTAATGTGTTTTCGGATTTGTTAATGTGTTTTCGGATTTGTTAATGTGTTTACGGATTTGTTAATGTGTTTACGGATTTGTTAATGTGTTTACGGATTTGTTAGTGTTTTCGGATTTGTTCATTTGTTTTCGGATTTGTTAAAGTGTTTTCGGATTTGTTAATGTGTTTACGGATTTGTTAATGTGTTTTCGGATTTGTTAAAGTGTTTTCGGATTTGTTAAAGTGTTTTCGGATTTGTTCATTTGTTTTCGGATTTGTTAATGTGTTTTCGGATTTGTTAATGTGTTTTCGGATTTGTTAATGTGTTTACGGATTTGTTAATGTGTTTACGGATTTGTTAGTGTTTTCGGATTTGTTAATTTGTTTTCGGATTTGTTAATGTGTTTTCGGATTTGTTAAAGTGTTTTCGGATTTGTTAATGTGTTTACGGATTTGTTAATGTGTTTACGGATTTGTTAATGTGTTTACGGATTTGTTAATGTGTTTACGGATTTGTTAGTGTTTTCGGATTTGTTCATTTGTTTTCGGATTTGTTAAAGTGTTTTCGGATTTGTTAATGTGTTTTCGGATTTGTTAATGTGTTTTCGGATTTGTTAATGTGTTTACGGATTTGTTAATGTGTTTACGGATTTGTTAATGTGTTTACGGATTTGTTAGTGTTTTCGGATTTGTTCATTTGTTTTCGGATTTGTTAAAGTGTTTTCGGATTTGTTAATGTGTTTACGGATTTGTTAATGTGTTTTCGGATTTGTTAAAGTGTTTTCGGATTTGTTCATTTGTTTTCGGATTTGTTAATGTGTTTTCGGATTTGTTAATGTGTTTTCGGATTTGTTAATGTGTTTACGGATTTGTTAATGTGTTTACGGATTTGTTAATGTGTTTACGGATTTGTTAAAGTGTTTTCGGATTTGTTCATTTGTTTTCGGATTTGTTAATGTGTTTTCGGATTTGTTAATGTGTTTTTGGATTTGTTAATGTGTTTACGGATTTGTTAATGTGTTTACGGATTTGTTAATGTGTTTACGGATTTGTTAGTGTTTTCGGATTTGTTCATTTGTTTTCGGATTTGTTAATGTGTTTTCGGATTTGTTAAAGTGTTTTCGGATTTGTTAATGTGTTTACGGATTTGTTAATGTGTTTTCGGATTTGTTAAAGTGTTTTCGGATTTGTTCATTTGTTTTCGGATTTGTTAATGTGTTTTCGGATTTGTTAATGTGTTTTCGGATTTGTTAATGTGTTTACGGATTTGTTAATGTGTTTACGGATTTGTTAGTGTTTTCGGATTTGTTCATTTGTTTTGCACTTCTCGGCCAACGTAATTACCACTAAGTTTTTGTCACTGTCTAAGTCAGAATCAAAGTAAATAAAATAGGCATCACAAGCTTGAGTACTGTAAGATCAACAAAGTCCCGATTTTAGTGCAGCAGGAAAACAGCAAAGTTGTCAATGTCTCCTTCTCAGCATCAAAATCAGCAAAATAATCCGACATCCAAGCGTGGTGCAGTCGAGTGTGCAAAGTCTCGGTTAGGTTCCTCTATTTATGCTCGGGCGCTATCAGGCGCCTCCTTCTTCTTAATTTACATAGCTTGGCCAATTTCCCATTATTTCTAACTTTTACATTTTTACTCCTCCTACCTGTTTCCCATTATTTTCAATTTTCCATCCTACCCCTCCCCTTGTGTCTTTCCTTTTATGGAGTTCCTGTCTTTTAATTTCCCCTTATTTCCCACCCGAAGCATTTTTAAATATAAAAAAATATTTTTAAAGCCTTTTACTTCCTGAAACTTGCACACTTCGCTCTCAAGACCTGTGTGTGTGTGGGACCACATAGACCACGTACCTACGCCTGTGTTTCCTGTGGATCATTTTTCCTCATTTTCTCTTCAATTCTATAAGGTAGGAAATGGTTTTATGCATGCAGATAGTTACGTCTTGGTTAATTAGATTATAATGATTCTATTACAGTACATACTACTAACTACCACCGCTACATCTTGATGCTTGCAGATTATATGGATATGCACGTGTCATGCTCTACTCCCATTCTAGTCACACCCTTGACTGGTCCAAGCCTCGCTTAACATCCCTAAATCTTCTTATCTAACAGACACCATGGCTTCCAGAAACACTAGGCCTCATCAGTTCCCGCCACCCAGGCCTTATCCCTACTCAAGTGGGATGATGACTCCAACGACACCTGATGGCCGTCTACGCCACTACAGGCATTCCCAACTGTCTGCCTTGGCTGTGGAGTTAGCTTACTACTTGGATCATCTTTACACTACTGATACCATCAATTTCACCCTCTCTCCTGTTACCATCTCACATCGGGCCTTCCAGTGTGATGCTACTACTCAAACTGATCCAATTCTCTCTCCTCCTGCCATTGCAGGCAGTACCCAGGCCCCCCTTCGCTCACGGAATTACCACTATGCCTGGGGGGCATATGATGGCCTACAAGTCAACCCTGTGTCTCCCTATGCTCCATCATTCCCCGTCCCTTTTCCACCTCCCAGTCCAGACCCATCATCCTCTAATTCTTCTTCCCCTCCTGTTCCTTCCCCTCTCTCCCTACATATACCTTGATTAAACCATTCTCAATAAACCCGTTTTTCTCATACCCCGCCATGGCTGTCTCTGTGTGTGTGTTTTGTTATTATTTTATACTGTATTAAAATGATTATAGGTTCTTGTTTTTGATCATCAATATTCATAAAGTTGATTAGCGAAGGTGATTACATCTAGAATCATAAAATGAGTACATAAAAGATGAGTACATAATTTTAAATCAGATTCTACGCCAGACATGATCTGCATCGTACCTACTTCTTTATCTCCTAGGATTTTTCCCAACATTACTTGATTATTATGTTCAGGCATCTCAAGTGATTTTATGCTATTTATTATTTTTACAGTAGTACAAATTTGTGTACTACATTTTGCTACTGCTTCGACATACTAAGCATGGCCAATTCTCATTATTATTCATTAGTTACATATTTTAAGCTGTTATAAAGAGAAAACATTTTTGCTGAGCATCACCACCAGTCATTAAGTTTTTAAAAATTGGTACGTAGCAATTATGAAACCTTACAGTTTTTTGTTTCGGTGCCGCTACAGTAATATAATTTTTACTCATGCGCGCTTTGAAGGACTCAAAATAACACGAACATCCCCATAGCTTTCCCTCTACCACATTCTCTACAAATGCTAACAAATGACCAAGACCAAAACCAAGGTTGTCACGAGGTCCATAAAACGTTACACCACACCACGGATAAATGCTCAATTCTGATTGGTCGGAATTGATTAATGTTCTCTAACATCTTCTCTAATAAGAATAATAATAGTCATCTATATTAATCTACACTGACATCTATATTGATCCAATTATTCTAATAATTTGTTTAGTAAAAGTTTACAAAGAGACTTGCAAAGATGCTGGAGAACAACAAAAGGTTTTTTTTTGTTGGATTCCAAATTTGTTTTGAGAACATCGCAGATCCCAAAACCACAGAGGGATAGTGGCTGACGATAGTACCTTGAGGCCAACAGGGCAGCCTCAAATGCTCAAGAGCTCCCTCCAGAGGTCAACAAAGCTACCTCCAACATTCACCAGCTCCCTCCTGGGGATGACCGGTTAACCCCCAATGCTTAAGTGCTAACAGAGATAACAATCCTGACATGATCTGAGCTCCACCTCAGATGTTGTTTTTTTTTTTTTTTTTAAAGCAATTACACATTATTAAAAAATATGTTTCTAATTCATTTTCTTCAGCTGATCACATAACAGGTATGACTTGGTCATCTAAACTACATTATTATAATTCATCAAGGGGAAAAATTCAGCATTAATCCATAAAACCGGTGTTTGGTAATGCAAGAGTTTAACAGTGCTGGGAGAATTTCTTCCAGAAACTCAATTATTCTTCATTACCTATTAAACAAATGTACAGTTTTGTCTGTAAACGATTCTTATGTCCGTGGAACGACGAAACCAAGGCAGCGTCTTCAACATTCTGTAGAAGTCCCAGGAGAGAAGCCTCCATGCACTAGATTCCCAAACGTCCTGCTATTACTTTAATTAAATGTTGATGAGTTAATATTTCACAGCTGGATAACATCTTGAGTTTCTTATTATACTTTTTTCCGAACACACCTTCAAAAATAATGTGTGCAAGTCTTAAACATTTCAGAGATAATGATTTCTTCAGAGACTAGAAGACAACATGAAAAAACGTAACTTCGCTTTTTCATACTGTCTTGTTAATTAAAATATCTGAATAGTAATGGGTAAACAAAGCAATGAGGATTGAAAACCCAGAACCAGATCAAAAAGATCTACATACTGTACAGAAAATAAGGCTTAAAAATTTCAGGCACAAAAGCATTTCGCATTTAACTGAATGCTAATCTTAATATCAAAGACTAATTAACGTCTGTATACATAGAGGATATACAGAATACAAAATGACATTAATAAATGAATACGGGGTAATAATTTTGTCTCGAACACCACAACATTTATGGTAATATTGTTTACGTTCAGGAAATTATTTATCTATTTATAATCATATTATACAACTAGATACTCAGCAATAAACGGTGACATTTTCTTCATCTTGAGATTAATCATTAAGCACATCTGCTTGAGTATTAATCATTTCGACCGTATCAAATGGTTAGTAACATCTAAAAGAAAATGCTCGAATTTGGTGTACACCTGTGACAACAGATGAGTCATGTGGTGTACTTGGACTTTGTACTTATAGGAAAAAAACACAACACAACATGTTTGCGCATAGTAATGTTTTTGAGTCAGATGTTTACAACACTGACACCTGCACTGGGTTTGAAACAGTGGAACTGGGGCAATGGTCAAGGACAAAGTGGGAGATAAACTCAGGGGCGTTTTACTACGAATGGGGAGATTTGTGTACTGTAAATATGTCATAATTAGGTACTGCTCGGTTTTGGTTGTTCTCTTCAGTGGTAGATGATATAATCAAAAACATATAACCTGTTTAAACATGTATGACATTTATGACAATGTACATCAATCAGTCATAACATTAAAACGATTGTGTAGGTCTCCATTGTACTTCCAAAACAGTTCTGATCCTTTGAGGATCGGCTTGAGACCAGAAATCTGGTACCAAGACGTTAGTAGAACTCCTGTAAGTTGTGAGGTTAGGCCTCCAGAGATCTGACACGTTTTTCCATCACATCCCACAGATGCTAGATTTGGAGGCCAAGTCAACACTTTGAACTCTGTCATGTTCCTCAAATCATTCCTGAGCAATTTTTGAGGTGTTAAAGGAAGTGTTAGCCTGCTAAAAGAGGCAGTACAACACAGTAGGGAATACTGTTGCCATGAAGGGGTGTATTTGGTCTGCAGCAATGTTTAGGTACATGGTACATGTCAAAGTAACATCCACATGAACCAGGATGCAACATTTCCCAGCAGAATGCTGCCCAGAGCATCACCATCACCATCAGCCCACTTGCCTTGTTCCCATAGTGCATCCTGCTGCCATCTCTTCCCCATGTAAGCAATGCAAATGCACCTGTCCCTCAACATGATGTAAAAGAAAACAGAAAATCAGACATGGTCACTTTCTTGCATTGCTCCATGGTCCAGTTCTGATGCTCACATGTCCATTGTAGGCATTTTTGCAGTGAATGGGGGTCAGCATTAGCACTCTGACTGGTTTTTCTAGCATAGCCAGCATTACATTTTTAATTTGTAATACAGCAGCTCTTCTGTGGGATCGACCCATAAGTCCTAGAAATCTGGCCTAAATCTATATCTGGAGTACTGTAAAGCTGCTTTGTGACAATTGCACTACAAGCAAAACCGAATTAAACCAAACTTATAAGCAATTTTAAATCAAACTTTACTGAGATTTGTTCAATAGCAAACTCAGACACTAGCACAGAAACCGAACCAATGTGCATCATAAACAGAGAGACATTCATTCATTCATTCATTCATTCATTTTCTACCACTTATCCGAACTATCTCGGGTCACGGGGAGCCTGTGTCTATCTCAGGCGTCATCGGGCATCAAGGCAGGATACACCCTGGACGGAGTGCCAACCCATCGCAGGGCACACACACACACACACTCTCATTCACTCACGCAATCACACCCTACGGACAATTTTCCAGAGATAGCAGAGAGACATATGAACAGTAATTTGACTTTTACACATCACGTGCCTGCTTTCTTTAATGTACCAGTCCAATAAGTAATTAAACTTTAACCTGTTTTTGTATATTGCTTTCCTCACCTCTCTCTCTCTCACTCTCTCTCTCTCACATTCTCTCTCACATTCTCTCTCTATCTCGCTGTCCCTTACTCTCTCAATGTCTCATTCTCTTTACTGTTGTACCTAAGATTAGAAGTCTTTGTGCAGAAGGGGAAAACATAATGAAGAACATTTAATATAAAATGACTCATGCACTCTTTCCCAGAAGACATGGCCAAGGACTGCTTGTGAATTCGTGTGAAATGACCTGAATTGGCTCAAGCCAATTCATTTGTTCTAGACTGAAGACATTTGGGTTTGGAGATCAAAAGATGAATATGAGAAGAGAGATTAGAATTTCAGCTTTAACTTCCTGGTATTTCTGTTTCAATCAGCAAACTAGAACCCAGCACATTTTCTTGTTTCTTGTTCTTCAGATAGCACTCAGTTAGATTGATTGTTTAAACAATAAATAGTTCTGAACATCTACTCAGGGTTTTAGCCCTTAGTTTCACCTGTAAAGATTGCATTTGTGTTATAAAGGAAGATGAACGTGACAATCAGAGAGCTGACTACGAGTGAAAAACAGGCTATTTTGCAGCTGAGAAAAGAGGGAAAATCAACCAGAGGCCATATACAATTCAACAATTTGGAATGGAATAAAAAGAAAGAAATCTCTGGTGTACTGAGCACCAGACACCGGTCAGGTCGGCCAATAAAAACGGCGGATGACAGAAATGTTGTGGAAAAAAAAGGCACAAAAACAACAGTCAGTGACCATCACCAACAAGCTCCAAAGGACCACCATTCTTGAACAAGGAACTGTGGCTATACCACAAGTACACCATTTATCAGCTAAAAGAATCAGATTGGAAACCAGAAATAAATACAGAGAGGAGCAATACAAGTTCTGGATCTAATATGAACCTCTACCAATGTGATGTAAATGCCAAAAAGTTGAGAAAGTAACAAATCCAAAACATACAAGCTCTTTGGTCAAGCATGTCTGCTTCTGGAACAGGCACAATCATCTTTATTGATGATGTAACTCAACAGCAGAATTCAGAAGTTACAGGAACATTCTGTCCACCAACTTCCAAAGAAATGCATCCAAATGAATCGAAACTTTATTGTAACTTTATCACACATCAAGACAATGATCCAAACCGCACTGCAGACACAACAGATGACTTCACTGTAAAGGGGGAACAGTGGGAGTTTTTAGACTGACCAATCATCAGTCACAGGACCATAACCCAAACAGAATTTCACATTCTAAAGAAGGGACTGTAGGGAGAATCCCCATGAAACAAGCTTGGAAAATCACCACAAAAGACTGATGCAGATTGATGCAGTTATGAAATGTAACGGATATGCAACCACATCAAGTGTCATTTACTTCAACTTACTTCTGCTCACGTAAACATTTGGTGGTGTAATACAATAGGTTCAATGTCTTGTGGTGTTTAATACAGATAAGGTGTAAATAACAGGAAATAAAAGCTGAAATCCTAACCTCTTGTTCCATATCGATATTTTGATCTTAAACCCAAATGGCTTTGGGTGGTACAACAATGAATTGGCTTTGTTGTTCCTGTAATTCCAGAAGAGACTGTAGATGCTTCCTCCAATCCGCTGCTGCCGTGTCACGACTGAGCCCAAATACGCTGCCGGTCAGAACTGAGAGCTAATACGAGATAACCTACACCCATTCAACACATTACGTGACCTTTTATGTAGGGTTTGGTGACCTTTAACCTGTGTTTGTATATATTTATTTTGATGCAGTTGCACAAAGAGAAGAAGGAAACCACCATGACGGTGGAAAAAAAAGTGAGTGGGAGAGAAATTCACTGAGGGAAAAACACAAACACATCATGTCGGTGAAGTCAGCAACTGAGTACTTCCTTACAGTGGAACCTAGGGGTCAGTTACAGTAAATAGAAGCTGATATAAATGTTAATGGTGTGCGTATGTATAGTGTCATGTCTGCCTCATGTCCTCCTTAAACAATTTATCGCTTCCTGTATACATATACATATATATATATATATACATATATACGTATATATATATATATATATATATATATATATATATATATATATATATATATATATATAAATAATATGATATATTAACAATATTATCAATATATATATGATAATAATATGAATAATATGATATATTAACAGTATTATCAATATATATGATAATAATATGAATAATATGATATATGAACAATATTATCAATATATATGATAATAATATGAATAATATGATATATTAACAGTATTATCAATATATATGATAATAATATGAATAATATGACATATCAACAATAGTTATTATTGCAAGAAAAACAAAATTGCCTTATATGGGCATAATGTTTTTTCCTAAATGTTTTTTTTTCCAAAAGATTTTTTCCATCTTAATAGTCATTTCCCCTACTGAAAAAAGGAAGCATGATCCACCTTTTTTTGCTATCGGCTCATTCTTCTGAGGTTTGCATATTCGCATGAATAAAGTTCACCTCAATGAAGGAAAAGTAGCAGCAAATTCCAGTTTCTGCCCCTCCGACATGATTTCTCAAACAAGCAGCCCTTATTAATGTCACAGAGAGAAACAGAAGCGACACTGCCCTCATCAGCTTCATTAGTGTATTAAATTCTACTGTTGTATTTGTCTGGAATACTCATTCTTGCTTTTGCAACTGTTTTTACAATACAACATGGATAGTTACTTTAAAACAGTTTGCCTTGAACACTATAACGTATCAGTACCGTTCTTATACTTACTACCTGTAACGATAGCTGACTGGGTGTTCAATCTTATTTCCAGGGCTGTAAAGTGTCACGCATTTCGGTCTTTTCTCCCTCTCTCCCGCCACACATCGTATTTCTCACGCAGAAAAACTTTTTGACTATTTATCATATATTTAATAAGCCGCAGCACCCAAAATGTATCAGTCCGCACCGCTGTCTCTATGGAACCGGGCAGGAATCAAGCGCGTCTCTCGTGGAGTTCTTAAGCCGCCTTCACACTGCACACGACAAACCGACACGACTGTCGGATTTCGCCCCCTAGTGACAGTCGCACGGAATATGCAATATAATCGTGTAGACGTCAACATGGGAGAGAAGTTAATTCTCGCGGTCTCGGAAAACCCATTACTAGATGATCGTGAAAAAAATGTTCTCCATTAAGGCGCAACTCTTGCACTAAACGGTGATACTCACCGAGACTTTTTCTCCGAGTCAGGTGGTGTTTTAAACACACTGATTTGCAATGTTTTCTTTGGCGTCTCCAGTAAAAGAGAGTAAAAACAAGAGCCTGTATTCTCCCTCCATTTATCATGGTGAATGAAGGAATTAATTAATGAAGGAGTAAATACAAACAATCAATACAACAATAAATCCAGAAAGACCGTGAATAAATTTTGAGGAAACATGGACACAACATTAAAAATAATACAATATAAATATTAATAATTTATTACTTTTTTTTATCAATAACAATGTATTTAAAACAAAAGGATTGTTTTTGGTAAAGTTTAAAAATTACTAAAGTTAATATTAATACTTTTCAATAATTCTTATCATCTCGCGCACACGAACCTGATAGGACAACATTAGAATACATCACATCCGGTCGGCATATCGGATGCGGTGTAGTCGCACAAGTTCAATTTTTTTAACGGATCCAACGCTCTAAACGGATCCGAAAATTACGGATCCGCAGATGGTCGGTACCTCACGCAGCGACCTTGCGACTCTCCATAGGAAATGAATGACTTCCGGTTTTATCTGCGGTCGTTTGTCGTGTGCAGTTTGAAGGCGGCTTGAAGGCGGCTTTAGTCGAGCCTGACACTTATCAGCCAATCAAAAATAGAGGCTACACAACAGCCAATCAGAAAATAGCTCTATTGTATCTGGGTAAGATTTAACGCAACAACCAATGAAAAAATAACATTCATTAGCGAGGGTATTTTCGATGGTCGGTTTGAACAAAACCTCAACACGAAGCAGCTTGTCTCTGGACGGGACATTGTCCTCAATCATGACCCTAAAAATGTCTGGGCTTGAGCCGAACTGTTTTAAATAGGAGCAACATTACAAATGATAAAGGAGTCCAAAAAGGTAACAAACACAATAAACAACACCAGTCATAGTCAGTCTCTCTCTCTCTCTCTCTCTCTCTCTCTCTTACACACACACACACACACACACACACACGAATAAATGGAAATTGAAAAAAATTTAGATATCTGTGGTGAGTTTCATTTGAACATTCTGTAATATCAGTGTATTATCACAACCCCAATATCAATGACACTGAATACTGAAATAACAACCACATATCATGATACTGAATACTGAAATACTATATGTACTGATATGGTCAGCTTTCTGAATGTTAACTATAACACATAACACCAAAAAAAGAGAACTGAATCTTAATACGGAAGGGAAAAAAGACATGACGTACAGTGAAGGCCACTGGACGTCTGTCCTGTGTGTGTTAGCAGTTTGCTGTGAGAGAGCATTGAAAAAAAGAAATAAGAAATATGAAGCCTGAATCATTATGCTGTTTGTATATTACCTTATGAATGCAAAGGTATTTGTTCAGCCATCTGTGAGTACATACTTCTTATATGTTAAGTGTGTGTGTGTGCATGTGTGTGTTTGCCTACAACTGCATTATTGACTTGCTCTTGCAGTGTTTGCCAGGCAGCTGCCTACATGTCTGGAGCAAGGATTAATAAAGTGTGTGTGGTGTGTGTGTGAGTGTGTGTGTGTGTGTGAGAAAGAGAGAGAGAGAGAGAGAGAGAGAGAGAGAGAGAGAGAGAGAATGCAAACAGCCACTAGGTGGAGGCAGGTGTTGGTAGTCCAGTCAAATCTGGCAGTCTGGAGAGAGAGGGAAAAAGAGAGAAAGAGAATGAGAGAGAGAGAGATGGAGAGAGGGAAAGAGCTGGAAAGAATAGTGCATGGTCATGATGACCAGACTGCCAGATCACGGACTGGTTGCGTCAGCGTGGTTTCAGGCTGATGTAACAGCGGTGTGATGCAGATGAGCTTATCTTAGTGGAAAAAACATTGAGTTGGAATGTTGAGATTAGGGATAGGGCTGTATACCAGTGTGAAGGGATGTTAGGACGTAAGAAAATAAGCTAAGATAAGATAAGACTAATTGCTCCGCCAGATGAAAAAAAGACATTTCAGGATAAAAAAAAAAAAAACATTTTATTTTAAGCATTTATATCTTAATTATATCTAAGCTTTCATCCTATTTAAACTTTTGCAAGATCCTCCTGCAATACCAATTATTTCTAATCCTACCATTACTTTCATTAACTAACTTGGACCTATATAATCATTTTTGATGCAGTATTTCTTACTGAACTATTATTTAAGTTTTAAATTGGTGTAACTTAGTTACTTAGTAACTTAGTCACATATTGCTAGTCCTTTTGCTCCTTTTGGGGGTTTATTCAGCACAGGAGAACATGATGAAATTATTATCCACGATAATCACATAAACTAGAGATGCAATGAACAGAGATTAGGTTTTTTATTAAATTCTTGAGTATTACTGTTGTTTGTTGTGTCTGTTATCAGCTTGATCTTCTTGTTCTTCTTATAATAATATTATATAGCGCTTTTAATTTTAGGTCAAAATCTCTATGCTTTACTTATGGTAATAAGCACATTAAATAACCAGTGTTGTTTATGCTAGCACATTAACTCTCTCTCTCTATATATATGAGCATTTCTACATTTCCTCTACTCAATTAAGAAAGTAATTCCTAACAGATAGCAAGCTGAATTTGATCTAAATCACAGCTCTAATTCATAGCTTTAAACGTGACAAGCGTGACTGTGGACTTAACAGGAAGCTTGTGTAGCTTGAATATCATGCTGTGTCTTTCTTTACCTGCTGCTGCTATTTACACTATACAGTCCTGCTCACCATTATTGGCACCCCAAAGGGTGTGCAACCAAATATTAAGGAGGGGTGCCAATATTAGTGCACATGCTGGTTTTCTGTTTTTTTCCTTTGGAATTACAATATCTATGTTGAAATAACAATTGTCTTTGTTAAATTACCTTGGACCTCCAATTAAGAGATCCTGCTGATATAAATTCGGTACATTTCCATTTATTTCTGAAGACATTCACTCAGTTATACAAAACATGAAGGGGTGCCAATAATGGTGAGCAGGACTGTATGCCTTGCTATGTATGGCCTTTCATGTCCTTACTGTACTTTTAAAGCAGAAAATATCCCTGTTCATGTGGGAGACACAGCAGCGATGTGGCTAAATATGGTGGGCATGCAAGGTCCATTTTTATAAAATGTAGGACAATTAGGAACAGAGACTCGAATTGAGAGAGAGAGAGAGAGAGAGAGAGAGAGAAGAGAAACCACAGCGAACACATACTACACGGTAACCCACGGTTTGGCAAATAGTTTACTCACTGACAAACACTGTGTCACTGAACTTCTTTAGACCGAGGGATTGGTGACAGCAAGATCCACAGTATACCACCAATTTCACAATACACTACATATTACCAGGAAAGTGACACAATAGAGTGACAAACTTCTTTTCAAATTAAAGGTAATACTAAAAAAAGTAAGCTTTAATAGGAAATTCTGGCAATTTGACTCAAGTATGACTCATGTTAACCTTCTCCACTTTTTATAACCGTTGTGTGAAAATTGAGAACTAGCTCACAGGTGTGTACTGATGAATAAATAAAGAAGAAATAATCATATTCACTCATTCATTCATTTTCTACCGCTTATCTGAACTACCTCAGGTCACGGGGAGCCTGTGCCTATCTCAGGCGTCATCGGGCATCAAGGCAGGATACACCCTGGACGGAGTGCCAACCCATTGCAGGGCACACACACACACTCTCATTCTCTCACACACTCACAGACCACGGACAATCTTTCCAGAGATGCCAATCAACCTACCACGCATGTCTTTGGACCAGGGGAGGAAACCGGAGTACCCTGAGGAAACCCAGAGGCACGGGGAGAACATGCAAACTCCACACACACAAGGCGGAGGCGGGAATCGAAACCCTAACCCTGGAGGTGTGAGGCAAACGTGCTAACCACTAAGCCACCGTGCCCCCCATAATCATATTAATATAAAATAAATACTAAAGAAGTTCCTTGTTTATAGTCGCAGAACTGTACACTGCAGGATGTTTACATCTATTGTGAAACTATGACTAAATTTCTATTGATTTTCGACAAAGAACAATCCTTTTGCCGCAGAAATTTTAGTACAAATTCAGTTTCTCAGATTAACTGTGTTATTGTTGCAGTGCTTTGTGCAATACCCTCAGAAATGTGCATCCTAATGAAATACGTCACATTATCATTATTATGTATCTAATAAAACACGAAGCAACATGCCGTTATTGGAAATATTCAATTAAGATTATACTCCGTAATGGCATAGTCTAAAGCAATTTATTCCTTTTTATAGCACAGCGATTTGCCAGTGATTACGATTTCTCATATATTAAAGAGTTAAATGTTGTACTTCTTATCTGTTTATAGTTACAGATATTCTTACGCAAACCAATTTCCTGTTTTTGCTTACATTATGTCTATAGACGTTAACTACCACATCAGCCTCTCTTCTCGTTGTATCTTTAGGTTAATAAGACATAAACACAGCCTGTGATGTTATGAGAGACTATAACGTGCAAGCTGTCCTTTTCTTATGTCAGGATATGTCATTACCTCTGACTCTGACTCCTTCCAGAAATGTTAAATAAGTTTATTCACAAAGTCTATGTTTTAGTAGTTAATACAGAAACTATAGCTTATTAGAACAAGCCTGCTAATATAAACCTGTTACTTACTGTTGAATTAACCCCTTCTGACCACTCAGAAGAGAAAAATCAGTGGTATAAATCAAATTGTCACCCAGACCTAGTAACGACTAGTGCAATTCCAACATAAAAAAAAATGTCTAGCATACAGATTCACACTTCACTACAAACCTGTGTAAAGCTGCCCTATAATTAAAGTTCAGCACCTTACTGTATGGCACGCCCTTGTCAGCTTGGTGTTTATTTGCCACCATGTTGAAAACCGGCACGGACACTTCCTGTATTTGTAGTCTAATCATAATGTTTAGTTGTTTGAATTAGGCATTGGGCTCAAATGTGATTTATAATTCAAGGAGCTAAATGTAAAGTGAAGGTGTGTGATTTTGTATTTAATTATATAAATGTGATTTTATAGGCTGGTCTTCTGTACCAGCCTCATTTGCCGCACGAGGTACTGTATGGGGTGTCATTTGTTTGAATTGCCCTGGTCTTGACTCTGTAAAGCAGTACTGCATCACCGGATGTTTTCTAGGGCCATGACTCAGCTGTTTCAAGGCTGCTCCCAAATTAAAAGATAGATGTGTCTGAGCTCGAGACGTGATAAGCCCTGTGAACAGTAATGAGGCTGCAAATCAGGCTCGGCGAAGAGAATGACAACATGCTGCTCGCTGTGCAAATGGGTCCCATTGATCTGTTTGTGTGCTTTCTTTCTACATGGCTTTCAGATCCATCAGACTCCTTACAGAGACGGAGAGTGATGGTGTAGTTTTATATACGGGACGAGACTCGATTTTCCTGTGAGTGAGGTGGCCCGGTGGAATTGACCTGGTTTTCAGTTGCCCCAAAAGGTTTTGTTCTCCAAGAAAACATGCGACCCTGCTGCTCGGCTTCTTTCTGTACTGTGGAGGACTCATCAACAGTCCAACACGTTGGAATTTGTTAACACTGTGTCCTCATTTCCAAACTAAAGCTCTGCCAAACTCTGAAAACGTCCCATTACTGTTAATTCAGAGCAACACAAGATGTTCTGATGGAAGAGCCAATGATTATTTCATATTACGAGAAATGTTTAGTTAATGCCGGCCAAACCGCAAGACACCAGAGCGTCTTTGGCTCTTGGTTCTCCATAATAACAGATAGAGGAACGTTTACACAATTCAACAAGATTCACACTGCAGTTTGTTTGCCATTGGTGATTGTAAAGTAGGAGCTTTTTAGGGGGAATTTTAAAGCATTCATGTAAAATATAGTTGTTGCTAATTCCCACTCATAGACAGAGTGGCCATGTTTAAGGATCCTCAAAAACATGCCAGTAGGCGGATTGGCTGTGCTACATTGTTCTTAGGTGTGAACGAGTGAGGTATAGTTTTACCTCACTCCCAAAGTTGAAGGGATAGGTCCTGGATCCTGACCAGAAGAAAGCCACTACCGAAGAGGTATATATAAATGAAAGATAACACATGGTTTCCTTTAAAAACTCATGCAGAACAACTTCAAGCTGAACATGCTTGGAGGAGAGCACTAACTTACACATAAGATTACAGACAGTATAACTGGCTTATGTCCCTGTGATTGGCATGGAAAAAAGAAACATCCTTTCCACCCAGATATTCCCAAAAAACAAATGCCAAGCCAAATATGACACAGATGAGGCTCGGACAGCTTCTGAGTATTCCACAAAGCACCTAAGTTCAGAAACAGGTCTCCATTGAATCGTATGCTGTCCTGTTTCTGCAATGCTGGGTTTTGATGTCCATCCCTGCTGAGGGGTAGCAACAGGTTGTGCAATAGGAACATCTTGTCCTCTCGGGTTGCTTGCAATCAAAGCATTTTTGACGGCCTTTGCCAAGTCAAGCATGTGTCATTATTGTGTGAAACCGTATCCCTATTTAAAGGCGGCTACTTTCAAAGCTGTTGTTTGTCTTTCTTACCTGCCCTTCCCTTTCTCTCGCTTGCTCTCACACACATATACACACACACATGCAATCACAGGCCGGGTCTTGATAGATGTGGTTTTGAATAGGTAGAGTGAAGCGCCCGTAGAGAGTTGCTCTTTGTGAGGGGCATTTTGAGAGAGATGTGATTTCACATCAAGTGGAGCACAGGGTCCAGGACTGTGCCAGCTTTGCTTGCCTGGCCACATTCCTCTCCCATTGAGTGCTTGGGAACCAGCACAAAGTAGAATGCAAATATTGCCTTGCCCACACTGCTAGCCTTTTACTGGACTAGGGGAAGAATATAGGGGCTGCTGCTTTAAACCAGCTATGGAAACTATACATATGATGTTCTGTTTGAGAGGTTTGTGGTGTGTGTGTGCGTGTGTAATAATATTGCGTGAAATGCCATTTCGATACACTTTTTATTCAGAGTAGCTATAGCACTACAACGATAAGCACATATAATCAGCTTTATTTTGCATTCAAAAAACCTCCTGTGCTCCGTCCATGCACCAGTTTCTGACAGGAAAACAACATTTTGATCGAGACACAATTGACAAAATTAACTATTTAAAACAAATACAATCACTAATAAAACAGAGTTCTCTTTTTTTTTTTAAAAAAAAAAAAAAAAAAAAAAGATTCATGAGTAAATGAAAAGTCCTCGAAGCTTCTGAGGTCTGTGGTTAAATGCTTGCAAAGTCAGTTTAAAGACCCCTTCCTTTTAAAGAAGGCCTTTTGCCAGCCCTATTAATTGATAATAGTTAGAGCCAGCATCTGACTTGCAACATAAAACAGATTAGTGAAACAGCTCAGGTTGTAAAATGTTCAGTAATAAGTAGCTAATTAGTCTCCAAGTTATGTTACTATCTTGTTTTATATGCTGTTGGAGCATTTGTGTGAACAGAGCACGTGTTCTTGTGGTAAGTTAATATGAGGTTTGATGTGTACATGGGTTTGGAAAGGTTAGTTTGAAGTCAATTCAAAGCTAGTTTTACTGTTAGTGTTAGCATGTATCATTGCTTTCAGCATGTTATTGAACTCTTTGTATAAAATTAAAACACCCTTTTTCTTTTCAGTACTGAAGAATTAAAGCTAGCTAACATTCATTACAAAAAAAATGCAAAACGTTTACTGTTAATCATCATAGAAACATCATTATGTATCATAACATGATATTTCTGTCCAGTCATTACACTTCTATGGTGCTGTTTGGATGGTGAGAGGAGTAATATCTGGGTTTCTGGGTTGCTTATATGAGCAGAGGATCTGTTTATCAGTGACAAGAGAGTTTAAAAGCTGATGAATTTTGGGTTGTTGCGCAGTTTAACTGTGGCACACGCTGCTGAGGATATGCTTCTCTGTGTTCTCTCTCTCCCTCTTCCATCTCTCCTGTCTCTTTTCACTGCCTGACCATCCTTATCTTTCCTCGTCTGTGTTTCAGTTTTGTTCTATCTCAATGTTTTTTAATGTGCATGACCTCTTGGTAAGCTTCCTGCTCTCTCATTATAGCTTTTCCTCCCTCCCTCCCTCCCTCCCTCCGTCTCTGCACCACAGTAATGGCAGCAACCTCTGCTTCTGCGTGGCTTTTTTCTCCTGCGTCATTGCTCACCACCGTTGAATGTAAACACACGCATTCACATGAGAACAGCAGATTCATGACCACACATATGCAAGTAGTTTTACAGCTGAGACCTGTTTGGATCACAGACGTACCAACAGACGTGTCTTTTTATAATGAACATGTTTTCTATATTAATGTCTAGTCTGTTGCTGATATGAATGCTTGCACTGCTGGTACGATTAAACACATTTGATCAAACTTGTCATGTGATCTAGACTGCCGGGACTGAAAAAGAAAACAACTGAACGAGCTGTGGTGCATCATAACAATAGTACAGCATCGGAACACACTCCAATAGCTCGGTTTTCACACCCAAACAAACATACATGTATTTGAATATGACCAGTGCATAAACAAATTGAGATAGCAACTCTCAGATATAAAGGTCTCCACTTAGGCAAGTTCAGCATATTGTATGTAATAGCCACAGAAATTAGTCCCTTTTTTCTTCTTGAGGACATGTGATCTTGGATTTGCTGTATATTTGCATCAAGAGCTTTGCCACTGTTGACTCATCGAAACTCTGAGCAGCTTACAGCAAGTCAGATGACGTCCGAAGCTTTGTGATGGCCGAATGCTCCTTCTTGTTTGCAAATAGTGGTAGCAGATTATCTGTCATTACTATGCTAAACTAGATCTGAAGATCCCCACAGCCTTGCTATTAAGTGCTGTTTGTTTTCACATATACGCACACAAAACAAAGAGTAAAAACCTCACACAGCAGACACCAATTACGCAAGTGACCCAATGCTCATATCAGATGAGGTACTAATCTCTTTATTTTTCAGCATGTGGACATGTCTGGCTCAGAAAGAACTGCTTGGAGACTAATAATTCTTACTAAAGAACATGTAAAACACCACCGGGTCTGGACACAGGACAACACACCTTATTGAAGTTTCTAAATTTTTTCATTAGAAGTGATGCTCAGGTCAAGCAGATTTCATGTCTGGGTTATTACTTTATTATTCGAGAAATACAAGCGAAAGAAAAAGATGCTAGCCAGAATTGAATAATCTTTAACACATTTCCTAAAAAAAAAGCATAATGATAATAATTTAAACCTTCACTTTCCTAATAAGCTTGTCTGTAACATGTCATCATCCTATCCTGCTCTTTAACTATCACCAATTGATGACAATATTCGCCTTGGTTTTTACAGAGGGGGTATAGCCAGACATCAGAAACAGGTGTCATGTACGAGTTACATCATTATATCAGATAAACACAGGAAGCCGGTTATGAGTTGGCTGTAACTGCAGTCATTAGCGTTTGGTCAGGTTTTTCTTTGATGCTTAATTACCTGTTCAAGACAGTCAATGATCTAATGTCAGTACTTTAAATAAACGTAACGAATTATTAGCTACAACTAAGTTCAATTATATGTTTTGTTGCTCTGCTCCAAAGTCAGACAGCAGGATATTAAGATTTGCATAGGATACAAAACAGGTGAAAAGGAAACACATTACGAAATACAGCACGTTATTTTTGTAGATGGTTTAGATTTTCTGACAGACATTTTAATCATCTGCAAATCCTACCCAGCCTCGTCCTTAAGTCTCTATTAATGCTTTTAGCTAACTAGCTCACAATACAATATATTATACATTATTATTAATATTACGTTAGCTCCCACTTTGTATCCTCCTCTGTGTGCTAAGTTTATTATTATCATTTGTCCATCCTTGAGAAGCGATCTGAGCAAACTGAGTGCAAAGAAAACCATCCCATGAGTCATTCTAAAGTTGCCCAATAGGAAATACATGAATGTATAAACGCCCGGGCTTGAGTGAAATCTATTCAAGTTGCCGTTCCGATATTTGATTTATCTGATAGTGTAAACTGGAAAAACTATTTCCTGTGTGTGGTTTTAGTCAGTCTTCTAGGAAAAAATAATGAACGTTTACAACATGGTGATTGTTCATGTTCTCAGAAAGATCTCAAAAAATGAATAATGTATTTCTTTCTTTCTCTTTTTTCTTCCAACTGTTCTTACAGTCATTTACTTTCATAATATGAAAAGATACAAGGTTAAGGTTTTAAGCATCAGGCTTCATATCTTCTTCAGTTGTTTACTGATTTACATTTACATTTAAAAGCATTGTTCTAATGGCAGATGCTCTTATCCAGTACAACCAGGGAAACTTACAAAATGCGCAACAAAATATGATATCTTTAGACCCAAATGTGAAATAACACTGCATGGTTAGGACGTCCTGATCTGGCACCTGGTCTAAAAAATTACATGAAGCAAGATATGAGCTGTACATAGAAATGACCAATATTAGTCTTTTGTCTGGATCGGATCCAGATATTTTCCTCCTCATTTCCACCTAATTTGATTATTTGCCAGTATATTCCCCTAAGCTAAACTAAATCCTCCGCTATCAGACAAAAAACACCCACTAAAGATGGTGTAAACTTCCACTGAGACATGTGAAATCAGCCACAACATTTTATGAACTTCTGCTTTGGCAGATGGTAACACTCAGAGGAAGTGCAGTCTGCCCTCTTCCACATACTGTACATGACCTCACAGACACCTAAGATTAGCTAGTGTCACTGCGATCAACAAGCAAGAAAAACGCCCACAATCCACCAAAGAAACCATGGCCAATTTAACTCTCTTGGACTCCTGGTCAGTCCTGGTCCTAGATAATGGATAAAAAAGGTTGATTTTTCAATATCTGTAAGTACGTTTTTCAAATAGACCCCAGATGATCACGACATTGAAAGCATAAAAACACTTTCCTTTGATTATACAAACTGAATTAGTAACACAAAGTTCAGGTTTGATGAAATCAAATTCTGATCTTCTTTGTTGCTCTATGCTGTGGGTCATAGAGAGCATTTAAAAAACACATTACTGTTGTTTTTTACATGTCATGATATACACAGATAACAATAATCTCAGAGAACTATAATATCAAACCTTTTCATTGTGTAGCCAGTACACTGGTTTGTCTGTTTTATTTCATGTCACATTACTCTGTTTTTTTTTTTTTTGTTTTGGTTTGTTTGCCTAGACCAGCGTAGACTAAACAAAAACTGTGGTCATGTAAATCAAATTGGCAGCGAGACCACTGACATTTCTTGTGTAAATATACACACAATCTCATTCCTGTCCAGTTTTATTCATATTCATGAAGAACAATGTAGGATCAATAATGTTCAGTTAAAATGCTGTTTTTAAATTGAGTTACTAACGCTGATATCTAGGAAATGTGTGTAAAACAAGGTTTCATTAAATCTCTTTCAATCACAAGGGATTCATTTAACCAATTACTGCAACTGCATGATCAGATTTATCGCATTGCTTGAGGGTCGGCTTTGGCATCCAAATGATATCCGAACACCTTTTATATAAAAGATACAGTAACGTCAGTACAATAACAGACTGACAGGGAAGCACTAATTTCAGTAGGATCAGATATCCGATCTCTGTGTATCACTGACACCTGATATTGATCTGATATTTTTATTCTCACAGTAACTAAGCAGACTCTTGTTGTACAAAACAGCAGATGTGCTTATATGTAAAATATGTGTCCTATCCCCCCTTAAACCAAAGGTGCACCGCACAATTTACCCATTTTGACATATTGACTCGAGTGATTCTCCTAAAGGAGCGAATTATTTAATACACAAATATGATATTTAGTTTTTATAGCCCAAAAAGAGAATAAATCAGAGTTGAGAAGAACTAGTTTGCTATAGGCCACTGTGTCATACGTTATTCAGATTTAAACGCACCACCGTGCTATCTACATGCTCTCTCTCCCTCTCTACCTCTCTCTCCCGCCCTCTCTCCCTCTCCCCCTTTCTCCCTCTCTCCTTCTCTCCCTCCCTACCTCCCTCTCCCTTTCTCTCCCCCCTCTCTCCCTCTCTCCCTCTCTCTCTCCCCCTCTCTCCCTCACTTCCCCCTTCCCTCTCTCTCTCTCCCCCTTTCTCCCTCTCTCCTTCTCTCCCTCCCTACCTCCCTCTCCCTTTCTCTCCCCCCTCTCTCCCTCTCTCCCTCTCTCTCTCCCCCTCTCTCCCTCACTTCCCCCTTCCCTCTCTCTCTCTCCCCCTCTCTCCCTCACTTTCTCTCTCTCTCCCTCCCTCCCTCTCTCTCCCTCCCTCCCTCTCTCTCCCGTTCTCTCTCTCTCTCGTCCTCTCTCCCTCTCCCCCTCTCTCCCTCACTCTCTCTCTCCCCCCTCTCTCCCTCTCTCCCTCTCTACCTCTCTCTCCCGCCCTCTCTCCCACTCACCTTCTCTGCCTCACTCACTCTCTCTCTCCCCCTCTCTCTCTCCCTCACTCTCTCTCTCCCTCTCACTCACTCCCTCTCCTCTCCCCCTCCCTCTCTCTTTCTGGCCGGCGCGCGCCGCACCCGAACTACGTATTAACCCAGTCGTAAGGTGTAGAAAGGTGGTGCGTCACGCCTTTATTATTATAAACTCATAAAATAATAGAAAAAGTCGATGCAAGTCTCCATTTCACATCGCCTACGCCTCATGTCCACAATTAGCCACATGCACATAATTCACATCATTATTTTAATAGAAAGAATATTTATAAATGGGCAAATTTATAGACCAGTTATGTTTCCAAACGGATACACAAAGCTTTAAGAAGTTTTATGAAGCACTTCTTAAACATGCCTAAGCATTTACAGTTAACCTGCACTCAAAGCAACTTAATAATAATAGTATTATTATAGCATAATAATAAAAGTATTCCTCACTGAGAAATATTCAGGATTCCAACGACACCATCATCACCATCATCATCACCATCATCATCATCAGAACAAAATAACACGTCGAATGAACTGCATTTTGCGCTGTATAGATTTTCAAGGCAAAACTGCACACGTCATAATAAAAACAGCAGTTAAATAGAGGCAGAAATACGTGCCTTTCTTCCGCTGGGATCAGCAGTCAGGCTTTCGTCCGTCTCGTGCGCAGTTTGTAATCCTACTGAGCACAGCGCGTGTCGCTTTACACCTTGCACTGATAAAACAAAACAACTTACACAAGTGCGTCTCTTTCACAACTTCCTACCTATTAGACCTAAAATAAACCTTACAGATTTAAAAACACTGTCATCAAACTACTATGTACGAACGTTTTGGGATTTTTTTTTTAGCTCTATAGGCTGCCCTAGGATTCAGGAATCGGTTCTTATAGAAAAGACTCTTTTAAGTGAATCGAGCGAATCGACTCTCAAAGAAAGAATGTATCTTAAGTTTGGTAACAGCCAACCCTTGTGCTATATGCTGTTTCCGGTATTTGTTTCTTTGTTACTTCTGTTTTTTTCTGTTGACACATAAATATCTGGGATCAAACACTGTGTAGTGTTTAGAGATGATGGATATGTTAATAATAATTAATAATAAATTGTAAACAAAATGTAGTATATCACTTATATATATATATATATATATATATATATATATATATATATATATATATATATATATATATATATTCTAACATGCATTTACGACACGCAATATCAGAGGCTCTGGATCATTCAAACCGAATGAATCTCAACGCTCGATTCATTTAAAGCGGCAATTCGAACGAATCGATTCAGTGACTCGTAATGCCCATCGCTATACCACAACGTACTTCAGTTGACGTTCTTTTACTAACTACGCACTTAAAGGGGCTCGTAATGTCCTTCAAAGCAAGTCTGGGGTTAGAAATCAAGTTTTTATCTGGAACCGTCATCCATACGCTTGTTAAAACGCCTCTCACGGCTTCAGTCCAGCCGGTAGGAGCACGCGCTGTCCGTTAAAACGCACGGCTTTGAATTTTAATCTGCGCCACAGCGCTCGGAATGCGGACGTTGGCAGCGCGCGCGCTGTGCAAGAGGAGTCGCGTGCCAATCAAGCATCTCGTAGCAACCCCCGGGGCTCGTGATGTTGTCTTGTTAATACCTGAAAGTACATTCTGGAAGCGTCATGAGGATATCTGTTATCGCCAACCACGGACTAGACGCCCTCCCATGCACACACACACACACACACATACACACATACACACATACACACACCTGCGCGAGCGGAGTTGAGAGGTCGCGTGCGCTTCTTGTTAAACACTATAAATAACATGACTTACTTCCAGCTCGCATCATGACTTGCTTTGTATAAACAGCTTCTTCTTTAAAAAGAAAGAGACAGAAAAGAAACACAAAGTGTTTAGGTGTAGCAGGTGCAGTCCGGAATCACGTCCGCTGTGTACCGCAGCAGATACAACATGCACAAACTAACCAGCTTCAACTCCACTGAGGGACACCGGGACGTGTGAACGAGCCCGTGCGCGCGGTTACGCGGTAGCCACGAGCGCGCTTGAGCTTCTCCGGTGTGCTGTGTCGTTATGTCCTGATCGTCATGTGACGCCGAGCACCGCAGCCTTCAGCACAACTTTAAAGGGACCACACACGTGACTTAAAGAGCTCTGGGTCGCTTTGAATAACTTCCGCCTGGAACATGAACATGTAATCTATCATTAAATTTGTTTATGTTAACACTCCACCAGCTGCATCTTACTGAATTCAGTCTCATCTTTGTTGCTTCAGCCAAATTAACCTTAGATCATGGGTTAAATGTTACCTTTTAATGGACCATTAATTATAGTCATTACAATTAACCCAATTTGGGCGCCCCAGTTTTATTTATTTATTTATTTATTTATTTATTATATTGTTGCCACAGACTCTTAGATCAGATACTGTTATAAATAACTTTGCATACTTCTAATAATATGTATACTTCTCTTTCCAGCATTAACCTTTTTTAATTCATTCATTAATTTGTTTATTTATTTGTTTGTTTGTTTGTTTGTTTGTTTTATGTTTTTTTTTATTGTGGCCACAGACTCTTAGATGAGATACTGTTATAAATATATTTGCATACTTCTAATAATATGTATACTTCTTCTCTGTCTAGCATTAACCTGTTTTTTCTTTATTTTTAATTTTTCTTTCTTTGTTTATTTATTTATTTATTTATTTATTTATTTTTATATTGTGGCCACAGACTCTTAGATCAGATACTGTTATAAATAACTTTGCATACTTCTAATAATATGTATACTTCTCTTTCCAGCATTAACCTTTTTTAATTCATTCATTAATTTGTTTATTTATTTATTTGTTTGTTTGTTTGTTTGTTTTATGTTTTTTTTATTGTGGCCACAGACTCTTAGATGAGATACTGTTATAAATATATTTGCATACTTCTAATAATATGTATACTTCTTCTCTGTCTAGCATTAACCTGTTTTTTCTTTATTTTTTATTTTTCTTTCTTTGTTTATTTATTTATTTATTTATTTATTTATTTTTATATTGTGGCCACAGACTCTTAGATCAGATACTGTTATAAATAAATTTGCCTATTTCTAATAATATGTATACTTCTCTGTCCAGCATTAACCTTTTTATCCCCCGATTTGAACACAAATAAAATTCTGTTTCTCACTACACGAATCAGGAGACCTTGGAATATTAAATCTATGTGACTTCTGTAAGGGAGCATGAAAAAAGGTAAAGGCAATTCTTTTTTTAAATGTATTTAATCATGTTCCATTCTTGTTGAGCTGCTTTCAGGTTAATCGTTTACAAAAACGCATGTGATCGAATGCAGCAACCAGCAACAGGATCTGATATGCTGGAACCGAGGTATTTTGACTGGTTCTGCTAGGATGATTTTTAAGTATTTGGCTTGACCTGCTGAAATACTTCATTGGATCTTTATCAGACCATGGTTCACCATTTGAGACTCCTGCTGTAGGGGATCTGGTGGATCTCGGTAAAGTCTATTTGTTTACCGTGTTTTCAGGGTTTTGGTTGATCCAGAGAACATTTCCAGGAACACCGATTAAGAATACGCCTACTTTGTTCTAGGCTGAATTACACTCCACCTACCTGTGTGGCTTTGTGGGGTGGGAAGAAGACAGAGAACCTAGAAGCAACCCGTATGGAGAACCTAAACTCCACACAAGACCCTATTACTACATGTGTTGGTGTTTAATGATGAATGCTGTGTACATGTGGCTAATTAATATAACAATTTGTTGGAAGTGAAAGACACATGCTATTTTAATGCTACATTTTATGCTCAATTTCCACGTAACAGAGCAGAGAAGTAATATGAATCACTACCACCTACAATTCCGCATCATTTACAGTATAGTAAAAAGTTCTTGCCAAGTCCATGACATGCACTTAGCAGAAATTGCATTATCTCCCACTACTTACATCAGCTGGTTTCCGGTAAGAGACACCATCATTGAATGATTCACTAGAGCCAAAGTGCCTTTATCTGCAAGGTCATTTCTTAACAGGGAATGATAATCAGACGTCAGGACTCATTAAACTCCTGTGGCTGTGGATTTTTTTCACCTCTCAATAGTGTGCATTTAGGATAATTATATATAACATTTGGCAGTTTAATATGTTGATGATGGAGTAGGATATTTTGCTTCAGATTGTGTGAAACTGATGGGTTTATTACAAAAAAATATATCACCTATCTAGCCTATACACCTATAACATAATGATAATAAAATAATAATAATAATAGTAAGTAGTAGTAGTAGTAGTAGTAGTCCAGAGTTGCCAGATATTGACTGGTTCCAGCTCCATCAATCTAAAATAGCGTCAGTCTAGCAGTCCAACATTGTTTAATCCTGTTGTAATCAAAAATAGTTCTGATGCAGAAACTGCACTGACTGGATGCTCCGGTTACTGATTCTGGAGCGCATCCAGTAGTGCACTCACCAGTGTCAGATCCAAGCACACTCATGCTACAAGCTCCAGTGTTTTTGCTAGACTGGTAATAAAAACATAGCAGACAAATTGCAGGCTTTATTGCTGCTACCAAGCAAACAGTGAACCAGATTGTGATGCTCAGTGGAAAAATCAGTTTTAGATCAGATCTAACGAGTGTTCAGAAAGGAGAGGAAGAAGGAAGTGCATATATATCTATATCTATATATCTATATATATATATCTATATATATCTATATATATATATATATATATATATATATATATATATATATACGTATATATGTCTACTGTATATACATATACATACACACACACACACACACATATATATATATATATATATAATGAAAATATTTTATTATATGATCCAATCCCTTAATACAATTTAATACCACTACAATCGACAAAAGACTGACAGTTACAAAGCATTAACTTATTCCATAAACTCATAATCATCTCATAACCTTGTTTCTCATATTCATCAAAGTGACCTGTTTATTATTCTCCTAGGATTAGGATGATTGTGAACAGGTCCCTGTGAATAAGTTGTTACCACAGAAAGAGTGCTTTAATATAAATCTGCAATATAATTAAACCTGCCACTGTTCTAGGAGCTGATCTTACAGTAACTGAATCAATACATTTGGACCAATTAGATTAAAGAATTCAGTGGTGCTGACTGGGATTTATGCTACCATTAAATCTTCTGAGACGTTTGTGCGTACAAGTACTGATGCCGTGATTACAATGTGCTGTACGTTGGAAAAAAAATGGATGGTGTGAAACTGGACAACTGAGCAAGCATATTTATAGTCTTTCAACAGTGATAGAAGTGATTATCTTCATGCCCTCTTGAGATCTTTGCAGCCTATACATCCTCCTGAAAATATTGTAATGAATGCACATAATTAAAATATGTCCTTTTGATTATATATAGCTAATGCACACACACACACACACACACACACACACACATATATATTCTGAACTGTCTTAGTTCTAAATTAGAATTCTTAGAAATTATACACTTTTGCTTAATCCAAAATTTTTTTTATCATGTTCTAGATATTATACAGGTTACTTGACTATAGTCTCCTGACTCTCCCCCATCTTGCAAAGTCTGTGGTCATATAAATTAAGTTTCTGAGCTGCGATGAGAAACGAAAACATCTAATTAAGTAATTTCAGGTAGGTTTTGAAAGTTTATTTAGGTTTTATAACTTGAACAAACTTGAAATTCTCGCACGATGTCCCTTTAAGACGCCGCCACGCCCACAGGAGGCTCGTGCACGCGACGCGCTGCTTGTTGTTTGTGCTCCAACAAGATGGCGGTGGTTCCCGAGAGCCGAGTGCTTTCCTACACTGTTTATAAATGGAGTTCCTACTCCTCGACATACTTACCCGAGTGAGTAACGCCACGGAACACTTGTGCAACTTTTTCAGTCCAGTCGCACACTGAAGCTTTAGCTCAGCTGGACAAAACGGCTCAAGTGTTCTGCCTAATAGATAACCAGGTTATTTGCAAGTCAGCTGGGCGGTTAGCTTAGCTTAGCTTAGCTTAGCCTAGCTTAGCTTAGCTTAGCTTAGCCTAGCTTAGCTTAGCTTAGCACAGTCACTGAACGGCTCATGAAAATATTCACGCCGAAGCTCGCGCTGCGTTTGTGGCTAACAATTATGCACAATTACCTTTTCTGCTAGGAAGTTATTAACTAGCTAGCTGTTAGTTAGCGCTCTCTATTTTCTTGCTATCTCTTATCCAGCTCTCTGTATTCTTGCAGCTTGCTAACTTGCTAACATGCTATCTATCCGTCGTTTGTGCAGGAAAATAAAATATTAAATACACTTTAACGCAGACATGTTTAATGTGTGTTTGGTGGAGACACCCGTTATATGTGACTTATGTGTAATGAAACCGGACAGTCGGCTAAGCTATAGTTGGCATGTTCGATTAGCATGCTAATCGTTAGCAAGTTAATTAGCATGCTCGCTTAAGTGAAAGTTTAAGCTAACGTTTCACTTACTGAGAGCTGAAGGCAGGATTCAGCTGTCTCAGATTTAACTTTTGGTTTCTTTATAAACCGTGTTAACTAGCTGGTAACCGTGTGACGAGACCCCACTGGAATGTCACCCGCGTTTTCCATGCTATTTTTGCCTCATGTTATGTTTGCAGGCTGTTAACACTCTACACACCTGCAGCTTACACATGAGCTCGTTTTAGCATTGATGTATTAATAGTTAGAAATGTCATTAAAAAGTCTTTGTGGGTTTACACACTTTATAATGTCTAAGTGTAACTGAAAGCTCGGAATTATTGGCACCCAGTGTACAATACAATGATGTGCACCATATGTAGTGCACTATGTATATATAATGTACAAGGTAATTGTTATACATTGGCTGAGATTAGTTATTGATTTTATAATAAGAAAACAATGTCAGAGTAACTCCACCAATAATCAGATTATTTATAAGTAGTTGCTATAATTGCATTATTAGTTTCACTGAAATTAGTTTTTATTAACGTGTACGATGCAAGCAGTGATTGGAAAAGTGTGCATCATGTAATTTGCTTGTTTTTTTTTTTTTTTTTTTGCAGGAACATTTTGATCGATAAACCCAATGACCAGTCTTCCAGATGGTCATCAGAAAGCAATTATCCACCACAGGTGTGTATTTGTACCACATTCAGAGCAATGTTATGGGCCTTTTATACGAAATGCCACATAAATAGCCTGATGACGTGTGGATTAGTCTTATTCTTTGAACCTGAGAATATCTTGTTGCGGTTAAATCCAGGATCACTAGAGTCTTAAAAACTGCTCATTCTCTGAGAGGATTGAAATCTGGTTTGATTTCCAGTTTATTTTAACATGCATCTTCTATATCTATATAGTACTAATTGAATATTGAAAATACACTTTTTAGTCTATAGTTATCTCTCTCTGGCCATTTAGGTCATTTAAGGTATTTGAAGCAATTAGACAATATTCTTCTCAATGATCTATTGTTTTGTCTTGACATCAGGTAAGCAGATATAAAAGGTCTAGAGTTGATTTTGAATTTGGAATCCTTTATCTCTCAATATGAAGTCCAAAGATTTGTTACTGCTGCTGAAGTAAGTCCTTACACTGTAAATATATAATGTTGAAATATCAAAACAAACCCACTAGAGAGAGAGAGAGAGAGAGAGAGAGAGAGAGAGAGAGAAATGTTAGTTGTGGCCAAATCAAGTATTTGAAGAAAAGAACACACTAGTGAGCTCAAGACACCTACAGCCCAGAAGATGACTGAAAACAATTATGACTGAAATCCCTACACTGTTCACACACCCCTTTAAATTAAACACACAGGGTTCAGAGAGTACTATGTGAGACTTATTCATTTATAAACTCGCCTACACCGTGGTAGAAAGCTAAAGCAATACCTATGACACTGTCCAAATGTTTATGGAACTTGTTCTGTACAACCGTTTTGGAAAATGTTATCCACTGTACTCGAGTAAGACGATTTTCTCCTATTCTGATCAGTGGTTGGGTTTTTGCAAAAACAGTGATAGCAGCATTAGACCTGTGTAGTGATGACCTTTTCGAGGTGTATTGGATCAAATTGAAAGTTTTACTACGCTGCTTTAGAGTGATTGTTATTTTTGGTTCTCTGTAGAACCGTCAGCTTTTGATTTCTCAGTTTTGTTACCACAATTGATGGGATAATCATTTTGGTCCTAGAGATCCAGTCTGTAGTCAAGTCTCTTTTACACAAAAAGTGACAACATAATGATGACCCATCCTGTACTCTCTCACTACTACTCAGTGAGCTGGAAAAGGGAAAGAAAACTGCTAGAGTCCAGTACTGGGCCGAGATCCGGTGGTTAGAAACCTCAGCTCTAGCACATTAAAACACTGTGGGTGAAATTTCAGTGAGAAATCTTACACAACTTTTAAACAAATTCTCTCCAAGGTCTTGGCAGCATATTTAGCTGGGACTCTAAGCTACCTGCATGCGGCTGTTTGTGGAAAGTGTCAGGAGCACTCAAAAGAGCCATCAGTTAAAATGTTCCTTAGGAAACCAAAAATGGTTCACTCTAGAGAACCTCTTTTTTTTTTTGTTGGTGCTTTTAAGGAGAATGTAGGTAGTCGCTTGATGGCTTATTTTTTGCGTTTTACAAATGAGATGTTGCACATTGCAAAGTGGTTTGAGTGTTCTAGGTCTTGCTCAATAATAAACTAATATATACATAACACTTTGTCCTCAGTAATTCTAATCGCACAGTTCCGATGAAAACAAGAGAGAAAATAAATTAGTGTGGATTGTAATTTTTTCTGACTGGGTATAACCACAGGTTTTAGGCAGGGATTTTGGTCTGTGGTCTGATCCATTATTTTCTTTGTTTGAAGATTAAATGCACTGCTCCATACTCTGGCTAATCTTAAAATGGAAAAAGGAAGCAGTCAGTTGTGTTGGCACACACTAGGCAGTGCAGACAGACTTGTGGTTTGGACTAGAGGAAATTGAAAGGGTTTTGTTTGAGGTGTATTCACATACATGTTCAACTTTTAACCCTGATTTTGCAACACAAGTCGTAATTTTGTGGCCTTTCCTTAACCTTGCAATGCAAGTTCACTTGTGATGTATTTTATTTGGGATGTCACTAAATATTCATGTATATTGTACCATGATGTATGCTTATACAGTCAGAAATTTGTCTCTGGTGCCTGCTGCTGCTGCTAATGCTCAATGCTGAAGGCAGCATAGACTGAAGATTCATTCATTTGCATTCCCGGACTTAGTAATTTGTCAATAACTAGGAAACAGTTAAAATTCTATTAAAACTTGCCGTGTTGTAGAAGTTAAACATCTTTTCACTGTAAGATTGCAAGTTTTTTATTCAGACAGCTTTCCATGGCCAGGTTCTGAGAGAGAGTGGGTGGTTGTTGCTTTTTGTTGTTGCACCTTTTGCTCTGTTGATTTAAGGATACAGGTTGAGAAGCAAGGACATAGGAATCGAGTGTAAATACTGTTGTAAAATAAGAGATCTGCTCACTGAAGCATTGTAAAGCAGAGCCACTTTATCACTGACTTACTGCCCAGCTCTCCCACATTGCAGTGCTGTATGACTACACACTGAAATAACATCAATATGCTTTCATGTGTACATTATATGCTTACGGGTGCTTTTGGACTATTATGATTCCAATATTTAAACACCAGACATTTAAAAAATGTATATATTTATTAATACAAAATGTTTAATGTTTTTTTTTGTTGAGTGCATTTACTGAATTAATAACGCTGAACATTCAATGATTTTTGGGTTACAGGGATTGCAAAGACAAGAAATCGTTAGTTAGAGACCCTAAATGACCCTGAACACTGATGCCATTGTTTCTCTGTCACAGACCTTTATCTGTTTGTGTACATTGCTTTGACACACATTGTTTTAAACCTTGGTGTCAATTGTTAAACTCTGTTTCCTCCTGGACCATTTTTGTGTGCTTACCGTGCGACAAACTGTAAGGCTGAGACGGGTTACATCACATACGTGTGGAGGTTTGAACCATGTTAAAAAATATATATGAAGTTATAAAAACTACTGAAGATGTGTCTCTCTTCTGTATGAATTTAAACTGGAATAGAAATACAGCATTTTAAATTCTATTTACCTCCAAAAAGTTGTAAAGGGAGTAAAATTCATTTAAAGATTTCATTTGACTTCATTAAAAGACAGCAGTATATAGATGTGTGTAAAATGTGTCTTTAAAACATAACGAATAAGGCTTGTATATTAGGATACAAACCATAAAATCATATCAAAGTGACCAGCAAAAGATAAATCCAAATAGTGTCTTTCAGTTGAAGAATGCTTTTTGTTTGCATTACATATTCATGATACTACAGAGGCGAACTTATTTACAGTAGAGCTGCATCACACAGATAACAGAACAACTACCCTTTCTTCTTCTAATGACTATACTGTCTCCTTGTAACACATCAGGTGTTTATGATGCTTCTCCTGCATGATGGTTTATTTTGAGTCTCTGCATCCACAAAGTTATTTATGATTTTTAGTCTTTAAGCAACATCTCTGCCTACAGTTGGAATTGTAGATCAGGGGCCACTGTGATGTGAAAAGTCGGAGTCCAGCACAGCATGATGATTTCTGCCCACTCAAACACTCCAAGTATAGTTTTCTGCCTAATGTTTTAAATCAGCCTTGTTTGTGAAGGGAAATTAAGTTCTGCTGGATGCTGAACAATACCATGTGTTAACACCATGTGTAGAGTTGTACCATGTCTGGTTTTCTCAGATTTATTTGTTAAAATGGACCATTTTCCTGTTTTTCACAGTATCTGATCTTAAAATTGGAGAGACCGGCGATTGTACTAAGCATTACTTATGGCAAGTATGAGAAAACACATGTCTGCAATCTGAAGAAGTTCAAGGTGTTTGGAGGCATGAGTGAGGAAAACATGACCGAACTCTTGTCCAGGTTAGTCTACAGACGAGAAGCCTTTTTTGTGTGTGTATATACAGTATATGTATATATATATATATATACCTTTCTTTGCATAGCCCAGATTGATAGGAAGTTGTGGTCAAAGCACAGGGTCAACCATGATACAGTACCTCTTCTATGGATAAGAGACAGTTAATTGCATAGCTTAAGGGCTCCACAATGCCAGCTTTGTGGTGCTTGAACACCTGACCTTCTAATCTGTAACCCAGCACCTTGTCCATTTCAAATATATCCGAAATAATAAAATACAGATACATTTTAAGTAATAAAACGCTGTCGGCATCATAAACTCCTCTGTCCTGAAAGCTTTTCTGATTAATACCAAGCTGATACTGGTGACTCCTTCCATTAATGTTGCAAGAATTCTCTGTAAGGAGAGTTTACCATATCAGCGATTGTTGATGATGTATAACGTCCACCCTAAAAGTATGAAGTGTTATTATGGAAACCATAATGAGCTCATTAATATAAACCTGTGACATGAATTACACCTGGCAATACTGTCGGAGCTGATTTGCTTTAATTCCTTTGTCATAGTGGCCTTAAGAATGACTTCAACAAGGAGACATTCACACTGAAGCACAAGATCGATGAGCAGATGTTCCCTTGCAGATACATCAAAATAGGTGAGTGATTCACTAAAAGTGTGACATCAGAGTAAACTCAGCAGGGTGACTCATTCGGGATCATTCGATGCATAAATGATGGTTGTGGGGAAAATCAAGCCGAGTACCATGTCTAAGTATTAGTGGAAAGTGGAACGGGATATATATATATATATATATATATATATATATATATATATATATATATATATATATATATATATATATATATATATATATATGTATGTGTGTGTATATATATGTGTGTATATATATATATATATGTATGTGTGTGTGTATATATATGTATATATATATATATATATATATGTATATATATATATATATATATATATCTATATATATATATTATAAAAGAAATAAAACTCTTTATTTACATACTTACATACATACATATATTAAAGCCACTTTCAGTGTTTTATTGTTAATTGCATCTGAAACATCTGTGCTAATGGATTTCCATCTAAATTGCTGCAGATTGATGTTGCCCAAAATGGTCAAAATGCCACTTGTAAACATTTTATTTCTATTTTGCTCAAGACAGGCAGTGAGGTGTACAGCTCACAACTAGTAATCTGGCAGAGTGAAAATATGGGTGCCTTGAGAGGGCGTAAGGTGCGGTTCAGCTACTCGCTATTTCAGAAAATATTTTTTTATAACTTTAACTACCAGTAATGGCTCATTAACATTTAATTTCATTGCAATTCATCAGTTAATTTACATGTTACATTTAGTCTGAATGTGATTTCAGGAATTAGTTTTTATTTAATTATGGTCCGTTATGAAATAATTGGACTGATGTTTATATGTACAGTTAACGGTAACATCTTAACAGTTTCTTATTGCACCTGAGCATACAAAGAATAAAACAATGCCGCATGCATTCAGTGAGTCGTGACGAGTAAACCAGTGGTATTTGCTCAAACATCACTATATCAACAATGACAGACTTTGAAAATATCAGTTCATATCGGGCGACCGCCGTACAAGACTTTTATAAATAGTGGTTACTATAGAAACAGTAATGTATTAAAACAAGTGCTTTTAATATAAAATTGTGAATTGCCTGTCAGAGCTGCTGTTATAAAAAAAAATCATTCAATGACCTGCATCTATTCTTCTTTCCATTGTTGCTGTGTGTTCAGTGCCTCTGATGTCATGGGGCCCCAGTTTTAACTTCAGTATCTGGTACATTGAGCTGCATGGGATAGAAGATCCAGATGTAGTCCAGCCCTGCCTTAACTGGTACAGTAAGGTATGTTCACCTGCACCAATGTGTTAGTAATGACCTCCATGATGTTGACGTGGATGAGGATGGGATTCAGACAGCTGAGCTAGCACAGCGTTATATTCTCTATGTATCAGTGCTGTAGATGTTTCACAAGCACTGTCTGTATTAATCACTATCATTATGGCCTTTTCTATAGGAAAAAGGTTGTTCTGTTAATACTAACCATTTCACTCTTTCATGTGCTCTACATTTTTCTTTTTGTCTTCTATGTTTTTGTTGTCTTTTGCTTGTTTTTCTGTCACTTTTGCTTCATTTCCTGCTTTTTCAGTTTTGCTGATTTCTGCTTTCACTTTTCTTCTTCCTTTTTTCTTCTATTTCGTCTTTTTTTTTTTGCTTTTTCTTTTGCCCTTTTATCATCATAATTAATTGGGATAATAATGACTTAAAAGTGCATCTGGGTATGTAGTAACCCCAACACTGGCAGTTTGAACTACATTCTTCTTTGCTCTTAGTTTCCTGCTTTATTCTGTCCATTTTTGTAGCCTATTGATGAATAATTTCCTATTTATTTCCTCAGTATCAAATTATCAGCATAATATGGGTCTTTTTATGGAAATGATTTGCGTATGTGGTAAACCAGGCGTGTCCTATGCATATAAAATGTAAATAAGGGACTGATATGTGGCTTTTTTCCACCTGACTAAAGCTGATTCCTCAGTTGCTGCTCATTTCATCATTAATCAGAATAGTTTGCATGTCATTTCCTTCCATTGAATCTGCACTTGTTTCTTTAAAGCTTTAATGAACGAATTCCATTGTGACATTTTAATGCTTTTTAGTTTTACATTGCACAGATTGACACTTTTTTGTCATTTATGGTACATTGCTAACTTTAAAAGGAAAGTTAGCTATGATTTATAATTTCAGGTTTAGTGCACTAGATTTATCATCAGTGATAAATGATCTGTGTTTCCTCACAGTTTTTGTTTGTGTAGTGAAAGCCAGCACTAGTGTGAGTTCTGACAGGGTCATGTGACTGGTTCCTGCTGTTTGTCTTTTGTGCAGTATCGTGAACAGGAGGCTATCCGTCTGTGTCTGAAGCACTTCCGGCAGCACAACTACACCGAGGCTTTTGAGTCGCTGCAGAAGAAGACACGCATAGCACTAGAGCACCCCATGCTCACTCACCTCCATGAGCGCCTGGTCCTCCGTGGAGACTTTGATGCCTGCGAGGAGCTTATCGACAAAGCTGTGAGAGGTAGCACACTTAAGACTGCGTCCGTTTAATTAATTAAATGAAAAAGTGTGTGCGCTATGAGCAAATGTGACTGAATAAATGCAGCTTGTGTTTAATAATGCTACCGCAAGATATTTTATAATGCAGCTTGGCTTTTTTTTTTAAAGATTATTTTTTAATAAAGTTCCTTGTGGTATTAGAATTCAGATGAATTGGCATTGTGCAAGTTTAGCAATGAATGTGTGGGTTGTACATGTGAATCTGCCGGCTTATTTATTTATTTATTTATTTATTTATTTATTTATTTATTTATTTATTATTTTTTACTTTTTTTTTTTTTTCACGTCCTTTTGCTAACCCACTAAATTCACATTAATTCCCACCTGGTCAAAAGGGGTTTTGCCATTTTTGCATGTAACTTGTGTATACTGGAATGAGATGCCAATAATATTTGATGGCTTATATTTTCCATTTAAATTGCTTAACTTATGTGATATGTAAGCTAAAAAAGGTTAGTAATAAAACTTATTAGCAGTGTAATGATGTGATTTCAAGTTCTAAAGATGTTTACAAAATGTTTAATAATTCCTTGCACATTAAAAGACAATTATATGGACAAAAAATTGAGATTATTTTAATGTGTTAAGTTTTATATCTTATGTTTTCAGTGGTACTTTTCTGTTCTTGTCCGTTTGCTTTCTGCATCCTGCTGGGCTAAAGTTTGGCTTAACGTATCTTTGGCCTAAAGTATACAGGTTTAAATGTATTTATAGCTTAACGTTGTAACAGGCTCGACTCTTCCTATTTTGACTCCCCTGTCTCTTGTTTCCTGTGCACATTTTGTAGATGGCTTGTTTAATCAGTACATCAGCCAACAGGAGTACAAGCCACGCTGGAGTCAGATCATCCCTAAATGCACCAAAGGTAGTAAGTGTGGTCTGCTGAGCAGCCTTAATACTAACTGTCTATGTCTCTGAGAATACACGGCAGCTTATTAAATGTCTGACATGGCTGAAAGATTAAAGGCTGTTTTCATAGTCTCCTGTTTTGTCCTTTCCGCATTCTACCATCATTCTGCTGCTGTTTTTTTCCAAATGCTCTCTCACTTGCTCTCTCTCCCACGCACTGTATACTATTTATTTATTTATTTTAAAATGTTCATGTTACCTTTCTGTCCTGTTCATCCTCCACATCCTATTACACACACACTCACGCTTTTTGCCCCATCACTCTTTCCCTCCTCGCTCTCTCTCTGTCTCTCTCTCTCAGGTGATGGGGATGACAGCAGGCCCGGGATGAGAGGTGGTCATCAGATGGTGATAGATGTGCAGACTGGTAAGTCTCATCAAAACCTGAATCATTGGTTTTGGCACGAAATAACTGTAGATATGAGCACAATGTTTGTGTGTAAATGTGTCCTTTTTTTTTTTATTATTATTTCTTATCAAGACAGCTTAGATGCTGATTTATCCTCTGAGAGAAAGAGGATAAAAAAAATCAATTCCAGTGACCTGATATAGTCCCTCTGCCACTCTGGCTTTGAGTTACCTCGCTACATCTGAGCTCAGTTTGCGTCAACACTTTCGTTCCTATCGTCATAGCAATGCTGCCATGGAGACGTGTCCTGCACTCCAGTGCTGCATTGCACTGCCACTTTAAACTAGTTATTTCACCTTAAATGGCTTGTTATAGTTAGGATTCTGTACAGAAGTGTGTTTTTTTTGACCGTATAATCAAATTGGGCAGTGTTGTGTAACAAACAGCACTATTGCTGCAATACCGTAATAGTCCTGTTGTTGTCTGATGCTTTTTATAACAAGAATAAAGCAGCACTGTTTGGGAGATCATCAAGACATCTGGTTGCAAACAACTTCTCACGCAGAGTGACCAGAGGCTATAACTGTTCTGCCAACACCCCCCCCTCTCTCATTCTCTCTCTCATTCTCTCTCTCATTCTCTCTCTCATTCTCTCTCTCTCTCTCTCTCTCTCTCTCTCTCTCTCTCTCTGCCTCTGTCTTTTATTCTCTCTCTCTCTCTCTCTCTCATTCTCTCTCTCATTCTCTCTCTCTCTCTCTCTCTCTCTCTGCCTCTGTCTTTTATTCTCTCTCTCTCTCTCTCTCTCATTCTCTCTCTCTCTCTCTCTCTCTCTCTCTCTCTCTCTCTCTCTCTCTCTCTCTCTCTCTCTCTCTCTCTCTCATTCTCTCTCTCTCTCTCTCTCTCTCATTCTCTCTCTCTGTCTCTCTCTCATTCTCTCTCTCTCTGTCTCTCATTCTGTCTCTCTCTCTCTCTTTCTCTCTCTCTCTCATTCTCTCTCTCTCTCATTCTCTCTCTCTCTCTCTCTGTCTCTCATTCTCTCTCTGTCTCTCATTCTCTCTCTGTCTCTCATTCTCTCTCTCTCTCTCTCTCATTCTCTCTCTCTGTCTCTCTCTCATTCTCTCTCTGTCTCTCTCATTCTGTCTCTCTCTCTCTCTTTCTCTCTCTCTCTCATTCTCTCTCTCTCTCTCATTCTCTCTCTGTCTCTCATTCTCTCTCTGTCTCTCATTCTCTCTCTCTCTCTCTCTCATTCTCTCTCTCTCTCTCTCTCTCTCTCTCTCTCTCTCTCTCTCTCTCTCTCTCTCTCTCTCTCTCTCTCTCTCTCACAGAGACTGTGTATCTATTTGGAGGTTGGGATGGCACGCAGGACTTGGCAGATTTCTGGGCCTACAGTGTGCAGGAGAATCAGTGGTCCTGTATCTCCAGAGACACAGAGAAAGAGGTGAGACAGACAGGAAGTTATGATGGTGACTCAGCAATTTCTCTGCTGATTTTGTGGGAATATTATTATTTGATTCCCCTCAGAAATGATCATGTAGTAGGGGAAACATAAATATATGTGAACACCATCACATCATGATGTAATGGTTTTAAATCACAGTGAGTGATGTGTAAGACAGTAAGCATTAAAACAGACTTGAGTCAGTGACAAATATCATTTTCTGTAGATTAATTGTGAACACTGTAATAGTTCAGATATTAAACCTTTTTGAAGTGCTTTGATACACATTTGTTCCCTGCTTAAAGCAAATTTAAATCAAGGCTGTACTATTAATTACTATTACTATTACTATTACTATTGGATCAAGGCTGTACTATTAATTCTACCCATATCTGCATCAAATAAAAACCATGGACAAAAATACGATTGTGTTGCAGTTTATACAGAGTAAACAAAACTCTGAATGCAGATAGAATTGTGATTTTGATACACATGGTAAAACGTAAGCAGTGAAGTTGTGGTGTCTTTGTGTGTGTCTCAGAATGGTCCCAGTGCACGCTCCTGCCATAAGATGTGCATCGACTCTCAGAGAAGGCAGATCTACACGCTGGGACGCTATTTAGACTCCTCTGTCCGAAACAGCAAGTCTCTGAAAAGCGACTTCTACCGGTACGACATCGATGCTAACACGTGGACACTGCTCAGCGAGGACACCTCTGCAGATGGAGGACCTAAACTTGTGTTTGACCACCAGGTGATCGCCTGAAGATCCAGACCATTGTGCATTATATAAAAATACACCATGTAATCAGCCATGTATAGCACTATAAGTGTAAATAGTGCAAAGAACCAAAACAAATAAACAAAACACTTTTTCTCTTGTAGATGTGCATGGACTCGGAGAAGCACATGATCTATACGTTTGGCGGTCGGATTTTGACGTGTAATGGCAGTGTTGATGACGGACGCACGTCAGAGCCACAGTTCAGCGGGCTGTATGCTTACCAATGCCAAGCAGGCACCTGGAGCCTTCTGAGGGACGACTCGTGCAACGCCGGCCCTGAGGATGTGCAGTCTCGCATTGGACACTGCATGTTATTTCACACGGTCAGTTTTCCAGCATTGCATAGGCGAAGCTTTTGTGAACATTTTAAACGACAGTCAGACATTTTATTCTATTGTAAAAGTTAGGACTGCACATTATACACTTTGTAACAGTCACTGATTTCATGTATTTATTTATGTCCATAAAATGCCACATTCGGTGTTGTAAAAATATACTCGCTTCCAATGTTCTACAGTATAATAGGAATAAAACGTTTTAGGACATGATGTTATTAGAATCAAGTCTAAGTGTGACTTTGTGCTGACACAACACACCACCCTGCCACTGATTATTTTCCTATAACAGCACACTCCTTTGTGTTTTATTCTTTAACTTCCTTTAATTATTTAGATTTTTCTTCTTGCTGTGGCTTCACATTGTTTATATTTATTCATTTTGATTTAAAGCTTCATATATTTTAGAATATAATATAAAGTCATGCTGTTCCCAAGTCCTTACTAATTGTGCTAAACTGCTATTTTCAATTTTTACGAAATATTTTTCATTTGAGCAATTGATGTTCAGCCATAATTCTAGTTATTATACAACGTTTCTGTGGATTGTTTCTTGATAGAATACGAGACATGATATGTATTGTGCTGGATTACTGCTTTATTAAGATGTTTTTTGCTTAGGTTAGTTAATAGGAAATACACTTGAATAACGGTTAAAAACTGGTTTTTTGCTTCTTTTTCTCAGAGGAATCGCTGCCTATACGTGTTTGGAGGCCAGAGGTCTAAAACGTATTTGAACGACTTCTTCAGTTACGACGTGGATGCCGATCATGTAGAGATCATCTCAGACGGCACCAAGAAAGACTCTGGAATGGGTAAGAATATCCTACTTCATGAACATTTACAAGAATATGTTAATATGGAGCGATACTGCGCCGATAGTTTTACTTTGTTTTGAGAGCTTTGTACTGAGACTCTGATCGAAAGTGCAGGTATGACTTCATTCCTTATCATAAAATTTTAAAAGATGCAATGTAAGGGTGACTAGTGGAGGGTGTCGTTATCAGAAATCCCTCCGTAGAAGGGAGCGAAGGACTCTCTGGAATGAAAATGACCTCATTCTCAGAAATGGGCAGGAGTCAGACATGCGTGATGTCACCACTGTGTACTGTAACTCAGAAACATTTGTTAACTGTCAGGAGGGGAGGAATGAGTCGACAGCTCACGTCACCGTGATAAAACAGCAGCTTTAATGTTGAATTGGTTGCTAAAACCTTTACTAAGCTATGTTTCATTTAGTACTGGATGTCGTAAAAATAAATAGCTCACAATCATTGTCAAGAAATGTTTTATGTGCTTAAATATCTTGACTTATGCAGATAAAAATAGGTCAAGGTGTAATTCCATGATCATTTTTACTGCTGTGAAAAATAATCATTAAGAAGTGAATAAAGTATAATAGCTGTTGTGGCAAAATAATGTGTGGGTGATGTGGTGATACAGTATGATCTAGTTATTTAATTTCCTATTCCAGGATCTCCCAAAGTGGCTGATTCTTCTTATTAAAAACTTTTATTTCATATTTAATGTTGTGGAAACCCATGATCAAACATTCATGTGCCATTGGTTTTTATTATGTAAATCCAGCTAACCTTTTAAAATGTGTTCCCGAACTTGGACAATTCTCGCCCTAGTTATTGACTGTCCTGGGATTTATTTCAATGCAGTCGGTGAACAATGTCTTCCGTCAAATTCTGAGAAGCTGAATGTCATTCTAGTTCTTAGAAATCCCTGTACACCTACGCAGTTTGTGGTAATTTACAACCTGATGGTACTTTCATTGCTCAAGCATGACTCTACACACATTTATATGCACGTGGGGTCACAAACAAAATTAGGATTCCAAGCATTTCCAAACAAAAGCAAGGTTTTATTAGCTGCAAGGCTAAAAGGGGTCAGTTGTGGTGTCCAGTTCTTTAATGTTGCTTATTTATTTATTTTAAAAACTTTATCATTCATTTCTATATCACCAATATGAAGCATGTAGATGTGTTGGAACCTCTGTAGAAGTGAAGGCCAAGAGACAAAAAAAGAAACACAGGTAGTGCACATTTTCTGTCCTCATAAACACTCTTAAACTTCAATAGGCAACTTGACACTACGTGTGTGTGTGTGTGTAAAAGAGAGAGGGGTGGCAGGGAGCAAGAACACAGACAGAAAGAACGGAATGTTTTTTGCCAGCAAGGAAGCAGCAAGTCCAAACACTGTGCACATAATCTGTCTCAAATGTTTATCTTGCGTTTTCTTGGAGTAATGAAAAGTATTCCCATTTTTGCGCCAGGCCTCTTATTGTTCAGAACCGGTCCATTTTGGCCGGTCCATTACACAAGTGCATGGAGACACAGTTTTTGTATCACTGCATGGTGCCGTGTGCTGTTTCATGCTTTGTGTGCCATTTCCTGTGAAAGCCCTGCATTGACGCATGTACCTGAGCATGTGACAGGCCTCTGATGGTTATAACCTCAGTTTGGTAAATCCCACATTCAAGCTTAAGTGGATCAGATAAGCTGGCTTTGTAGATAAACTAATTAATTGGTCTTTCAGTCTTAGACCTTGCTTTTCTTTGAACTTTCTTTGAAAACTTTCCCCAGCATTGTGAACTTTATCTGATATATGTTTTATATGTTAAAGGGAAATAATGTGATGGTGGTTATTGTTACCGCTCCTTATTCAATCATTTTATTCCTCTTAAATTACAGCAAATAGACAACACACACTTTTTATTATTTATTACAGCCTGATATACTTTTTGTCAGTTTAGAATTACATTTAAAGTAAGATCCCGTCACTTGTACTCAACTCAGCAGCCTGTTGTCATGTTGGCAAAGAAACCAGAATGCTTTCAGTGCCATGGTGAGAAAACGTTAGCTTTAGCTCAGACTGATCAAAAGCAATGACAATGGAGACTTCTAATAAACACCTTTTTATGAAAAATGTCTGACCTGAGTAAACGATGCACATTAATAAATGACATCAGTATTTAAATCATTGTCAGGTTGTTTGGGGCATCAGCTCAACTAAGTGCTGTGAAATGAAATCCATTAAGTACATAAAGTTAATGCTTCCGTCAGATTAACAGTTCAGTCATTGCTAGGGGTGACAGGTTCTTTGTTTGTTTGTTTACTGAATGTCTATTTTGTTTAGCTACTATAATGCTTTTCATAGTAAACACAGATGAAATTCATAATGTGCTGTCATATGAGAATAAAAACTAATAAAATGTAAATAAGTTCTAGGTTATTTACCACAGAGAATTCATACATTGGATGTGATCATTTTTGTGTATGAACTCAGCAATACTTTAATACCAATACCTTTAGTAGAATGTATATATATGATGTATAGAATGTGTTCATATGAACATTCCTTCCTGCTACCCCTGCTGCTTAGTGTGACCCCTGCTGCTTAGTGGTGTCACACCCCCCCACCCCCGCCACACACACACACACACACACACACACACACACACACACACACACACCCCACCACCACCACCACCCGGTGTTATGAAGATGTAATTACATGTGCTGACAGCTTTAACTCCTTTACCCTCAGTTGCATTGTAAACAATGTGTGCTGCCAAATGTTGTAAGGAAATTGAAATTCAGACAAAGAGTTGGTACAAAAACACTGTCTGTCAAGCAGCAGTGCAGTCTTTTCCTCTACATGCGTATTAATTCAATAGACATTGTAACAGTTGGATGCATTGCTGAATACAGTACATCTTTTGTGTTTTAGTACCAATGACCGGCTTCACCCAGCGTGCCACCATTGACCCAGAACTGAACGAGATTCATGTACTGTCAGGCCTTAGCAAAGACAAAGATAAACGAGAGGAGAATGTCCGCAACTCCTTCTGGATCTATGACATCGCCCGGAACAACTGGTAGGATTCTCTCGCTCTCACTCAGTTTAACTCTCTTATTGTCAACCTCATGGAAAGTCTGCATTTCTCCTCTGTTTCTACTTGGTGGTGAATCTGTTGTTACATGCAATCAGATTTGATTTACTATTCTATTTTGTAAATAGTTTGATAAGTCCATCCATGCATATACACTCACTTATGCTTTTATAAAGTAACTCTTTCTCTATTTGTCCAAGGGGGTGGGCAAATGATCAATTCAGCCATCCCAAGAGACAAACAGTAGTTTCAGTGTGCTGCCCAGTCTCATGTTGTGGTTAACTAGAAACTAACTAGGATATGGGAACTTCCATGGTACTGTACAAGTTAAGGTTAATCAGATTTCTCCTTGTTCACTGAGTGAAGCCCAGGGTGAGATTTGGACATAGTTACCATAGTTATAGCATCAAAGGTATTGCTTGGGATAGTAATACTGTTGTTTCGTCAAAGTCAACAAGACCTCTTTCTTTTTATGGTTGTTGACCTACTTGTCCACAACTATGGATGCAAAACTATTCTGGACACAACATCTGTTTGTCCTGACTGCCCAAGCTACTGATTTGTCCACCTCTGCCCTGCACACACAATTAATTCTCTGTGAAGCATTACCAAAGTAAATATTACAATGAAATGGAGCCATAGAAAAACAAATGTTGAAATGAAACTGCTGATCCAAAAAATGAGTGTACAGTTACAAAGGGTTTGTTTTCCCAGTAACACAAACTCTATGCTTACAGATGAATGCCTTCTGACCAAATGAGCACACTGTAAAGAGAAATTAAAGTTCATAATCATGGTTCTTCTTGAAAATCAGTGTTCTTGTCTGTGTGTGAACCAATCACAGATTTCCTAAGGAAAGAACCCCCTTGTTTTTTTTTCCTGTTAGCTGATTTTTTTTTTTTTTTGCTGTCTGATTCTGAAAGAACAATTTGGTATTGTTTCATTTAGTTTTGCTAGTCTGGGGCATCTTGTGGCTTATGTGGTTACAGTCCATGTGCATGAAGAAACTAGCCTTTGTCCTTAAAGGGGAACCAAGTTTGGCTTATTTTAAATAGCAGACAGTGCTGCAATGTCAGCACATAATGAAATATACTTATATAGCCATTACAAAGCTGTAAGAGGACTCAAGAATTAACAGATGGTGTGCATATTGTTGATCCCCTGGTCCATCTCTTCACAATTAGGGCTGGGCGATAAAATGATAACGATATGTATCGCGATAGACACATGATCGATATCAATAAAAAATGTGTTCGATAAAACGTTCGAGTTTATTATTCCTCGTCGAGTTTTTTGCATGTATTTTGCACCTTAAATGTTACGAGATAATTGTTAAGTGGCCATTGTGACTGAGGGGATTATGATCAGAGGAAGGTTAAGTTTAAAATAAAAATGTTTAAATGTAATATATTTTTCTCCTGGTCCTTATTTTAAATGTCATAAAAAATATCAATAATTATCTATATCGACCGATATGAAACACTGATATCGTGATACAGTTTTCAGCCATATCACCCAGCCCTATTCACAATAAAGTTCCTAAACTTATCAGAGAACCCATAAAACAAGAAAGAGGATATTAGTCTGCCCCCTGGATGCTTTGACGTTTAGCAAATGCCCTCATGCCTTATTCTGACTCACATACACATTGGCTGTAATCACCAGCAGTGTCAAGATATTATATGGTGTGTTGTTCTTCACTGCTGTCTCTATGTCCACTAGGGCATCACAGTCAATCTGTACAACATACAAATGTGATGCTCACAGCATTGTGTTACATTAATTAGCCACCTACTACCACACTAATGACAATGTATGGAGTACAGGCTGATTATTGGGGAAAATGACTTTTCTAATGCGGTAGATGATTGTGGGCGTCTTGGTTTAGTGCAACCATTGTTGCTCAGGTGCAAAGAGTAAACAGGAAAGTATCACTGGTTGAGACATAAAGCAGGCAGTCGACAAGTTAGTTTAGATTTAGTGCTCTTTTATTTATTTATTTTTTACTGAGGTTCAATGTGTATATACAGAGCAGGGGTGAGAGAAGCTCCAGTCATTTAGGGACAAAACCTGAATTCTTAATCCTTTATTCGCAAAAGCCGTGTGGTTCTATCATATAGTACAGGTAGTATTTAGTAACTTGTTTGTCAGCATGCTACATCACCCACATCCTTACTAGACACGACTCGAGTAAACGACATCTAACACGTCAGCAAAAACCATACACGGGTGTAGACTAGATATGCAGCAATGCAGTGGTGTGAGTACGTTCACATGCCACCGTTAGATGTTGAGATAAATGTGTGTTTAATCCTTACAGGTCCTGTGTGTATAAGAATGACCAGGCTGTGAAGGAGAACATAAGCAAGACACTTCAGGAGGAAGAGCCGTGCCCTCGATTCGCTCACCAGCTCGTGTATGATGAGTTACACAAGGTAACAACAATAATCAGTAGTTCAACACTGGGTTGTTTTTTTTTAAGGAACAAAAATAAATATTCATGTATATCTTTTTATGATCTACAACTTGAAATTACGTAAACATAAATCTAGCATTTAAGACACATTTGGATTTGTGTAAATTTACACATGCTGATTAATTTTCATGTTTGTTGCAGGTGCATTACCTGTTTGGGGGAAACCCAGGCAAGTCTAGTTCTCCTAAGATGCGATTGGATGACTTTTGGTCTCTGAAACTCTGCCGTCCATCTAAAGAGTATTTACTGAGACACTGCAGATATCTCATCCGCAAGTACAGGTACCTTATTAAACGCTGTCTCTTGTCTGATTGGAGAAGTTTTACATTAATGTTACCAAATTACTGTTTAACTGTCAAATAAGGAGTTAAGCTTGATGGGGCCTGATGTAGGAAAATAAACAATTATAGGGTTGCATGATGTGTCTTGTCATAAAATTGGAGTAAATTATCACCACAAGGATGCATCAGTTTTTTTTAATCTGTTTCTAGTTACATTTAAAGTCAGTGAGCTATTGCTTTAGAAGTGAAAATATAGAGCAAGTGCATTAATCACCTTCTGACCATTAAAATGTAAGAATTCCCCAGCACTGGGACATGCATACTTGGAGAGCTAGCTTATGATCCAACAGCTAGCTAGCTTATGAGACAAGCAGGCCAACTGAGAAAAGGACAGACTCATTATACCAGTTAAATGGACATAGTATTAACATTAACAAAAAGCTTGTTTCTGGCAGTTTATGGTATTATACTGTGTATATGTAATGTGTGTGTGTGTGAATACACAGTCTTGTTTCTGACTTTCTTTTGTGATTAGGGCTGATTACATCTTCACTAAATTAGATTGAAGTCAAGTTGTACTTGTTGTCCATGAGCCAGTCATTTCTGCATCGTTATAGCTCCCTCTGCTGGTTTCCTTTAGTTATTGCTCTCCACATGTTATTAGTTATTGCTCACTGACACGTTCATTAGCAGTAGTGTATGATAATTGTATTTTTTCTGTTATTTAACAGTTGTTTACTGTTAATAAATTCTTACCAGAGTGGTGAAAAAAGTTTGACCAGGATATAGTTAATAATTGTCTGGATTAGCATTACTTACTGAGCTAGTTTCATTAATGTATACTAATACACTATACATTAACAATAAGGCTCCAGACTCTTTATTTAAAAATGAATCAGGATTATCGTCTCTCTATAGCAGGATTTTAACTTTCTGATAGTCTAAGAGTCAACTGTTGAATACTGCAAATGTATTGTTTATTTAAAACTATTGTTTAAAGCTGAAATTTGCGTTCCTGAGTGCTTGTATTGTTTACAGGTTTGAGGAGAAGGCACAGACCGAACCACTGAGCGCACTACAGTACTTGCAGAATGACCTCTCTCTGACTGTGGACCACTCTGACCCTGACGAGACTAAAGAGGTAACTCAAATAACCTGCACTTTGCTGAGCAGACAAGCATCTCTAAATGTACAGCCCAGAGTAGACGTGCTACTGTTACATGACTGGCTGATTGGATAATTGAATTAAATAAACAGGTTTACAAATTGCATAGTGACACTAATAACTTTATGCTGGACAAACTGCCAGTGATTTATTAATAATAAATGATTGTCCTCTGCAGTTTCAGCTCCTGCCCTCAGCTCTCTTCAAGTCCAGCTCAGACTTCATACCACTAGGTAAGTCATTCCTGGTCATCATTAATCTGTAGAACAAATGTCAGAAAATCATATTTCAAATGCCACGTTTTTTTTTTCCTTCTTCTTCCTTCTCTCAAAATTTCAGGCTTTTCTGATGTAGATCAGACGTATGCCCAGCGCACACAGCTCTTTGACACACTGGTAAACTTCTTCCCCGACAACATGACCCCGCCCAAGGGTAACCTCGTTGACCTCATCACCCTGTAGCCATGCTGACTGAGCGCTTTCCCTACAATCCTTATGCCTCTAAGACTAATAAACAGAAGTTATTTTTCTACATCCACTTCAGAGTCCCCTTGCTGACCGAATGAGGTTTCTTCACAAGCAGGAAGGTTTTCTGATTTACCCTTGATGGTAATTTAACCAAAATAACAAAACCAGAGAATACCTACTTACTATAACATTTAATTCATCCACCCAAAGTGTCTGCAGCACTTGTGTACATTTATCTTTCCTCTTAGAAGCTGTCTGAGGAAGTTGAAATCCATAGATTTAAAACTCACTTGGTTTTTCCTCTTTTATTCCAGTCAAACTCAGTTTCAGGTCTAAGCTCAGCTTTCATCTTTATTTCACATTCTGTAGAAATGGGTACATTAGAGATGATGGTCATCTCACACAATTTGGTCTGGGAAGCAGTTGGTTTATTAAATGTGGTATTTTATTTGCACCATTTGTTTATGCTTGGTAAAATTTTGCCAAATTAAGGCGAGCGTGATTACGTTGTAAGTTTGCACTTTATTTCTGAGCTTACAGGATGGAAATTGACTTGTTTTCTTTACTGAAAAATAGATTTAAGTAAGGGCCTCATCCATTGCTGCTTTTATAATAATAGGTCAGCGTAGCTAAACAGAATTAATGATTATCGTGCACATTTTAGATATGTCTAAATATCTAATCGCTATGCTTCAGATGAAATTCTCTACTCACTCCTACTAAAAAATGGCCTCCTTTTACCCATTTGTGCCATAGCAGTATTGCGCATCTTAGTTTTTCTGTCTGAAAGCCACCTCAAGAACAACATACTAACAATTCAAATAATCAGATTGGTGACAACAAACTCCTGCAGTGTGAAACTGTCCAGAAAACTTCACTGGAGACTTCCAGTAAGTGTCATTGCCGTGTTTTGTGTGCGTTTTGAAGCTTACACATGACCACTGAGTCTCGGGAATCAAGGTACATGATACTGCAATGCCATATGTTTGGTTTTAGGGATTCTGTGGCGGCACTACTGAACATGCCGGAATGTTACTTGGAGGTAGTCTTCCATATAAAGTAGTGTGTAAATATTGCCGTGTATAAATGTGTGTGTATATAAGATCTCCTATTTGAAGTATTACCTGTAGCCTGATTTTGAAGGTTTTTCCCCTTGAATGAAAGCATAATATATTGGGACACTGTTGGCTTTATTGTTATTAACAACTAGATCTTTTACAAATAACTGGTTTAATCTCTTCTTGCACTTTGCATTGGAGGTATATTACATTAATAAAAAGTGCACATAAAAGAACAGTTTATCCCATACAAAGTTGTGTGCGTGCATCTGTACAAAATCAGATTCATCGAGACGCAAGTCCTTCGCATACAATTCGTGTAATGTTAGTTTTTTTCTTTTTTGTTTTTCCCCCTAACGTGTTCTACGTATCTGCCCATTTCTTCATTCTAGCACCCCAGTGTAGAACTGAACTTAGGGAAAATGAGTTAACATGGAAAAGTTCATAGCCTCTGTTTTCCAAATGAAATCCCTAATTGTGTATTTCCTGGGCTTGACTGCAGTTAGAGCTGCTGTATGAGTCATTTAGAAATTGTAGGGTTTGTGCCAGGAAGAAGATGAAATATGGAATGTGAAAAATGTAAAAGAGGAAAAACACAATGGGAACATCTTTAATAAAACTCTTTGGCTTGGACGCTTTAGTTGTTTTTTTATTTTTTATTTTTTTATTTTTTTTTTTTTGTTCTCTTCTCCCCCCCTCCCGTTCCTGGACATCTGACTTTTGTTCCTCTCTCGTCTCCTGAGTGAGGAGGATAATAGGATATGTGAACACTACACTGTGGCAGACATGAATGTGTAGAAAATACTTAAAAACTAAAGCATTGTATGTAATGTACATATTGAATAAAGATTGTATTTTGTTCAGGTTTTCTAAGCAGCGTCTCTTTTGTGTTTTGTCTACTTTTGTTCAACACTTTGTAATGAATGGATGTTTGTAAACTAACTCCTTTATTCTGTAAGGAAATGCTTTATTCCTTGGTCACAAAAAAAGAAATTGTAAAAACACGATGCAACAGCAGTGACTTTTTCCAGTGTATCAGACTCCTGTTTTTTTACCTTTCCTGAAAAGGCAAAGTTTTAACACAAGCTTATAAAATACATACAAAATAGTAAAATGGAAATTAAAAGGTCTAAATCACATTAGACAGTTTGAGACCATATAAATATTTTAAGAAGTTTGTGTAAAAATGAAAAGGATCCTCCTGGTGGTCCAGCGGCGAGGTGCCACAGCCCAGGTTCGATTCAGTGCTGGTCCCAAGCATGGATAAAATGGGAGGGTTGCACCAGGATGGACATCTGGCATAAAATGTGTCCCAAATCAATCATGCGGACAAGACGATCCACTGTGGTGACCCCAAATGGAGCACCCGAAAATAAAATGGAATATGAGCATTTAACTGATACTGATAGAAGTGTGGGAGGATTTGTAGCAGCATTTAAAACATGAACTTGAATCTTAGATTTGCTGAATTTTTGTCATCTTTGTGTCTTGCTCATGAGACACTAACAGAAGGGGGGAGAAATTACAAGCCCCTAAACTGTACATGTGTACATCTCTTGCCCTGTAAGAATGAGGACAATTGGAAAGGAAATAAAAATACTCATTATGTATTTAGAGGGGAAAAACTTCAGCTTTGGTCATTATGACTTGTGTTATTATTCACACCTGGGTTTTGTAGAATATAAGGAAAACTGTTGAAAAACATTGTTTATAAATGTTATATAAGTTAATATTAAAATATTTGAGGAGGTGAAAGCTGAACAGAATAAAGCGCTACGGTGCTGCTTTAGATAGAGGTCAGTGTTGTGCATTGTGGGTAATGAAGGAATCTGGGGAACAGGGTTTAAACATTGTGTGCAGGATAAACAGTTATCCATTGGTCTCCTTATGAAAAGTCATGGTCAATAAACTAAATATGCTACCAACATATTTAAAGATAAAAAAAACAACACACTATAAACTGGTGCTATATATAAGTGGGGAAAAATAAGATGGGGAAAATCCTTGAGGACGTAAATACAATTTTTAAAATGAAAGCAAAACCGAATTACACCAAAACAAACAAAAAGCAAACACAGCACAGGTTTATCTTTGAACATCCTCCGTTAAGTTATCTTTATTGTTTATTGACGCTCACTACACTTGTGCCTTTTTAGCAACGAAAAATAATCAGTAGAAATTTAAAAGGAAGACTTGTAGTCCATTTTCTGTTTGGTTGTTTGTAATCTTTACATTGTCTTTACACAGTGTCATGTATATGGTATGACTGCTAATAACACTTTGTTTTGTAGTATAAAAGCTTGGGGAGCTGTTTGGCTTGGACACTTTACAGGTGTGTGTCCTCCTCCTCGGGTATTTCGTCTTTGGCGAGGTTGTCAAAGGGTACGGGTATCCAGCTGTCGTTAAACTCTCCATTTGGTGCCATCCTCTTCTCCTGCATCTCCGGCTGCACCTCCATCACCTCTAGTGTAGGGTTGTCATGATAGCTGTCCTCCACCGTCTGCAGCTCTTCAATCAGAGGTTGCTGTGGAGGAGTTATGGACCTTGGTGATTAAAGGTGCACATAGTGGAAGATAAACAAAACGATCTACTTGCAAATACATCTCGTACCTTACTGTACGTCAATGAAGCATGTTCTGCTTAGAGAGCCAGCTTACTCATGGCTTGGACGGAAGGAATATAGAAATAAGAATTGGCTTTGATTTGAACGTTCACTTAAAACCACTGATGTGAAATGTAAAGCTGGCCTAAGCTAGTGAAGATTTATTTAATCCAGACTCATACATTGCACGGTTATTATTCTAAACAGTGTTGCTTTTAATGGCACGTTTCAACAGTTAAAAGTGTGTTGTTTGGGATGGAAAATGTTGGACACTTCTAGTGTGTTAGTGTGTTACCTGGTTCTTTCTGTTGGATGAACAATGGTAGCTGCAACAGACAGCAAAAGCAATAAAGAACAGTGCCAGTGCACCATATGAAGCCAGGATGGCGATCACTGCCTCCTGTTTTTCAGACAAACAGAGAAAATATAGCATATTAACATCGTATATAACATTCTATATTCATATTCATACGCATCACTATACCGTATTCAGATCCAGTCACTGTTCTCAGCTATTAATTCTCTATTCTTGATATATTTATATTTTTTTCTGTTGCAGTTATTTCTGCTTTATAGTCTTCAATTCGTCTCTATAGTATTTATAGTGTTTGTATTCTTACCATAATATTAATTGCCTATTTTTATATGTGTGTATAATTGTGTATGTGACAAAAACAATTGAAATTTCATTTTGATTTGCTTTTACCTCATGGTAAAAGCTAACCCTAACCTAACCCTAACCCTAACCCTAACCCTAACCCTATTTTTAATGAGTTACACAATCGTGTGTCTTACCATGTTGTTGGGAAGATTATTTGTTTCCACTGTCGTCTTCACTGTCGTCTTCACTGTCGTCTTCACTGTCGTCTTCACTTTTGTTTCCACTGATTGATTTATTTCCACTGATGGAATTGTTTCCGCTAAAGGATCAACCACTAAACAGAAATAACACCATCTAGTGAAGAATTGTTAAAATAGAGAATCAGAATCAGAATCAGGTTTATTGGCCAAGTGTGTTGACACACACAAGGAAATTTGGTTCCAGCTGTTTGTGTCTCTCAAACGTACAGACATAATTAACACTATACTATACAAACTATACAATATAGACAGAATGAGTATTAAATATGAATATAGAATATGACTGATCAGTTATGTACATAAAGTGTAGGAGTGCAAATAACAATATTGTGCAATATTATGTTTTTTGTACAATATATAGCAGCAGTAGTGTGTGTAATATATACAGATGATTTGCATAGTCCTGATAATGCAGTACTTATAGATATGAAGCAGTGAATATAATTAAGGTGAGTTGTTGATCAGGGTGATAAGGGGCCTGGGGAAAGAAACTGTTCCTGTGTCTGGCAGTTTTAGTAAGCAAAGTTCTGTAGCACCTGCCAGAAGGGAGGAGCTGAAAGAGGTTGTGTCCAGGGTGCGAAGGGTCAGTGATTTTGGGTGATTTTTCCTGCCCGGTTTCTGGTTATTGTGTTGTACAAGTCTTGGGGGGTGGGCAGGGGTGCAACAATTATTTTTTCTGCTGTTTTTACTGTGCGTTGCAGTCTGTTCCTGTCCTGTTTTGTTGCTGCACCAAAATAAAATTGAATTGAATAGATGAGCTGATAATAATAATCACTTTAATTTATATAGCACCTTTCAAAGGACCCAAGGTCGCTTGCTCACTGACTCCATTGAATGTTCTTGTGTGATAAAGAAAGTGTCTCTTTTCTTGTGTGATGTGTGTGTGCGTGTGTGGTGTGTGTGTGTGATGTAGATTAAACATGACCAGGCCAAAACAGACATGGCAGCAAGTCAAAATCAAATACAAGAACATTCTGCAGAATTGTAAGGGCCCTGACTAATACTTAACAATGCACAAGCCTATATTGTACCCAGAAGGTGCCTGCTCACACATTGTCTGTACTGTTTTAGCAGTGAAAAAGAATACACACAGACAAGGCACGGGTGGTGGGTCACCAAAAGCTAACCTCACCCCAGAAGAGGACATAGCCTTGGGGCTAAATAAAGGCAGGCCCGTGTTGCAGGGGATAGAGACAAGCATAGGTCCCTCCCAAGATGCCACCCGCTTCATACAAGGTATGTCCTTCCATCTGTACATGGGACACAACCACATTCATATTGAATCCATTTGGACTGTCTGACTTTGGTTTGCCTATTGCCTTGCAGTGTCTGGCAGCACTGTGTTACTGTTAGAGCCACCAGCACAATCACCAGACGATGCTGATCCAGTGAGTACTCCATCAAAGGCATACTGTAGGCCTGGCATGTCTTGTCTACTAGCTTCAATATGAATCCGATTAAATGTGATAGGGTGAAGGCCCTAGTGCAGCAGCAACAGCACATGACGGCGATGATGATGAGGAGACCATCTCTCTGGATTCCAGCTGGCTTGTGCTGTCCTCCACTATATGGCCTGGTGAGGAAGGAGAGGGCCCCCAGAGTGCCACCAGCCATGGACTGGGATAATCTGGCAATCTTCCCTGATGACGACAGTGGTCGGCTGCTGAGGGAACAAAATGTGTTGAATTATTTTAGTTAGTATGTGTGCTGTCAATTTTGGTTAAATATGTCCTGCGGTGGCAGAGGAATTTGGTTTTTTTTTGTGTTCAGTATTTAAAAAAAAAATTGATTTAGCCTCTTATGATGTTTGTGCTGTATACTGTGTGTAATACAAGCTTGCACACTGTAAAAAAATAAAATGACCCTTTGTTCAGCAGGGTAATAGGAATTGTGAATAATGCGAGTCTATATACAAATACATGTTAGTTCAACAATATTTCACAAAATGTTATAGCAACATCCTTAACAAAGTTGCACGAACAAATATTTTTTAATTGAATTGCGCGCGCGTGGATCCACGGGGTTTATTTTCTCATTATCAGCATCGCCACGTTTTCTGGCTGCCATTTTGGACTTGGAGCGAGAGAAACAGGTGTCAGGTGAGTAATTAACGTTAATTAATTTTAAGCACTTGAGGTGAAAAGTGGACATGATTTTTATTTTTATTTTTTTTGCCATTAGTGATGCAAATTTGTTTGCGGAGTGGGTAAATGTATAGTTTTCATGAAGGCATTTATCATTTTCGTTTTAAAAAATGACGTAGTATAAAAAATATACTAAGCTCTATCTTTGAAATTTAAAATTAGATGTAAATATGTTGTGAATCAAGATTCTGAACCAAATCATTAAAGCAATCCGATCAGGACCTCGACGCAAATTATATATTAACCTTACGCGCTTATATTAGCGTAAGTTACACGTACGTAAATAGGCAAAAAAAATGGCCAAAGTTAATATTTAAGGCTTTTTGTAAGTCCAAGTGTCAATGTGGCGCTATTGTGATGTTTAAGAGGACGTGGTTGCACTCAGTATTAACATCGTATCTTAAGATATCTTTCACGTTCTCATTAAAACGAAGTGTTAAACCGGATTTTTTTTAAGAAGAATGTTATCCAGTCTGTGCCCAGGTAATGTTAGTTGTAGTCGAGACACAAATGTGACTTTTGATTAAGTTACGCTGTACCGCAAGACTGATTCTAGAACTGTGTGTACTGCGCGTCATACGCCGTTCAGTCTGCGCAGCGCTGTATACCAGTGTCCTTGTCGACGTCACACGAAACCCACGTCGATGGGCGTAAATCCAGGGGGGGGGACGGAGGGGACATGCCCACCCCACATCCGAGGGTTGTCCCCCCAAAAAAATTATTTAAAAAATACCGCACTCTGTATTGTGAAAAATATATGTACGTATACCTAAATAATTGTGTAAGTACAAAAAAAACAAGTGGTTAGCACGTTCGCCTCACACCTCCAGGGTCGGGGTTCGATTCCCGCCTCCACCTTGTGTGTGTGGAGTTTGCATGTTCTCCCCGTGCCTCGGGGGTTTCCTCCGGGTACTCCGGTTTCCTCCCCCGGTCCAAAGACATGCATGGTAGGTTGATTGGCATCTCTGGAAAATTGTCCCTAGTGTGTGATTGCGTGAGTGAATGAGTGTGTGTGTGTGTGCCCTGCGATGGGTTGGCACTCCGTCCAGGGTGTATCCTGCCTTGATGCCCGATGACGCCTGAGATAAGGCACAGGCTCCCCGTGACCCGAGGTAGTTCGGATAAGCGGTAGAAGATGAATGAATGAATGAATGAGTTCCCCCCTCCCCTCCCCTCCCCTCCCCTTCCTCACAGTGGTTTGACCCACTGCCTGCTTCCCAGTTCATCACCTTCTCACACACGTGTCAAGTGTGTGGCTGCGGCTCAATTAATGTTAAACTCCATTAAGTAGGGGATTTTATTCACTTTAAATAAAGCGATTCTCTTTAATGTAGTTGATGCAGATTCATTCATAAATTAGTTGCGGTAAAAATGCTGATTACCGATGTAATTTTCCATGAATCTGCTATATTAGCGATTAAAATATTACATATCTAGTTAACGTTAGCTTGTTTACAACAGCTTGTTGCATAGTTACATGTCACAATAGCTTGTTGCACTGCAACTAACACGCCAAAGCCGTTTCCCGTGCATTGTTTTATTTGGGACGACTTGGCATAATGTTAACTTAACATTAACGGCCACAATTAGTATTACACTAATTACACAATTAGTAGTACACAAAAGTAGTACACAAATAAAATTTGACTATCGGTCTTTGTCAGACACGTGGGTTTGTTGTGTGTGACCGAAGCACCATTTGGAAGGTATCGTAAGTTAAAGGTGGGGTCTCTGATTTGAGAAATGCTTCTGAAAACTGCGTTCAATCAAAACAAACGTGAGCAGAAAGGGGCGTGTCTTGTCAATATGGGCAGAGAGTGTTCAGTGTGCATGTGCGCATATTCACAGATTGGAGTTTCCCAAGTCAGTAAATCCTGTTATTGTTATTGTATGCTGTTACGTTTAGCTCAGGAGTTATTGACTCTGGAAACTCCAATCTGTGAATATGTGACCAACTTCCTGCTCCTTCAGTTCTCTCCAACGCTGGAAAGCTGATCATATATTAACACGAGTCCTACTTCTTGCCTTATCGTAAGCCTTCGCTTTCTTTCTTTGTTTTTATCCTCCATGTCAATGTTAAAACCGCTTTCTGCTAATGTCACGCATGCGCACTGAACACTCTCTCCGCCCATATTGACAAGACACGCCCCTTACTGCTCATTGGCTACACGTTTGTTTTGATTTTGTTGTACGTTTGTACATGTTTTTTTTTTTCTGAAGCATGCTATGTTCCAAGGTGAACAGACTACAGTGTTATTTGCTATACTCACTTAAATGTCAGTACTGACATCAAGGAGATTTATCTGCAAATCATTATCATGTGAACATGATTTTAAACAGTTTGACATCAGTTAAAAAATGCTGAAGAATATTACTATTTTAAGTGCAGTGCATTTTCAAAAGACTTTCAAACTGCAATACAGACAGAGAGTACAGTGATACCTTGAGATACGAGTGCATTGACATACGAATTTTTTGAGATACAAGCTGATTCGACCAAGTTTTTGCCTTGAGATACGAACAAATTTTTGAGATACGAGCATTCGAGCCGACGCCGTCAAACAAAGACCCACAACAACAACTTTCTCAATTTATTGAAAAGAAACACCCAGAAAAAGTTGCAACTGGTCGTGCATCAGCGTTGTTTAATGACGCTTTACACATTTCCAAAACATTTTAAAAGGGAGGAAGAAACAAACCTCCTTGGACAGGTTTTTATTAAAACGACCAGCAAATGTTAGTGAGGAAAGAATGAGATGCCAATAATATTTAATGGCTTATATTTTCCATTTAAATTGCTTAACTTATGTGATATGTAAGCTAAAAAAAGGTTAGTAATAAAACTTATTAGCAGTGTAATGATGTGATTTCAAGTTATAAAGATGTTTACAAAATGTTTAATAATTCCTTGCACATTAAAAGACACAATTGGCAAAAAAAATTGAGATTATTTTAATGTGTTAAGTTTTTATGTCTTATGTTTTCAGTGGTACTTTTCTGTTCTTGTCCGTTTGCTTTCTGCATCCTGCTGGGCTAAATTTTGGCTTAACGTATCATTGGCCTAAAGTATACAGGTTTAAATGTATTTATAGCTTAACGTTGTAACAGGCTCGACTCTTCCTATTTTGACTCCCCTGTCTCTTGTTTCCTGTGCACATTTTGTAGATGGCTTGTTTAATCAGTACATCAGCCAACAGGAGTACAAGCCACGCTGGAGTCAGATCATCCCTAAATGCACCAAAGGTAGTAAGTGTGGTCTGCTGAGCAGCCTTAATACTAACTGTCTATGTCTCTGAGAATACACGGCAGCTTATTAAATGTCTGACATAGCTGAAAGATTAAAGGCTATTTTCATAGTTTCCTGTTTTGTCCTTTCCGCATTCTACCATCATTCTGCTGCTGTTTTTTTCCCAAATGCTCTCTCACTTGCTCTCTCTCCCACGCACTGTATACTATTTATTTATTTATTTTAAAATGTTCATGTTACCTTTCTGTCCTGTTCATCCTCCACATCCTATTAAACACACTCTCACTCTTTTTGCCCCATCACTCTTTCCCTCCTCGCTCTCTCTCTCCCTCTCTCTGTCTCTCTCCCTGACTCTCTCTCCGTCTCTCTGTCTCTCTCTCTCTGTCTCTCTCTCTCAAGTGATGGGGATGACAGCAGACCCGGGATGAGAGGTGGTCATCAGATAGTGATAGATGTGCAGACTGGTAAGTCTCATCAAAACATGCTTTTTATAACAAGAATAAAGCAGCACTGTTTGGGAGATCATCAAGATATCTGGTTGCAAACAACTTCTCACGCAGAGTGACCAGAGGCTATAACTGTTCTGCCAAACCCCCCCTCTCTCTGTCTCTCATTCTCTCTCTCTCTCTCTCTCTCTCTGTCTCTCTCTGTCTCTCATTCTCTCTCTCTCTCTCTCTCTCTCTCTGTCTCTCTCTCTCTCTCTCTCTCTCTCTCTCTCTCTCTCTCTCTATCTCTCTCTCACAGAGACTGTGTATCTATTTGGAGGTTGGGATGGCACGCAGGACTTGGCAGATTTCTGGGCCTACAGTGTGCAGGAGAATCAGTGGTCCTGTATCTCCAGAGACACAGAGAAAGAGGTGAGACAGACAGGAAGTTATGATGGTGACTCAGCAATTTCTCTGCTGATTTTGTGGGAATATTATTATTTGATTCCCCTCAGAAATGATCATGTAGTAGGGGAAACATAAATATATGTGAACACCATCACATCATGATGTAATGGTTTTAAATCACAGTGAGTGATGTGTAAGACAGTAAGCATTAAAACAGACTTGAGTCAGTGACAAATATCATTTTCTGTAGATTAATTGTGAACACTGTAATAGTTCAGATATTAAACCTTTTTGAAGTGCTTTGATACACATTTGTTCCCTGCTTAAAGCAAATTTAAATCACACACTGCTAAGTGAGTCACATTAGGCAAATTCAGACATATTTGGACTTTTTGGATCAAGGCTGTACTATTAATTCTACCCATATCTGCATCAAATAAAAACCATGGACAAAAATACGATTGTGTTGCAGTTTATACAGAGTAAACAAAACTCTGAATGCAGATAGAATTGTGATTTTGATACACATGGTAAAACGTAAGCAGTGAAGTTGTGGTGTCTTTGTGTGTGTCTCAGAATGGTCCCAGTGCACGCTCCTGCCATAAGATGTGCATCGACTCTCAGAGAAGGCAGATCTACACGCTGGGACGCTATTTAGACTCCTCTGTCTCTGAAAAGCGACTTCTACCAGTACGACATTGATGCTAACACGTGGACACTGCTCAGCGAGGACACCTCTGCAGATGGAGGACCTAAACTTGTGTTCGACCACCAGGTGATCGCCTGAAGATCCAGACCATAGTGCATTATATAAAAATACACCATGTAATCAGCCATGTATAGCACTATAAGTGTAAATAGTGCAAAGAACCAAAACAAATAAACAAAACACTTTTCCTCTTGTAGATGTGCATGGACTCGGAGAAGCACATGATTTACACGTTTGGCGGTTGGATTTTGAACTATGGCGATTGCCCTTTGTCGTTAAATGATGCAGACGCGGCAGAAAGTGTGGGAAGCGTGGTGGAATTATAGCCAGACTAAAGCGGGATGTCGGAGCCTGGATCTGCGCAAGGAATTCCAGACTAACTCCGGTTGAAATGAATGGCCGGACAATCGCTTGGCAGTGTCAGGTAGTTGGCTTGTGCCAGCTGCCCCCGAAAGGGTTAATGGCTGCACCGTGGTGGTTCGGATCTACATGAGAGGGGTAAACCAGCAAAATCTTCGGCCCCTATGCCGTGAGCAGCAGGCGACCAGCGACGAAGCTCGAATGAACATGTCACTACTTAATGTACAGGTGGTTGGTTACAAAACCTTTATCCTGATGACTTTATGGCAAAAAACAAGCTGGATTTCTTGTTTTTTGGCTGAGACGTGGCTGAAGGTAGGAGATGTCTCACCGATGTCAGAACTTTTGCCGCACGGCTATTTGTACTTCAACTCACCGCGAAAAACCAGGCGTGGAGGTGGTATTATGACTATTTTTAAGGATGAGTTTAAATGTAGACAAATTACTTTGCCCCCTATAACAGCTTCAAGCTCCAAGTGTTTCAGATTATGTCAGCAATTTCTGTTACCATTGAACTTGTTTATCTCCCCCAAGGTAAGCAAAGTCTTTATTACTGAATTCTCAGACCGCTTAGGCAGACTGACAACTTTTGCATATTTTAGGTGCATATTTTGGACAGGATTAATAGCCGCATTAATAGTGTCAAATAACACTTTAGGATTATTAGCATTCTCTAAAATAGCCTCTGAATAAAATTTGTGTTTAGCATCCTTAGAAGCCTTCTGAAATGTAACCAGAGTTTTACTGAACATGTCGTAGTGTACTTGAATTTTAGATTTTCTCCATTTCCTCTCCGCTTGCCTAGACAGTCGTCTCTGTGTGCGAATGTCATCATTTACCCATGGCAGGGAAGTATGTCTAGTATGTTTAACTGTGAGCAGAGCAACAACATCAAGAATCTCAGAGCAGACAGATTTGAACTGCGAGAGATGCTCATTAACACTTAGAGAGCAGAGAACAGTTTCAGAGCATGTAGCTGCATACTTTGTCATAGAGCTCTGCAAACTCAACACTAGTCGCAGGAGTTACTTTTCTAGTCCGCTTTTTTTATCTGAGGCCTAAATAAAGTCTTCGCAATACACAGATTAAAAAACACTGACTTGTGATCTGAGAAGGGCACTTCATCAAAGTCCTGAATGGGCTGGTTATGAGATAAAACCAGATCTAACATATGACCCAATCTATAAGTAGGGCCATTGGCCTATTGTATCAGGTCATACGAGTCCATCAAGTTCAAAAACTGCTGCGTCTTTTTCACAGAGACGTGTTTGACCTTTTTATTAGTGTTTTGTAGCCTTAATATTACTAGTACATGGACACCAGAGACGTGTTTAACCCTTTTATTAGTGTTTTTTAGCCTTAATATTATTGGGGTACTATAGACACCAGAGACAGCGGTGTTTGTTTTCACAGAGACGTGTTTAACCTCTTTATTAGTGTTTTTTAGCCTTAATATTATTGGGGTACCATGGACACCAGAGACAGCGGTGTTTGTTTTCACAGAGATGTGTTTAACCTTTTTATTAGTGTTTTTTAGCCGGGGTTGTACATAGCGTTGTACACAGTGTTGCACTCTGCGTTGAACACGTGACAGATGTTGACAGGGACGTGTTCAAAGTCAGGTGTATAAGTGACTAGCACATAGTACACTGTTTCTTCAGGCTGGAACTACAATTTCTAGGAGATTCACAATTTAACTCCAACTTTTAAAAATATTTTTTTATTAATTTAAATATTTTTTAACAACTATAACAATATTGGCAATAACATTAAACAATATTTCTAACAATATTTGTGAGCAAAACATTACCAAACATAACACAACTTATAAACATAACATAAAAAGTCTTCTACAGATTGATTGCCATGATTGTGCAGTTTATGATGAGGATAAGGATCACAAGGACAGTCGCTATGTTGTTCATTCCTTTCAGCGTTCTGTGATTTGATCATTCTGATCATTCTGTTCTGTGATCATTTTGATCTTTACGTGCTGATAGGGGATAAAAAAAAGAAAGCAAGCAAGTCCATAAATCAGACATTCCCTCTGAAAACATTAACAGCCAGAACATATCTGGAATGCTTGTAGGTTGCTATATACACCTTTATGACTGAAAAAGCAATAATGCTGCAGTGCTCACCTGCTGGTCGAACACAAGTTTAGGGCCTCCATCTGTATCTGGATGTAGAGGATGTAAATTAGATAAAATCCCTGATGCAGTCAAACAAAGAAACTCTTAATATCTCCAGATAATTTTTTTGGTCCTTGCTAAGCTATAAAAACTTGAAATTTGTGTTTGTGTGAGTGAGTGAAAGTGGACCTCACAAGGATACCATGCTAGAAATCCTTGTTTGATTTTTTAGAGTTTGAATGGTGTAGAACCATTGGAAAGGGTGGACCCCAGAAGGGTACAAACATGAAGTGGACCTCACAATGTGAGAAGTGTGTGCGTGCGTGTGTGTGTGTTATGGCTTTGTTGTTATTTTTACAACTGTAACAGCAGCAGGAATATTTATCAGGTCTCCTCCCTCACATCTGAATGTCTCTCTCTTTTAGCTGTAACAAAACCCTGTATGTTTAACACAAGGCGGCACTCAGACTAAATTTAAGACATGACTGTTTATCTGAGTGTGCAGCTATTTTCTAGTTCATGCACTGAATCTATCAAATATTCAGTTCTCATATTAGGATAATGTTCTAAGATAAAATTCACCAGGACACTAAAGCTGCCTTCACACTGCACACGACATACGGAAACAACTGTCTGATTTCGCCCCCTAGTGACAGTCGTGCAATCTGATCGTATATACTGTGTGTGTGTGTGTGTGTGTGTGTGTGTTTGTGTGTATCTATATATATATATGTATATATATATATATATATATATATATATATATATATATATATATATATATATATATATATGTAAATCCATTTTAATAGTTTTTATGAAAATGACTTTTTTTTATCTAGACCCACACATTCTGTTTATATTCAATTTATCCTGTTAAAATGGTCTGTTGGCTCAGTCTGAACATGTTAAACAGTGATTGTTAAATGAAACAACAATTTTGTTGAATATAAATTCAAAGTTTCTTTTTATTTTTTTCCAAAACGCTATAAATCCATCCTTTATTTTAAAAATGTTTTTTTATTTTTTATTTTTATAAAAAGAGACATCAGGGAAATAAATAACTTTATTAAGAATAGAAATAATCTCCTACACTCATTTTGAAGACTGCGCACAAACAAACATCTCTCGCCTCAGACCGCCGCCATGTTGGATTACGTCGAACGCTCACCGAATTCTGATTGGTCGAGAGAGGACATATAGCGTTTTGGCAAAAAACAGGTTTGGCGTTTATCGCGTTTTGGAAAAGAGCTCTTCATATACACATACAGTATACACCCCACACATGCTATATGTATGTTGTATGCTATGATGTATACATATACATACATGCATACATACATACTTGTGTATGTGTGTGTTTCCATAGTATGTTAAGTATGTAACTTACTTGAGACAAATTGCCAGGTGCAATTTTTGGGCCAATGACCTGAAGAATCTCCTTGAAATCTTCTCGTGACACCTGAAAATAAGCACGAAAATATTCTCCATTAAGGAGCAACTCTTGCACTAAACGGTGATACTAGCTGAGACTTTTTCTCCGAGTCAGGTAGTGTTTTATCCACTACTACTACTACTACTACTACTAATATTTTCTTTTACGTCTCCAGTAAAGGAGCGCAAAAGCAAGAGCCTGTATTCTTCCTCCATTTATCATGGTGAATGAATGAATGAATTAATGGAGTAAATACAAACAATCAATACAACAATAAATCCAGAAAGACCGCAAATAATTTTTGAGGAAACATGGACACAACATTAAAAATAATACAATATAAATATTAATAATTTATTTTTTTTATCAATGACAATGTATTTAAAACAAAAAGATTGTTTTTGATAAAGTTAAAAAATGACTAAAGTTAAGAATTAGTGAAAAGTATTACCGTATTTTACGCACTCTAAGGCGCACCTTCAATGAATGGCCTATTTTAGAACTGTTTTCACATATAGGGCGCACCGGATTACAAGGCGCATAGAATAGAAGATACTGCAGTCAAACGTTTGACTGGGTTTGCGTTATGCATCCACTAGATGGAACTGTGCTAAAGGGAATGTCAACAAAACAGTCAGATAAAGTCAAACTTTATTAAGCGTTCTGACAACTCCGTTCACTCCCATGGTAACGTTGTTCAAACGTTGATGTGCATATTAACAATATCTCCCAGCCTTGCTCACTCTTCTCCCAAACGTGGAGGGGAACTTTTCCCTAATTCAGTAAACTCGTAGTAAAAGAAACAGTCTGATACCACTAAATCAAACGTTAGTGCATAAATCAACATTGTTCAGTTACGTATAACATGTAAAGCTCACTTTGTCAGTTCATTCCCCGTCCACGAATCCCTCGAATTCTTCTTCTTCAATTCTTCTTCCGAATTGAACAGTTGGGCGACTACGGCATACAACCTGCCCGGCTCCCTCTCGTCATTATCCGAGTCAGTGTCGCTGCTGTTGCCTGGCAGTTCAGAGATTATTCCTGCCTTCGTGAAAGCTCGGATCACAGTTGAGACTGATGTATCAGCCCAGGCATCCACGATCCGTTGGCAGATAGTGGCGTAAGGCGCCCGGCACTGTCTCCCTGTCTTGATGAACGTGTGTTCACCTTCTGTCATCCACTGCTCCCACGCAGCTCGCAGTCTAGCTTTGAACGCCCTGTTGACACCAATATCTAGCGGCTGGAGTTCTTTAGTTAATCCACCTGGAATGACGGCAAGATCCGAATTAGTTTGCTTCACTTGTTTTTTGACAGCATCAGTGATATGGGCGCGCATGGAGTTGTAGATCAATAGGGACGGAGCTGTGTGGAAAAAGCCACCCTGTCTCTTGACGTAAATTTCTCTCAGCCACTCGCTCAACTTTTCCTCATCCATCCATCCCTTTGGTTTAGCTTTGATGACGACGCCGGCTGGAAAGTTTTCTTTTGGCAAGGTCTTCCTCTTGAAAATAACCATGGGTGGAAATTTCTGGCCATTAGCCTGGCAGGCGAGAACTACAGTGAAGGATGACTTCTCATTCCCTGTGGTGAGTACAGACACCGTACTGGTTCCCGTTTTCTCCACAGTGCGGTTCACGGGAATATCAAAGGTGAGTGGAACCTCGTCCATGTTTGTGATGTGCTCTGGCCGGATCTTCTTTTCAGTGATCATCTTTTTGCAGTATGTGTGGAAAGTGACCAGCTTTTCTTGGTAATCTTTTGGCAGTTGCTGCGAGACGGTAGTTCGTGTGCGGATGGAGAGATTACGTCTTTTCATAAAACGAAAGCACCAAGAAGGACCGCCTCGAAATCCATCGATGTTCATGTCCCATGCTAGCGCTGTTGCCTTCATTCGAATAGTGACTGTAGAGACGCTTCTACTTGCTGCTCTGCTCAACAACCCACTGGTCGAGTTTGTCCTCTAACTGTGGCCATCTCGCTTTGTTCCCTCGGAAACTCTGTTTAGTCTTTTTTTACTTGGCGCAGTTCATCTTCTTGCTTCCTCCACATCCGTACCATTGATTCATTAATGTTGAATTCTCTCGCTGCTGCTCTATTCCCATATTATACTGCGTGACCGACAGCCTTGAGCTTGAACTATGCAAGCGTGTCTCTTGAAAGGTGCCATTTTGGGGTCTTTATACACATACAAGTGGTGGGGGACTGTGAGTAAGCACAGTACCTGTGTTTACTGACTACGGTAGCCGTAATGCTGCAAGCGGTGCGGCTTTGTAGTTTACCTGTCGTACTGAAACATTTTATTATTATTAAATTGTTTTTATTGGTTTTTCATACTGAAACATTTTGACAGAGCGCCTTGATCCATATATAATTATAAGGCGCGCTGTCGTTTTTTGAGAAAATTAAAGGATTTTAAGTGCGCCTTATAGTGCGGAAAATACTGTAATATTATCATCTCGCGCACACGAACCTGATTGGACAACATTGGAATACATCACATCCGGTCTGCATTTTTTACCGGATCCGAAAATTACGGATCCGCAGATGGTCGGCACCTCACGCAGCCCCTTTGCGACTCTCCACAGGAAATGAATGACTTCCGGTTTATCGGCCGTCGTGTGCAGTGTGAAGGCGGCTTAACCCAAGCTCACAATCTAACCAGGGACTCTGTACCCACTGCACCATCAGGACACCTGAGCACTTCTTATAGTCCAATAATAATGATGCTTTGACAGATGATGGCTTAGCTAGAGACAGGAACTACACATTCAGATTCATCAGAAGTCAACAGCAGGCTGGAAAAAACTCAGGGGAAGAAATCTGATATTCTTTTAATTTAATTTGTACAGAAGTAAATTATTTAAGAGCAAAAAAGAAGCTAGATTAAATAGTAGTATCTAAAATGTCTAATATCTACAAATAGGAAAACACATATAGATGTAAAAATACAATAAAATGTTTTATTCAATATTATTTCAACTTAATGATGACCATTAATGACTTAACTACTGAGATGATGTTTGATCTGGATTCGAAGACAACTGATGTCAGGAGCTGAAACTGCAGAGCACAATCACTGGCAGTTTGTCCAGCATAAAGTTATTATTGTCACTATACAATTTGTAAACCTGTTCATACAATTCAATTATCCAATCAGCCAGTCATGTAACAGTAGCACCTCTACTCTGGGCTGTACATTCAGAGATGCTTGTCTGCTCAGCAAAGTGCAGGTTATTTGAGTTAATGTGGCCAGTGAGTAGGGTTGGGTATCAAAAGAAATTTTCCGGTTCCATTTCTGCCTTACGATTCCCGGTTCTGATTCCGATTCCATAATAATAGAAATGTGGAAAATAATGCACAATATTTAAACAATTCCATTTGTGTTTATTAATCATACTTTAAACAGAGCATTTCAATTTGTAACAATTTGAATAAATCCAACATCAAATTTAACATCCAGAATTATAACTTCGCAAAACAGTTAGCAATTTTTCTGAAGAAAAACCAACATGTCTGCTTTCTCTGGGAGAAGACGAGACCTTTCTTGGCTTAGTGTATCTCCAGCTGTGGAGAAAACCCTCTCAGAGAGGGTAGAGGAGCCTTGCACACAACACGTACATTGTGGACAGGTTGTAAAGAATAGGAAAAGCTTCTCTCTTCTCCCACCACCACGAAGTAGGGTCTTCATACAGTAGGACGGTATTAAGGGCATGTCTTTGTAGAAGTGAAGTTCTCTGTTAACTCTCTCACAAACTAACAGACCAGTAGAATTCGGAGACACATTCTTCTGCAGAGTATTGTCCTCGATTTCAAACAGAACTGCTATTGCACTCTTTTTTACTTTCTTGCGAGGTACTTCCTAAAATGAAAGAAAAATGTTATATTAAGACCAACAATATATCATTATGAATTTGCACTTTGCATTAACATTAACCTCTGTAGTGTTGTCTTGATTGTCGTGGTCTATTCCCCTGCCCCCTTCTGGCACCTTTAGAGAGAGTTTGGCATTAGCACACATGAATACACAACCACACAGTGTGTGTGTGTGTGTGTGTACATGTACGTTCGTTTGTGTGTGTTATGTGCGTGCATGCGTGTGTGCGTGCAAAAAATAAAATACCTTGCTTATTGATGCTACTGCTGCCACTCTCACCCTCTCCCAAATGGTGTCTGCAACAAATTTGTTTTTGAAACGTGGATCCATCACTGTGGCCTCTTCAAGGAAGTGTCGGATGTCCTCATTCTTTAAAATAATACATCCAAGTAATCCATACACAGTACTTTTAAGCACTAAGTAGTAATCTTTGTTTAGAATTCCAACACACCTTGATTATTCTTAGAAATAATAAATAATAGAAAATTCTCAGAAAATACAGACAATGAAGGTGGTATTGTCATGTACAGTTTGAAGTACCTGGTACCGCTTAGACAAATCTGCCCAAACCTTCTGCTTTATTCCTGACACGAAGACTGTGTCGTCTTCTTGAAATTTGAAGTGTTCTTCAAGTTTTTGCAGTATAGGAAGGACCTGGCCACAAGTTGGAGTATTGTCACTTGATACACAAAGAGTGGATGTGTACATTATTTTCATCAGCTTTGTAAACTCCTCTGCTTTTTTGAGGTCATTGTCAGTGATGCGTTCCAATCTGAAATGTGCAAACATTAAATTTGACATCAAATAATTATGAGGGTTTCTGTAATACTTCTAAAAGATCATTGATAATGCATTGTGCACTGAATCATCACTCCGAACACAATTACATTCAAAATTTACCTGTCCCTTTCCGTTGAGCCTCTCAGCCTTGGGTCCATGGAAGCAGCTTGTATGGCAGGATACTGTTCGAGAAATCTGTCTATCATTAGATAGAGTGAATTCAAGCGGTTTCTTACATCTAGCATGACTGTATGCTGAGGCAGGTCTGAAAAACATGTACATAACAATTTCTTATTGTACTGTATATTTCTTTACTAAATATAACTGTTGACTGAAAATATATCAAATAATATTAAATTACTTACTAAGGAGATGTTGCTTCTCTCTCAAAACAGTCTTTGCCATTGAGGATCTCTTTAGCCACACAATGACAGCTCTGATCCGTGCACATCATCGCGCAACAGAGTCAATTGTATAGATCTTCTGTGCTGCAATGTTCAGCGTATGTGCGAAACATGACATTTTTTTAAGCTGCATTGTACTGACAGCTACATTCATGTTGGCATCATTATCCACTGTCACTGCGATTATCTTCTCTCTAACTCCAAACTCTTCAAGAATTGTATCTATCTCTTGGGCAATGACAGGGCCTGTCTGTGCCTCATAGACTGCTTTACTTCTTAGGACTGTTTGTTTCATTTCCCCTTCACTAATGTAATGCAGAGTGACTGTTATGTAGTGATCTTGACTGAGGCTTGTCCAGGCATCACATGTAATTGCTGCACTCTTGAAGTTTTGCAAAGTAACAATTACATTCTTCTTCTCGATCTCATACCAAGCAGGAATAAGTTGATGGTGGATGGTATTTGGGGTTAAGAGACTTTATCATCTCCCTAAATAAAAAAAAAAAAAAAAAAAAAAAAAAAAAAATATATATATATATATATATATATATATATATATATATATATATATATATATATATATATATATATATATATATATGTGTGTGTGTGTATATATTTTCAAGGTTTAAAATGAACAAATATCTATCATGCATATTTTTTACATCTGTGTGGGGTGGAGCACCGGATTAGAAAAGCAGCGCTGCGTGTCACGTCTACTCGTACCGGCACTCCAGCTCAAGTTTGTATTTTTAATTCCTTTAGAATGTTTGATTCTGATTGGCCAGACGTGCAATTCCAATGTCTTTTGTTCCGTGATGAAAATCGCCTGAAACTAATTACACAGCCTCATTTGGGTACTGTGACTCGAGTCATCCAGGCACATCTTAATCCCTAAATATTCATAATTAATATGATATTTTATTTACAAACGATTAACTTCTCTGTGTTTGAACTTTGAAAGCGTCTGATTACAGCCATTAGGAAACGGCTTTCCTCAAGGTTTGCATGTCTTATAAAATATGTAAAAGCATAATTTAATTACATGTATGAGATGTTATTTACAAATGAGTTGAGTGCCTTTTACCACAGATCTGGGATGTAAACCTTTTACCACAAATCTGGTGACTGCCCTGTGGCACTCTTCAACTCTCTCTGTGGTCATTTTGCCTTTGCTTGCTAGGGTAAAAGGGGTAACCGTCTCTGAAGGACGAGGCGGCGGCGGCGTGGGAAATTGTGAGGATTTTGCATACATAAAATGTAAATTGATATTTTCAGTCATTATATAATTTATTCCTGTTGAAGTACAGTTGTCCTCGTAAGCGTTCCTACCTGGTGAAGTGGACATGTTAGGAGCAGTAATTCTCAAACATTCAAAAACGCTGCATGATTTCAGATTTATGCCGTGTTGGAGCAAGTGTTTGGTCATATTAGTTGTACAGCCGCCTTTGCAGGATATAATTTTTTCACACGTGTTACACTTTGCTTCGTTGTTGAAACTTTGGAAATGAATCCACACTTTAGACTTTTTTTTAGGCATTTTTAACATAAAAGCGTACCTCAGCACAGCAGCACGAGTGACTGGTTCTGTGGTAAGCTGCGTTAATTTGGAGGCGTGACTAAACAGTGTAAAACAATTAATATTCATGAGGTAAGACATGGCTATTTAAAGTGACCACTCCCAGCGCTTTGCCCGTCATCGCATCGGAACCGCGTTTGGAACCGAAACTTAAAAATTCCGCGTGGTTCCGGGTCCCGTTACAAAACAGAACCGGTTCTGAATAAGAACCAGTTCTCGGTTCCCAACCCTACCAGTGAGAACCTCTAGTCTGTCATTCTCCTCTTATCCTTTTCATCATTTTGTATCACTCTTTGTAAACTGTAGAGTTGTGCACAAGCATCTCAAATAATCAACAGTTTCTAAAATACTTAATCCAACACAGATGGCACCAATAACGCCACAGTCTCATTTTCCCTCATGGTGATATTTTGTTGTGAACAATTAACTAAAGCTCTTTACCTCTAGCTGCATGACTGGATGCATGGCGCTGAAGCTACATGATTAGCTGACTGGATAATTGTATAGATAATTACATGAATTACCAGGAATGTGTCAGTAATAAAGTAGAATAAGTCGGATGAATCGGCCCATAACTCTTTAGTCAGTTGTTAACTCTTCGACTATCAGAAAGTTAACAGCCTGCTATAGAGAGACGATAATCCTGATTCATTTTTAAATAAAGAGTTTAAATAATGTTAATGTATAGTGCAGGGGTACTCAAATATAAACTTGAAAGGTCCACTTACCAAATTTCCATTCAGTCCGAGGTCCGGAAAAGTGATCGTCAAATTACAAATAGAGAACTCCAACAAAAAAATCCCCAGAACTTTCGAACTATACACAAAAAACATCATGGTAGGTCTTTTAGTGTGAAAGGTGACACCTTCTTTGTGCCACCAGTTGTTTAAACTTGGCCTGATCTAACTATTACACTGCTTGTAGCTTTATAGGATGATTTCAGCTGGTTTATTTTTGTTGTCCTTAACTCTGTGTTCTGAGGGCAATTTTGTTCAAAATATGCATGCTTGGTTTCATAGTGACGTTTTACATTACCACTTTTGATGATTGCTACCGTGTTGTTGCAGATTAAACACATTGGTTTTTTTGCTTCCACCGGGGAGCACGAATGCATATTTTTCTGTCCACTCACTTTTAAACTCGCGGTTTTTCAATATCAACTTTTCTTTTCTTATCAACAGGCAGCTATGAACAAGCCATTTTCACTTTTAGTCAGCAAAAGAAATTAATAAAAATGTCAGTTACCGATATTTGCACTGTTATTTGCACGATGAGTCTGCCTTTTCACATGTCTGACCCGGAGCACGTGACCGGTCTGGCTGCCGCGAGCAAGCGAGCGAGCGACGTTGCTATAGCAATGCTGTTACCGCTTCTGTGATTGGAGATGAATCAAACAGAGTAGTAGACGCTTCAAAGACGCTACTGTATATAGCGTGGAATCACGATTAGCCAAACGCTACATAAGCTTTGTCATACTTCCTCATCTTAGTTTTCGGGAGACTTACGTTTGTCTCGTTATCTCCGTCTCTCTCCGTCTTCCTTTTCATCCCTTTTAAATATTTTTCCATGGTGTCTCTTAAGGGTTTGTTATCTGCACTTCATACCTCCTGCTCTGTGCTGTGTGCTCTTGTTCGGTGCCAAAAAAATCCTACTCCCTGCGGCAAAAAAAAGCATGTCCCCAGGGTCACACAAAATGACTTTTCTAATGCGGTAGATGATTGTGGGCAATTTGGTGTACTGCAGTCCTTCTCAAATAGCGGGGCGTGCCCCACCTGGCATTGCCCCCAGCCCCCCCAGGGACTCTGTAAGCATAGAGTTTGTGTTACTGGGAAAACAAACCCTTTGTAACTGTACACTCATTTTTTGGATCAGCAGTTTCATTTCAACATTTGTTTTTCTATGGCTCCATTTCATTGTAATATTTACTTTGGTAATGCTTCACAGAGAATTAATTGTGTGTGCAGGGCAGAGGTGGACAAATCAGTAGTTAACTATGGTCTGGATCTTCAGGCGATCACCTGGTGGTCAAACACAAGTTTAGGTCCTCCATCTGCAGAGGTGTCCTCGCTGAGCAGTGTCCACGTGTTAGCATCGATGTCGTACTGGTAGAAGTCGCTTTTCAGAGACTTGCTGTTTTAGACAGAGGAGTCTAAATAGCGTCCCAGCGTGTAGATCTGCCTTCTCTGAGAGTCGATGCACATCTTATGGCACATGTGTGCACTGGGACCATTCTGAGACACACACAAACACACGCCACAACTTCACTGCTTACGTTTTACCATGAGCGTACAATTTCAGGGTTGCTCACATCTATCTCTTGCAATTTCAGTTCTCTCAATACATTTGGCACAATAAATCTGCTTGCTATGTCATGTAGGAGTTCTTCCACACTGTCATTTAACTTGAAAAGAATTTTCAAAAAGGTTTTCACCACATATTAGGCATACTGGGAAGCCACTCTCATCAGCAGTAAAAGCAAATGAATCTGTCCACATCTCATTAAATGTTCTGTTTTCTTCAGAAACTTTTCTTTTCTTACATTTATCCATGTTTTCTTACTTGGGGTTGAAACGTTTGATCTGAATTGAATGGAATTTTCAATTTTGCGCCGGCAGATTTCGCAATTTTCGCAAAAAAAAAAAAAAATTAAACACGGATTATTTTAAGGTTACAAGAGCATCATAATCTTAGAATTAAGAATTCCATTTATTAAAAAACTAACTAACTAAAATAAAATACATTAAAATGAAATATTTATTTTCCAAATCTACAGTGAGCCGCAACAGAGGGATGAAAGAGCCACTTGCGGCTCCGGAGCCTCGGGTTGCCGACCCCTGGTCTAGAGGAACATTGTATATCCCTTTATGCAGATGATGTTCTGCTCTATCTCAAATATCCCGAGACCTCTACTGACGCAATTCTTGCCGTAATTGAAAAATATAGTAATCTCAGGATATAAGATCAACAAAGTCTCAGGCTTTGTATTTGCACACTCCATCCGGAACCCATTACAAAATCCACTTTTAATTAAGCACTTTCTGGATTCCAATATTTGGGAATCAATGTCACGCCTAATTTGGTCGATTTGTATAAAGCCAACTATCCCCAGTTAATTACAAAAATTAATCAGAACCTATCAGATTGGTCAATTCTTCCAAATTCTTTTTTTTGTAGGATTAATGTTATAAGAATGAATATTCTTCCGAGATTGAATTTTTTGTTTCAAAATCTGCCATGTTATTTAAGTGCAGATTTTTTAAAAAGGATTAATTTCTTCAATTTCAAAGTACATTTGGAATCATAAATAACCTAGACATAAACTTTCTGGAATTGGGCGGGGTTTCGCTCCCTAATTTTCAGTTATATTTCTGGTCTGCACAAATTAAACACATGTTAAGCTGGTTTCTTAACAGATCTGATTCTCGCTGGACTGGGATTGAATATTCAAGATGCTTTCCTAGATTGTTATGCTCACTGCTATTTATCCATAATATACAAAAAAAATGGAATCTCTGAATAATATTTTCACAGTATCAAATACTCTTTTGGTGTGGAAGGATATTAAGAACTATTTAGCTATTCCAAATGACATATCTTTTAAGTCTCCTATCGCATTTAACCCTGACCTCCCCCCAACCGTACAAAATATTGGTCTTCTGTCCTGGAGGTTAAGAGGAGTGTCTGAGTTTGGCCATCTATTTGATAATGGTCAATTGAGGTCATTTCAGTCATTAAAGCAGGAATTTCACCTGCCCGGTAATGATTTTTATAAATTTCTTCAATCATGGCACTTTTTAGAGTCATACTCTAAAGAAGGTAATATACGATTTGATCATACGGAAGTGGAAAAACAGCTCCTCTCTTCATTTACTCTTAAGAAGATCTCTGAGTTATATGTGTAATGGGGTAGAAGGTGTAGGACTTCAAATTGGGTGGACTACAAATCCCAGGGGTCAAGAGAGTATAAAAGGAAGTCAAAAGGAAGACTTCCTCTTTGTGTACCATGCGTTAAGAAAAGCTGTTTGGTGTTTTTCAAGGCTGCGTTATAGCAGATGAAAAGACCAGTTGATTAATGAACAGTATAACAGCCTAGAATTGAATTGTAAAGGTGAGGGTTGTGACTTATGCTTACTATAGGATTTGGTTTAGTTTTAACATTTCTATTTGCTTTTTGTTTTAGTGTCCTCATGGGAGTTGTGTTGAGTGGTGCCTCTGAGAATTAAGCAGATATATTTAACAGTACTGATTCAGTACTCTTCAGGACTGATTTCAATCACATTAAGTGGGGAGAATTGGTTTTATGTTTTTTATATTGTAATTTGTGTTTTTAAGGTTGTTAAATATGGTATATGGCAATCATCAATTTGTATTTTCTTTGTCTTTTTACAGATGATGCATGATTGTCATTTACTTTTATTGAAAGCATTGATGGCTTAATGGTTGCTTGAGAAAGGACTTTAAATGTTGAATTGGGTCTGGTATTTTGAAGTGGCAGTGATTTATTTTGGAGAGTGTGTTTTGTTTGGTTATTTGTTTTCTTGTTTGTTTCATTTATCTTGGACCAACTAATGACCATGGGGTTTCCTTTACCTTATGTGTGGTGTAGTGTTAATGTGGGGGGGAAACAAGTTGTTTGAGGTTATGATTTACTTTTGCTGTGGAGTGCAGATTGTATGGGATTTTTGGTTTGATTTGTAATTTGAGTGCACTTATTTGCAGAGCAGCAACTACCGTTAGATAGGATTGGGAACCCTGTTGTCTGTAATGGTTACAAGAGTTCTTTTTCTTTTTGTTTTTTTTTATCTTTTTGCCATTTTTTATTCTTTGTGATTCTACTTGTAAATGGTGTAAAATAAACCTTGTCATATTTGCAAAGAAACACACTGTAGTGGTTACCCTTAATTTTAAGGTTCTTCTCATCCCCTTGTGGAATGATGAGGTTACATATGCTTTGCTGTCTAATGTTGGTCCTTCAATGTTTGACTCTGAGGGTGATATAGGAAAAGGACGTAGGATCAAATTTTAGTAATGAGGAGTGGTTATCTGTTTGTACGTTTTCCCCAAAGGTGTCTCAATATCGGCCCAAAAGCAAAATTATAAATTTATCCACAGGACTTATCTAACTCCGGTTTGACTTCATAAAATGTTCCCCAATTCTTCTCAATTATGTTTCATGTGTAGGACAGACGTTGGCACAGTGATGCATGTGTTTTGGTTACTGGAAAGAGATCCAAAAGATTATTGGAAAGACTTTTGCATTATCTCCAAATGTTTACCTTCTGAACTGTAAAGCTGGTCTGTGCCTTGACTGTTACGAAGAAAGTGTACTGAACTTTTGTGTGTGTATTATATATATGTATGTGTATATATATATATATATATATATGTGTATATGTGTGTGTGTGTGTATATATATGTATATATATGTATGTGTGTGTATATGTATGTATATGTGTGTGTGTGTGTGTGTGTATATATGTATGTGTATATATGTATGTGTATATATGTATGTGTATATATGTATGTGTATATATGTATATATGTATATGTGTATATATGTATATATGTATGTGTATATATGTATATATGTATGTGTATATATGTATGTGTATATATGTATATATGTATGTGTGTATATATATATATATGTGTGTGTATATATATATATGTATATGTGTATATATATGTATATGTATATGTGTATATATATATATATGTATATGTGTATATATATATATATAATGTGTGTATATATATATATATATATGTGTGTATATATATATATATGTGTATATATATATATATATATATGTATATATATATATATATATTATATATATGTATGTGTATATGTATATGTATATATATATGTGTATATGTATATGTGTGTGTATGTATATAGCAAATAAATGTATATCATTTACTATGGTCAACCCCTTAGATACCCTCAGTCAATATGTGGATTAGTCAAGCTGCCACCCTTTTACCTCTGGAAAAACTAACTTATGATCTGTATCAAAGATCAGATGCTTTTTGGCAAATTTGGTCGTCTTTGTGGAACTTTCTGGAAGATGTCCAGTGACTGATGTATCCTTTTAATTTTTGGTCTATAAAATGACTGTTATTTACTTCGATATGCCCTGTTGCATTATTATTTTTTTATTATTATTTCCTATGTTTTTGCACTTTGTATGGCTATGTATGAACATGTATACCCATAGATTGTAAGGTGATATGGCCTATGTGGCTGTATATGCTGCTATGAGATACCGGTACCACTGTGTTTTTGTTATTGTTAAAATAAAAAGTCGTCTTGCGTTTATTAAAAAAAAAAAGACCCAAGGATTATTTAAGCAAAAAGTGTTAACTGATTAAATACAGTAAGAAGAATAAATAATTCAGTAAGGGTCTCTATAGTACCAAAAAATCCCATAATGTATTATAGAATCATTTATTCTTAATTGCATTGTGTTACCATAAACCGACACCCCTATGGTGTGTGTGTGTGTGCGTTCGTTCTCAAATTTCTTTGTCGTGGCCGGGAGCACGCCAACCGTGTGGGGTCCAACTTTATTCATTTTAACATGCTCAGGATGCTCACCTGATATGCCTAATGCGTTTTTTTTTTTTTTACTTGGCCTGCAAAAACCGGTTACGAGTGTGTGGAACCTGGGCTCTCGAGCGCCCCCTAGGTCGATTTGGACCTGGCCGATGCTTCCGGAAGTGTGTAAGCGGTCACACACACTCGTTACTTAAAGTTTTATTTAATAATACAATGCAAGGTTGTTATCGTGAGATTTACTGCTGTGAGAGAAAAGAATTATGATCATCACGACGTTTCATGGACGAAGGACCTACTGTTATGAGCAAGAGGTGAGTTAAATGTCCAAAACAGCAGACATAGAAACAACAGGAAAAGGTACAATTAATATAATCTGACATAAGCTCTGTTATAAATCCCCCTTCATGGGCATTATCAGGGTTTACAGTGGGAGATGACCGGTAGGGGAAGGTTTGTTGTAACATTGCAGTGTCTATTATAATTTCTTACAACAGAGCCAATCAGTCGGCACACACAGTATACATTCAAACATATTAGTAACAATACAACAACAATGCATTTTTAATATGAGAGTGACTGTGGAAAGGCAAAGGGCAAATCAAGACAGGTCAGGTCTCGCTTGTTCAAGTAAATCCCACAAAGGGGCCCATGTCCGCCAAAACAATTCAGATTTATTCTACAAGTCATGCGTAAGTTTTTCCAAAGGGAGATTAGCTACTTGTGCCAAACACATCTCCAGATTTGGTACCTGTAGAGATGACCATAGAATAAGTATGCATTTCTTTGCCAAATAAGAAATGAAATTTAAAAAAGCGTGTGAAGCAGTAGAGAAATCAAGTGATGTTTTGCAGTTAATTAAATATATAGTTGGGGACATACAGTAGTGAATTCTCTGGCCAGCATCTTCTGAACCATATCATGTACCTCATGCCAAAAAGGTTGAATGTTCTTGCAGCCCCAGAATAAATGCACCAATGTTCCTATTTCAGATTTACATTTAAAACACAGCTTAGATACATTTGGGTACATTTTATGGAGGCGAACTGGGATAAGATATGTCCTGTATATGAATTTAAAGTTTTGCTCATGCACAGAGCATGATATTATAATTTCTAATAGTATAATTTCTTCATTATGGTTTATCTTTGCTTTTATGGCTACGGTCAATTGTGCTGTGACTTGAGAAAATAAATAATGCCGTCAGTCCTGTGTTTCTTCATTCATTCATTCATTCATCTTCTACCGCTTATCCGAACTACCTCGGGTCACGGGGAGCCTGTGCCTATCTCAGGCGTCATTGGGTATCGAGGCAGGATACACCCTGGACGGAATGCCAACCCATCATAGGGCGCACACACACACTCTCATTCACTCACACAATCACACACTAGGGACAATTTTCCAGAGATGCCAATCAACCTACCATGCATGTCTTTGGACCAGGGGAGGAAACCGGGGTACCCGGAGGAAACCCCCGAGGCACAGGGAGAACATGCAAACTCCACACACAAGGTGGAGGCGGATGTGCTAACCACTAAGCCACCGTGCCCCCTCCTGTGTTTCTTTTTTTTTAATTACAAACACTATCTTAAGTTAAAATCACACCACACCTGACTTTACTGCCTTTTGTTTACGAGGTAAAAACTTAGAATTCCCCTTTAACCCCTTGTGAAATCAAACTGGGAAATGATCTATACCATGTATACATGGAGACATAAGCATAGTATACACTAATTTAACAAAACCTTTATCTTCACTGCACCACTACACTACTTTTACCTGCCAAATCCCATTTCAACCACTGCAGCAACACACCACATTAAAAAAAACTACTAACCGACTGGCTTGTTAATAAATGAGAAGATCATGATGGCAGTAGAGTAACATGATTGCACCAGTCACATATGCTAAACGATATATCAAAGCTTGGCATAATCTTATCTTTCATAGTTATCTTTAAATGTATGTTACTTCATTTGTAGCAGACATTAAAAATTCAGAGGGGGCACGGTGGCTTAGTGGTTAGCACGTTCGCCTCACACCTCCAGGGTTGGGGGTTCGATTCCCGCCTCCGCCTTGTGTGTGTGGAGTTTGCAGGTTCTCCCCGTGCCTCGGGGGTTTCCTCCGGGTACTCCGGTTTCCTCCCCCGGTCCAAAGACATGCATGGTAGGTTGATTGGCATCTCTGGAAAAATTGTCCGTAGTGCGTGATTGCGTGAGTGAATGAGAGTTTGTGTGTGTGTGTGCCCTGCGATGGGTTGGCACTCCGTCCAGGGTGTATCCTGCCTTGATGCCCAATGACACCTGAGATAGGCACAGGCTCCCCGTGACCCAAGGTAGTTCGGATAAGCGGTAGAAGATGAATGAATGAATGAAAAATTCAGGATGATTGTTATATCAATTATAGTTTTTTTAGGAGGCAGTTTTTTTATGCTGGCTACTTGTGTAACAATTGAAAAATATTTTTATAGACCCATAATGTTCAAAAGGAAGACCAGAACACGGCCCATTGATGATGCAACATCATACATACTGTCATCGAGGGACAAGCCATGGGTAATGGAAAAATTCATTGATGCCAACAAAGGTACAGGGATTTCAGGCTCTTTAAGGGGCAACATATTACAGTAGCACAAAAGGGTGTCATTGTGGTAAAACACTAGATATGCAGTTGCATTGTTTTTAGAGGCAGCAAAACATCATTTTGACAATGTGGTAATGCCACGTTTCATTTACAAGCTGTTGGTCATGCTGTATCTGAAAGCTTAAGATGCCCCAATGATTCTTCTTATTAAATGTATATTGAATTACATGTCCTTATAGGAAGGGGAGTTTTCACTTCCCAGCCATTCGAACAAGGTGCTTTTTTCTTGGAGTAAAGTGGTGAAATGGAGAATTGACAGTCAATAATAATAATAATAATAATAATAAACTTTATTTTGAATAGTGCCTTTAAAAGTAGCTTCTCAAAGAGCTTGACATAAAAGATGAAATTAAAAGATACACATAACAGTACAGGCACTAAAACTAAATATACAAAAATAAAAAGGCAATAAATAACAAAGAAATCACATAAAAGCTACCCTAAAAAAGTAAGTTTTAAGGTGCATTCCTAATCTCTGAGGGCAGATAATTCCACAAGTTGGGAGCCAAAGAAGAAAAAGCCCGATCACCCATAGTTTTTAGCCGTGTTGTTTGGACAGTGTAGGTGTAGGTATGTAGGGGGTTAACAACTCACACAAATATTGAGGGGCCAAATTATTCAAGACCTTATAAGAGAGCATGAGAATTTTAAAATCAATACAAAAACTAAAAGGAAGCCAGTGCACTTTTTCCAGTATCGGTGTAATGTGCTCCCTTGCACTGGTCCTAGTCAGAATTCTAGCAGCTGAATTTTGTACCAACTGTAATTTACTTAGGGTAGCTTTAGAAACTCCATCCAGCAAAACGTTACAGTAATCAAGACACGAAAAGACAAAAGTGTTGAGTAACTTTTCAGCCACAGAGAAAGTCAACATGGGACGTAATTTGGCAATGTTTCCGAGATGAAAAAATGATGCTTTGGCAGTGTTATGAACATGATGGTCAAATGTTAAATTGGCATCAAATATCACCCCCAATTTTTTTAGTTTAGTTAGGAATTGTAAAGCTGAGCCATCCACACTTAAGGTTATGGACTCTGCTTTACGCAACTGATAAAGTGAACCAATAAGCATCACTTCAGTCTTGTCACTGTTCAGACAAAGATAATTTTCAAACATCCATTTCTTAATCTCAGTAAAACATTGAGAAAGAAAAGACATAAGCATATTGACATCTGGTTTTGAATGTACAGTATATAGATCTGAGTGTCATTGGCATAAAAGTGTTAGTTAAGACCAAGTGATCTTAAAAGCTGTCCAAGTGGAAAAATGTAAATACTAAAAAGTAATGGGCCCAAACCCGATCCCTGAGAAACACCAGATTGCACCACATCGACCATAGACTTGCAGTCACCCATCACAACAAACTGCTTACGATCAGAGAGGTAGGACTTAAACCACTTTAATGCAGAGTCCAAAACTCCTGAGAGAACTACTATACAATGACCAACACTATAAGATCAAGTGTTACAGAATATAACAAAATTCAAATCGCACTACTCTAGAACAAAGTGAGATAAGTAGATAGTACACAAAATTCAGAATCTTACCTTACCAGAACACAATATATTCAAATAGAGTTAAAGCACACTGTCTAATAGTTAGCTGTACCTTCAGATAAGCATTTCTCTTATAAACCATGTCATAAAATGCCATACAATAAGTTTATAAAACATTGTTATATCACTCACACAATAGACCATTAAATTCATATGTGAATATTTAACTTAAATTTATATTCCAATTAAAACATGAAAAATATGTTAAATAAATTTTGCTGTCTTGTGTAGCCATGTAGATAGAATCTACTCCAAATTTTGTGTTTCTAACTTTCGCAGAACAAAATCTGTGGAGATTTACCTTAAACAGCTATTTTTAGTAGTTGGTCAAGAATGGGCTAACTTTCTTTTTCTTTCTACCTAGGGAAAGAAACTGTTGCAAAAAGAAGCTGGGCACCGGAAGAATGTTCTGCAGTAGAAAGGCAGTTGAGAAGGTTCTTAGTGATGAATGAAGTATCAGGTAAAAAGACTGTCAGCAAGTGCATTGCTGCAGAACCTGAAGCCATTGGAAGCAGAGACTGGAAAGTGGTAAAATATTTAGTTAAAAAACGCATTGCTTCCCACAGGAGAAAATTAGAATGAAAGATTGTAAGTTTTGTCTAAACACTTTGTTAATGGTGTTTATTATTATTTTGATTTCTCATTGTTGTTCTGGAAGCTGTATGATTTTGATCTGTATGATCTTTTCCTGAAGGCTGTGTATAACAATGGGTACACACAATGTTCCTGACCTGATTTATGTGATCCTTGCATCTATTATTTGGTCGGTTCCTGTGATCAGGAGCACACCAGTGAAAGCTCATAAGTTTGGTCAAAGCACAATGTGATAATGGTGTTTTTCTATTATTTTGTATTAGTATAGTTTTCACAGGGTTGATCTGAAAGCTGTATAATTTATTTACTTATTTTTTTGTACTGAAACTGCATGCACACTATGTTCTAATTTATGTGGAACTGCCCTTTTTCAAATATAAATACACGCTTCTTGAGGACAAAACCTGTTGTTAAGAGACTATTTTATGCCATGTTTGATGTAAAATATTACTTTTGGTTAGCCTGGCAAAGCCTGATTTTAACGCAGTATGGGGTTTGAGAAGTTTGATTTGGAAATTCACCATGAATTTGGACCGGGGTCATTATCATTGTGTTCATACCCTGTCTAGTTATTGATGACAATCGGGACAGTCGGTTGGTGCAAATTAAATGGATACAGGATGTAGAGGATGTAAATTAGAATAAAATCCCTGATGCAGTCCTGGATTTAATCAAGTTCAAACAAAGAAACTCTTAATATCTCCAGATAATTTTTTTTGGTCCTCGCTAAGCCATAAAAACTTGAGTGTGTGTGAAAGTGGACCTCACAAGGATACCACGCTAGAAACCGGGCCCCACAAGGGGCCACCGCTTATCCGAACTACCTCGGGTCACGGGGAGCCTGTGCCTATCTCAGGCGTCATTGGGCATCAAGGCAGGATACACCCTGGACGGAGTGCCAACCCATCGCAGGGCACACAATCACACACTAGGGACAATTTTCCAGGGATGCCAATCAACCTACCATGCATGTCTTTGGACCAGGGGAGGAAACCGGAGTACCCGGAGGAAACCCCCGAGGCACGGGGAGAACATGCAAACTCACACACAAGGTGGAGGCGGGAATCGAACCCCGACCCTGGAGGTGTGAGGCGAACGTGCTAACCACTAAGCCACCGTGCCCCCGGGGCCAAAATCCTTTTTTGAAAAAGTTTAGAAGTTTTTTTCATTGAAGTGATATTTGTGATTAGGAACTCTATTTGGTTATGCCTGATTTTTTTAGAGTTTGAATGGTCTAGAACCATTGGAAAGGGTGGACCCCAGAAGAGAACAAAAATGAGGTGGACCTCACAATGTGAGAAATGTCTGTGTGTCTGTGTGTGATTCATCAGAAGTCAACAGCAGACAGGAAACTCAGGGGAAGAAATCTGCCATTCTCACAGAGAGACAAAGGTTACAAATTAATCTCAGTTAACTTTCAGATGTTCTGTAAAAAATTAATAAAACAAAATATATCAGGAGAAAAAAAATGTACAACTCGTTGCTTTGCTTCACAAAACTGCTAGAAAATTAAAAAAAACAAATAAAAAAACAGCAGTGTTGTAATAAAAACAGCAGTTGTAATAAAAAAAGATTTAATTTGTACAGAAGTAAATTATTTAAGAGCAAAATAAGAAGCTAAATTAAATAGTAGTATGTAATAAGTGTTATTCAAACTTAAAATGATGAAAATAAAAAAAAAATCATAATCATCAATTCTAGCTTAGAAAAATATTTACATATTAAAAAAATATTTTATATATTTATATATCTCTAAAATAAATTATTTAAGCATGAAACTGAGTGGGGAGTCTGTAAAAAAAATTACAAAAAACAATAGATTTTTAACATCAAAAATGAGGAAATTATTTTTTGAATAATGTAAAAATACAAAAGTCAAAATGTACAGAAAGAAAAAAGAAAGAAAGAAAGATTATTAGAGGCATAAAGCTACAGGGTGATGAAAACAACAAGGTTACACGTGGGCGGGGTCATGTTTCTGGTTTCTGGAAATAGTTTACATAGAATGTAAAAGAGCTGTGTGCGCTGGGTCCGATCTACATCAGAAAAGACTGAGATTTTGAGAGAAGGAAGAAAAAAAAAGCACATGTGGCATTTGAAATGATTTTCTTACATTTTCTCTACAGACTAATGATGACCATTAATGACTTGCCTACTGAGATGAAGTTTGATCTGGATTCGAAGACAACTGATGTCAGGAGCTGAAACTGCAGAGCACAATCACTGGCAGTTTGTCCAGCATAAAGTTATTAGTGTCACTATACAATTTGTAAACCTGTTCATACAATTCAATTATCCAATCAGCCAGTCATGTAACAGTAGCACCTCTACTCTGGGCTGTACATTCAGAGATGCTTGTCTGCTCAGCCAAGTGCAGGTTATTTGAGTTAATGTGGCCAGTGAGAACCTCTAATCTGTCATTCTCCTCTTATCCTTTTCATCATTTTGTATCACTCTTTGTAAACTGTAGAGTTGTGCACAAGCATCTCAAATAATCAACAGTTTCTAAAATACTTAATTTAACACAGATGGCACCAATAACGCCACAGTCTCATTTTCCCTCATGGTGATATTTTGTTGTGAACAATTAACTAAAGCTCTTTACCTCTAGCTGCATGACTGGATGCATGGCGCTGAAGCTACATGATTAGCTGACTGGATAATTGTATAGATAATTACATGAATTACCAGGAATGTGTCAGTAATAAAGTAGAATAATTCGGATGAATCGGCCCATAACTCTTTAGTCTCGTCAGGGTCAGAGTGGTCCACAGTCAGAGAGAGGTCATTCTGCAAGTACTGTAGTGCGCTCAGTGGTTCGGTCTGTGCCTTCTCCTCAAACCTGTAAACAATACAAGCATTCAGGAACGCAAATTTCAGCTTTAAACAAAGTTCTAAACAATACATTTGAAGTATTCAACAGTTGTTAACTCTTCGACTATCAGAAAGTTAACAGCCTGCTATAGAGAGACGATAATCCTGATTCATTTTTAAATAAAGAGTCTGGAGCCTTATTGTTAATGTATAGTGTATTAGTATACATTAATGAAACTAGCTCAGTAAGTAATGCTAATCCAGACAATTATTAACTATATCCAGGTCAAACTTTTTTCACCCCTCTGGTAAGAATTTATTAACAGTAAACAACTGTTAAATAACAGAAAAAATACAATTATCAAACACTACTGCTAATGAACGTGTCAGTGAGCAATAACTAATAACATGTGGAGAGCAATAACTAAAGGAAAGCAGCAGAGGGAGCTATAACGATGCAGAAATGACTGGCTCATGGACAACAAGTACAACTTGACTTCAATCTAATTTAGTGAAGATGTAAATCAGCCCTAATCACAAAAGAAAGTCAGAAACAAGACTGTATACACACACACACACACACACACACACATTACATATACACAGTATAATACCATAAACTGCCAGAAACAAGCTCTTTTTTAATGTAAACTGACTGAAGACTTATTATTATTTTAAGACCCAATAATACTATGTCCATTTAACTGGTATAATGGGTCTGTCCTTTTCTCAGTTGGCCTGCTTGTCTCATAAGCTAGCTAGCTGTTGGATCATAAGCTAGCTCTCCAAGCATGCATGTCCCAGTGCTGGGGAATTCTTACATTTTAATGGTCAGAAGGTGATTAATGCACTTGCTCTATATTTTCACTTCTAAAGCAATAGCTCACTGACTGCCACTTTATTTGTAAAATGTAAGTAACATTAAAGAAAATCTGTATAAAAATGATATACTTGTTCATATGGTGTTTTTTATTTAACATCTATGAAATATTCTCCAGTGTTTGTAACGGTAAGAAGTGAAGCTGTTCTCCACCATGAGATCTTTAGGATGGAGGTTAGTGTGGTTTTGTGGTAAACTATTTTTCCCACTTTATTCACATCAAGGGAAGGTGAGGAGAGGCTTTGTAGCTGCTATAGTGATAACAAAATCTATTTTATTTCCATAACTTTAAAAAAAAACTGATGCATATTTGTGGTGGTAATTAACTCCAATTCTATGGCAAGACACATCATGCAACCCTATAATTGTTTATTTTCCTACATCAGGCCCATCAAGCTTAATTCCCTGTCTTTTACTTGCTATAGCACATAACTAAGTATTAATCAGTAGAAATTGTTAAGTTATATGTAGAAAACAACGTTAATTTGTAACTTATGTCATTACATCAGCTTAAATACGAGCTTACCTCTGTATGGTTATCGAGTAACAGACAATAATTGTAGACTGGACGGCATATTCAGAATAATCTCAAGCTAGCTGTCTTTTCTATAGTAAGCAGAAAACGTACTAATTTTAATTCCATCAGCTGCTTTTAATAATGATTTAATACCAAATCTCGAATGTTTTTTTTTGATTCCTAAAAGCATTTATTAACGGAATACACCAGTGTTAGAACTTAAAAACTAGTCGTAAAACATTACGTGTTAATTTTTAGTTGTAAACCGTGATGAACTCATTAATGGTGCTTAGCGAAATCGAAAAGGTGACAATCCGGACTTGTCCATTCCTGAATGTGTCCTTGTGAAGCTCATCATACACAGCCTGGTATCGTATACACACAGGACCTTACCTCCTGAAGTGTCTTGCTGATGTTCTCCTTCACAGCCTGGTCATTCTTATACACACAGGACCTGTAAGGATTAAACACACATTTATATCAACATCTAACGGTGGCCTGTGAACGTACCCACAAGGAGATTTTGGTTCTCTGATCTCAATGACCTAGACGGGGTGTATACTGACAACAAATCAGAAAGGTATGGTGGTGCCAAATTATGTAGTGCTTTAAAAACCAGAACAATAATCTTGTAATGTACTCTATACTGGACTGGCAGCCAATACTATGATCTCAATAAAGGTGTAACGTGGTCCGTTTTCTTGGCTAACTTAATCATTCTGGCCGCAGCCTTTTGTATGTTTTGAAAGTGTTTCAAAGAGCTTTTTTTTATCAATCCCAACATACCGAGAATTACAATGAAAGCATATTGATGCTATTTCAGTGTGTAGTCACACTGCACTGTGTCCAGGGAAAGGTGGGAGAGCTGGACAGTAAGTCAGTGATAAAGTGGCTCTGCTTTACAATGCTTCAGTGAGCAGATCTCTTATTTTACAAAAGTATTTACACTCGATTCCTATGTCCTTGCTTCTCAACCTGTATCCTTAAATCAACAGAGCAAAAGGTGCAACGACAAAAAGCAAGAACAACCCACTCTCTCTCAGAACCTGGCCATGGAAAGCTGTCTGAATAAAAAACTTGCAATCTTACAGTGAAAAGATGTTTAACTTCTACAACACGGCAAGTTTTAATAGAATTTTAACTGTTTCCTAGTTATCGACAAATTACTAAGTCCGGGAATGCAAATGAATGAATCTTCAGTCTATGCTGCCTTCAGCATTGAGCATTAGCAGCAGCAGCAGGCACCAGAGACAAATTTCTGACTGTATAAGCATACATCATGGTACAATATACATGAATATTTAGTGACATCCCAAATAAAATACATCACAAGTGAACTTGCATTGCAAGGTTAAGGAAAGGCCACAAAATTACGACTTGTGTTGCAAAATCAGGGTTAAAAGTTGAACATGTATGTGAATACACCTCAAACAAAACCCTTTCAATTTCCTCTAGTCCAAACCACAAGTCTGTCTGCACTGCCTAGTGTGTGCCAACACAACTGACTGCTTCCTTTTTCCATTTTAAGATTAGCCAGAGTATGGAGCAGTGCATTTAATCTTCAAACAAAGAAAATAATGGATCAGACCACAGACCAAAATCCCTGCCTAAAACCTGTGGTTATACCCAGTCAGAAAAAATTACAATCCACACTAATATTTATTCCCCTCCTCGAACCGCCACCTTATTGTGGTGGAGGGGTTTGCGTGCCTGAATGATCCTAGGAGCTATGTTGTCTGGGGCTTTCTGCCCCTGGTAGGGTCTCCCAAGGCAAACAGGTCCTGGGTGACAGGCCAGACCAAGAGCGGTTCAAATACCCCTTATGAGTGGTTTAAAAACAAGGTCCGTGACGTCGCCCGGTATGGCGCAACCGGGGCCCCACTCTGGAGCCAGGCCCGGGGTTGGGGCTCGCATGCGAGCGCCTGGTGGCCGGGTCTTACCCCACGGGGCCCGGCCGGGCTCAGCCCGAAGGAGCGACGTGGGGCCGATCTCCTGTGGGCCCACCACCTGCAGGAGGGACCGTAAGGGGCTGGTGCAATGTGGATTGGGTGGCAGTCGAAGGCGGGGGCCTTGGCGACCCAATCCCCGGACACGGAATCTGGCTCTAGGGACATGGAATGTCACCTCGCTGGGGGGAAAGGAGCCTGAGCTGGTGCGGGAGGTTGAGAGATACCGACTAGAGATAGTTGGGCTCGCCTCCACACACAGCTTGGGCTCTGGAACCCAACTCCTTGAGAGAGGCTGGACTCTCTACTACTCTGGAGTTGCCCGCGGTGAGAGGCGGCGGGCTGGTGTGGGCTTGCTCATAGCCCCCCAGCTCAGCAGCCATGTGTTGGAGTTCACCCCGGTGAACGAGAGGGTCGTTTCCCTGCGCCTGCGGGTCGGGGATAGGTCTCTCACTGTTATTTGTGCTTACGGGCCAAATGGCAGTGTAGAGTACCCGACCTTCTTGGCGTCTCTGGAAGGGGTGCTGGAAAGTGCTCCAACCGGGGACTCCATTGTTCTACTGGGGGACTTCAACGCTCATGTGGGCAGCGACAGTGACACCTGGAGGGGTGTGATTGGGAGGAACGGCCCCCCCGACCTGAACTCGAGTGGTGTTCTGTTATTGGACTTCTGTGCTAGTCACAGTTTGTCCATAACGAACACCATGTTCAAGCATAAGGGTGTCCATCAGTACACATGGTACCAGGACACCCTAGGTCGGAGGTCGATGATCGACTTTGTGGTTGTTTCATCTGACCTCCGGCCGTATGTCTTGGACACTCGGGTGAAGAGAGGGGCGGAGCTGTCAACTGATCACCACCTGGTGGTGAGTTGGATCCGATGGCGGGGGAGGAAGTTGGACAGACTTGGCAGACCCAAACGTACTGTGAGGGTCTGCTGGGAACGTTTGACAGAGTCTCCAGTCAGAGAGAACTTCAACTCCCACCTCCGGCAGAGCTTCAACCAGATCCCGAGGGAGGTTGGAGACATTGAGTCCAAGTGGACCATGTTCTCCGCCTCCATTGTCGATGCAGCCACTCGGAGCTGTGGCCGTAAGGTCTCCGGTGCCTGTCGTGGCGGCAATCCCCGAACCCGGTGGTGGACCCCGGAAGTAAGGGATGCTGTCAAGCTGAAGAAGGAGTCCTATCGAGCCTGGTTGGCTCGGGGGACTCCGGAGGCAGCTGATAGGTACCGGAGGGCCAAGCGAGCTTCAGCCCGGGTGGTTGCGGAGGCAAAAACCCGGGTCTGGGAGGAGTTTGGTGAGGCCATGGAGAAGGACTATCGGTTGGCCTCGAAGAAATTCTGGCAAACCGTCCGGCGCCTCAGGAGGGGGAAGCAGTGCCCTGCTCACACTGTTTACAGTGGGAGTGGGAATCTGCTGACTTCGACTGGGGACATCCTCGGACGGTGGAAGGAGTACTTCGAGGTTCTCCTCAACCCCACCGACATGTCTTCCATTGAGGAAGCAGAGGCCGAGGGCTCGGTTGTGGACTCGTCGATCCCCCAAGCTGAGGTCACTGAGGTAGTTGAGAAGCTCCTCAGTGGCAAGGCACCGGGGGTGGATGAGATCCGCCCTGAGTACCTCAAGTCTCTGGATGTTGTGGGGCTGTCTTGGTTGACGCGCCTCTGCAACGTCGCATGGAGGCTGGGGACAGTGCCTCTGGACTGGCAGACTGGGGTGGTGGTCCCTCTGTTTAAGAAGGGGGACCGGAGGGTGTGTTCCAACTACAGGGGGATCACACTCCTCAGCCTCCCCGGAAAAGTCTATGCCAGGGTACTGGAGAGGAGAATTCGGCCGATAGTCGAACCTCGGATTCAGGAGGAACAATGCGGGTTTCGTCCCGGTCGTGGAACACTGGACCATCTCTATACCCTCGCCAGGTTGCTGGAGGGTTCATGGGAGTTTGCCCAACCAGTCCACATGTGCTTTGTGGATCTGGAGAAGGCATTCGACTGTGTCCCTCGTGGTGACCTGTGGGGGGTGCTCTGGGAGTATGGGGTCCGGGGCCCTCTGCTAAGGGCTGTCCGGTCCCTATATGACCGGAGCAGGAGTTTGGTTCGCATTGCCGGCAATAAGTCAGACTTGTTCCCGGTGCATGTTGGACTCCGGCAGGGCTGCCCTTTGTCACCGGTCCTGTTCATTATCTATATGGACAGGATTTCTAGGCGCAGTCGGGGGCCGGAGGGAGTCCGGTTTGGGGACCACAGGATTTCGTCTATGCTTTTTGCAGACGATGTTGTCCTGTTGGCTTCCTCAAATCAGGACCTTCAGCGTGCACTGGGACGGTTTGCAGCCGAGTGTGAAGCGGCGGGGATGAGAATCAGCACCTCCAAGTCCGAGGCCATGGTTCTCAACCGGAAAAGGGTGGCTTGCCCCCTTCAGGTTGGTGGGGAGCTCCTGCCTCAGGTGGAGGAGTTTAAGTATCTTGGGGTCTTGTTCACGAGTGAGGGAAGGATGGGGCGGGAGATCGACAGGCGGATTGGTGCATCTTCTGCAGTGATGCGGTCGATGTACCGGTCTGTTGTGGTGAAGAAGGAGCTGAGCCGCAAGGCGAAGCTCTCTATTTACCAGTCGATCTACGTTCCTACCCTCACCTATGGTCATGAGCTTTGGGTCATGACCGAAAGGACAAGATCCCGGATACAGGCGGCCGAAATGAGTTTCCTCCGCAAGGTGGCTGGGCGCTCCCTTAGAGACAAGGTGAGGAGCTCGGTCACCCGGGAGGAGCTCAGAGTAGAGCCGCTGCTCCTCCACATCGAGAGGAGTCAGCTAAGGTGGCTCGGGCATCTGTTTCGGATGCCTCCTGGACGCCTCCCTGGGGAGGTGTTCCGGGCATGTCCAACCGGGAGGAGGCCCCGGGGAAGACCTAGGACACGCTGGAGGGACTATGTCTCTCGGCTGGCCTGGGAACGCCTCGGTATTCCCCCGGAAGAGCTGGAGGAAGTGTCTGGGGAGAAGGAAGTCTGGGCGTCCCTGCTTAGACTGCTGCCCCCGCGACCCGGCCCCGGATAAGCGGTTGAAAATGGATGGATGGATGGACTAATATTTATTTTCTCTCTTGTTTTCATCGGAACTGTGCGAATAGAATTACTGAGGACAAAGTGTTATGTATATATTAGTTTATTATTGAGCAAGACCTAGAACACTCAAACCACTTTGCAATGTGCAACATCTCATTTGTAAAACGGAAAAAATAAGTCATCAAGCGACTACCTACATTCTCCTTAAAAGCACCAAAAAAAAAAGAGGTTCTCTAGAGTGAACCATTTTTGGTTTCCTAAGGAACATTTTAACTGATGGCTCTTTTGAGTGCTCCTGACACTTTCCACAAACAGCCGCATGCAGGTAGCTTAGAGTCCCAGCTAAATATGCTGCCAAGACCTTGGAGAGAATTTGTTTAAAAGTTGTGTAAGATTTCTCCTGAAATTTCACCCACAGTGTTTTAATGTCCTAGAGCTGAGGTTTCTAACCACCGGATCTCGGCCCAGTACTGGACTCTAGCAGTTTTCTTTCCCTTTTCCAGCTCACTGAGTAGTAGTGAGAGAGTACAGGATGGGTCATCATTATGTTGTCACTTTTTGTGTAAAAGAGACTTGACTACAGACTGGAACTCTAGGACCAAAATGATTATCCCATCAATTGTGGTAACAAAACTGAGAAATCAAAAGCTGACGGTTCTACAGAGAACCAAAAATAACAATCACACTAAAGCAGTGTAGTAAAACTTTCAATTTGATCCAATACACCTCGAAAAGGTCATCACTGGGTGGTTCGAACCATTGGCAGGGGCGTCACTACAGTAGGCCCTTTTTAGGGGGGCTTTAGCCCCTTTTTAGGGGGGCTTTAACTTCTTCCCAGCCCCCCTAAAAAATTATTTGATTAATTATTTTTTGATCGCTTCAGTCCCATTTAAAAACGCATTTGAAGCGGCGACAAGCTGCGTCATGTTTCGGCTCCTCCCCTGAACTGAGTCTGCGTGGATTCAACGCGTTTTTCAATCCGCAGGGACGCCGAGCAGATCGAACATCAGAGAGTACAAGGTGTGTGTGCTTTTACTGATGGATTGCTATGATATGACATCTGCATCGGTGCAGTTCTTGTAATTGCAGTTTACTGGACCAATACACAGTTCGGTTTCTCATCCAATGCGTCTTCGCATCACAGTGTGATATCTATCACCCCTTATCACAGTGTGATAGTTGTTTTTTCTTCCAACAAAAATGCAGCGATTAACACCCAGGAAAACATACTTTAGAAAACGACCATGATTTATTTTAATTGACCTTTTAAAATGTAAAACATATTATTGTGTATTATTGTGAAATACAAGGAATACAATGGAATAGTGGATTACAATAAGATTAGTACTATAAAACCCTACCCTGGGGGCTGAGACCCCCTAAAATGAAAATTCTAGAATCGCCCCTGATGATTAGTGTATATTAATTGATTTATGATGCCTACCCAGCTAACACATGACGTACTAGTTACGTAATAATTGCACCCAAGAAGATTGGAACTGACCAGTGTACTAAATCCATAAGTGTCAAGACAAATACAGCAACAAGCAAAGAGGCATTGACAGAGAGTCAAGAAATGATGATGAAAATAATTATTATTAATACTTCAGTAAAGTTCATTAAATCTATTCTGTTGTTTGTGTGGTCTTTAAACTTATGAACTGTGTATGGACCGACAAAGGTGGTACATGAGGAAGCGATTTGACAACAATGCAGTAAATAATTTAGGTGCATCAAAAAGCGTGCTTGTTAAGGTAACAGCAGACAAGCTAATCCAGCACAGATTAGTGCATAAAAGGTGACCAAAATTAAGTATTTATAATTTATTATACATCATAATTAAATACAAAAGGAGGAGAAAAACTGCAAAAAGGTCCACTTTTTGAAAAAAAGAAACCCTGGCGTGTATGGCAAGTTTCATAACCCTGAATACGTTCATAGTTTAATAAGAGTTAAAAATCTAGCAGAATTTTACAAATATGTATGGTTACAAATAAGAAAGACACAAACTGACAACTCATATTGCAAACCATGCTAATGTAAGCACTAATGATGGTTTGCTTTTGCTTTTTTCCTCCAAGGTGCATATGGTGATGAAAATAAAGCACAAGCATCAACTACTTCTGCTGGAAACACTACTGTAACATCAACAATCATCAAAAACCCTGATTCAGAAAATAAAATCACCAGTGATGCTACCACCATTGCTCCTACTACAGGAAATAGCATCACAGCCACCAGTACCGGAGTTAAAACCGAATCTCAAAGCAAAGATCAATATACTCCACAAACCAGTGCCACCAAAACACCTTCAGTTGGTAAGTGTGTTCAGATCAAACAACAGCTAATTCCAATTCACTGATTTGATTGGCTGACCAATGTTCCAAGAGTGGCCATGTTTCATATAATATTGTGTTCTCCACATAAAATTCCACTTCCTAGTTGGAAACCATTACTTCGGTGGGCATTCAAGATTCATTCTGAAGCACATTTAACAGGAATGCCAGCTGGTTGAGTTTCTGCTGGCTAGTTCTGTCAAAATTTTCAGCTGTATAACTTTTTTTTACATCCACAATATGTAAAAAGAAACTGACAATCATAGCTATAAAGCCTTTATTTTTATACTTTTATCTTTTAAGTAATTTTCTTTGATGTTTGATTTTGCAGACAGCAGCATAATAATTTTTTTTTTTTTAACTCTTGATAATATCATTGCCAAGTTGAGATGGTACCACAGATTATGTAATGCATGCTATGATATAATGTTTTATGGAATTCCATTGCTTATGAATGTTATAATTCGTAAACCTTAAAAAGAAAAATCCACATAATGAATAAAAAATGTATGAACAAAGTCAATTTATTTATTTATTTAATACAAAATATTCGATGTAATTTTTTATATTATGGGAACATAATATGCCATATTCTTATTAGAACATATAGAAAAATTTTAATAAGCTTAAATGTAATGCTGTACATGTATAGTGCTTATTAAGTGTATAAGTGTATAAATCTATTACATTATCTTGTTTCTTTTGTTGCCAAAGTTGGGCTGCCGAATGGAAAAGGATCCGACCAGACAACTATACCAGGAATATCCGTTATGGCAACTCCAGGAATAACCACACCGGTAACAACTCCAGTAACAACAACTCCAGAAACAACTCCAGTAACAACAACCAAAATATCAACAACTCCACTAACAACAACCAAAATAACACTCATTCATTTTTGTTTGTTTTGGAAGAAGTTTACCAGTGTGTCAAAGAGCTGTGTGCGCTGGGCATACGTCTGATCTACATAAGAAAAGCCTGATATTTTGAGAGAAGGAAGAAAAAAAGCACGTGGCATTTGAACTATGATTTTTTTACATTTGCTCTACACTAGCTGACAAAAGTCTTGTCGCCTATCCAAGTTGGAACAACAAATAATAACTTCTAGTTGATCATTTGGATTTAGAAGTGGCTTATGTGAAAGACAAAGGCCTCTAGATTACGCCTACTTTACCAAAATAAAATCTTATCATGCCTTGACTTTTAATTATTTAATCAGGACAGAAAGGTCAGACTTTGCTTAGACAAAAGTCTTGTCACATCTTTAAAGGATTCAACCAATCACAGATTAAAGCATCACCTGTGAGAAATTCTGTAATTAACACATTCCCAGGTGTGTAGAAGAACCCCAGCACACCCAACCGTCATTTGAAATGCATCCTGACCTCTGACAGCATGTCAAAGAATCAACCACAGACCAAAGTGCTGATCATCAAGAGCCTGAAGACCAAGTCTCCTGTCTCCTGTTACATCTTTAATGTATCTAAACGTCAAGTGGAGAGGATAAGAAAAAGATTTAAAGAAAACTGTGAAGTTCATGACAGGCCCAGGTCAGGCAGACCTCGTAAGACAACTGTTCGAGAGGACCGTTTGTTGGTTCGACTGTCTAGGGCCAGCCCTTTTTCAACAACTAAAAAATCATGTTGCATTTGCCAAGGCCCACAGCTTGCAGGAAGGATCGACTGTGGAAAAGTGGCAGAAGGTTGATTTTTCCGATTAATCATCTATTGAACTGCATCCCAATCGTCGCAAATACTGCAGAAGACCTATTGGAACCTGCATGGACCCAAGATTCACACAGAAAACAGTCAGGTTTGGTTGAGGAAAAATCATGGTTTGGGGTTACATTCAGTATGGGGGCGTGCGAGAGATCTGCAGAGTGGATGGCAACATCAACAGCCTGAGGTATCAAGACATTCTTGCTGCCCATTACATACCACAGGAGAGGGCAAATTCTTCTCATACTTCAGCCTCCACATCAAAGTTCCTGAAAGCAAAGAAGGTCAAGGTGCTCCAGGATTGGCCAGCCCAGTCACCAGACATGAACATTATTGAGCATGTCTGGGGTAAGATGAAGGAGGAGGCATTGAAGATGAAACCAAAGAATCTTGATGAACTCTGGGAGTCCTGCAAGAATGCTTCCTTTGCCATTCCAGATGACTTTATTAATAAGTTATTTGAGTCATTGCCGAGACGTAATTCTTTTCTCACTGCACCATGACTTTATGTTCTGTACTATATATGTATGTGTGTGTGTGTGTGTGTGTGTGTGTATATATATAATATATACATTTGCGTCGGAACCATTATACGTGGGTGGGACAGGACCCACCCACTTTTACCGTCTCTATTCAGCGCTTATGTCTTTTTTCAGCGCGCCACCAATAGAATCCATTCTGCTTGAGGAATGCCCTAATAAATTAAACTCCATTCCGCGTTTTACCTACAGCATTGACCACGCTCCTGTTCCTGAAATCCCGACCCACTTTTTATTTGCTTCCGACGCTCATGGTAAAACGTAAGCAGTGAAGTTGTGGTGTGTGTTTGTGTGTGTCTCAGAATGGTCCCAGTGCACACATGTGCCATAAGATGTGCATCGACTCTCAGAGAAGGCAGATCTACACGCTGGGACGCTATTTAGACTCCTCTGTCTAAAACAGCAAGTCTCTGAAAAGCGACTTCTACCAGTACGACATCGATGCTAACACGTGGACACTGCTCAGCGAGGACACCTCTGCAGATGGAGGACCTAAACTTGTGTTTGACCACCAGGTGATCGCCTGAAGATCCAGACCATAGTGCATTATATAAAAATACACCATGTAATCAGCCATGTACAGTGAGGAAAATAAGTATTTTAACACCCTGTTATTTTGCAAGTTCTCCCACTTGGAAATCATGGAGGGGTCTGAAATTGTCATCGTAGGTGCATGTCCACTGTGTCGTAGGTGCATGTCCACTGTGAGACATAATCTAAAAAAAAAATCCAGAAATCACAATATATGATTTTTTTTAACTATTTATTTGTATGATACAGCTGCAAATAAGTATTTGAACACCTGTCTATCAGCTAGAATTCTGACCCTCAAAGACCTGTTAGTCTGCCTTTAAAATGTCCACCTCCACTCCATTTATTATCCTAAATTAGATGCACCTGTTTGAGGTATTAGCTGCATAAAGACACCTGTCCACCCCATACAATCAGTAAGAATCCAACTACTAACATGGCCAAGACCAAAGAGCTGTCCAATGACACTAGAGACAAAATTGTACACCTCCACAAGGCTGGAAAGGGCTACGGGGAAATTGCCAAGCAGCTTGGTGAAAAAAGGTCCACTGTTGGAGCAATCATTAGAAAATGGAAGAAGCTAAACATGACTGTCAGTCTCCCTCGGACTGGGGCTCCATGCAAGATCTCACCTCGTGGGGTCTCAATGATCCTAAGAAAGGTGAGAAATCAGCCCAGAACTACACGGGAGGAGCTGGTCAATGACCTGAAAAGAGCAGGGACCACCGTTTCCAAGGTTACTGTTGGTAATACACTAAGACGTCATGGTTTGAAATCATGCATGGCACGGAAGGTTCCCCTGCTTAAACCAGCACATGTCCAGGCCCGTCTTAAGTTTGCCAATGACTGTTTGGATGATCCAGAGGAGTCATGGGAGAAAGTCATGTGGTCAGATGAGACCAAAATAGAACTTTTTGGTCATAATTCCACTAAAGATGTTTGGAGGAAGAAGAATGAGTACCATCCCAAAAACAAATAACCAAAAGAACCAAAACAAATAAACAAAACACTTTTTTCTCTTGTAGATGTGCATGGACTCTGAGAAGCACATGATCTACACGTTTGGTGGTCGGATTTTGACGTGTAATGGCAGTGTTGACGACGGACACAAGTCAGAGCCACAGTTCAGCGGTCTGTAGCAGGCACCTGGAGCCTTCTGAGGGACGACTCGTGCAACGCCGGCCCTGAGGATGTGCAGTCTCGCATTGGACACTGCATGTTATTTCACACGGTCAGTTTGCCAGCATTGCATAGACGAAGCTTTTGTGAACATGTTAAACGACTGTTTCTAATAAGTTTATATAACTGCACATTATACACTTTGTAACAGTCACTGATTTAATGTATTTTTATTTATTTATTTATTTATTTTTGTCCATAAAATGCCGCATTCCGGTGTTGTAAAAATATACTCGCTTCCAATGTTCTACAGTATAATAGGAACAAAACATTTTAGGACATGATGTTATTAGAATCAAGTCCTGTTGAGAAGTGTGACTTTGTGCTGACACAACACACCACCCTGCCATTGATTATTTTCCTATAACAGCACACTCCTTTGTGTTTTATTCTTTAACTGTGTATTCTTTATATACATAAATGCTTATGGATTTTAATGATTGTCCTTAAAGTGTCTGTGTTGTATGGTGTGTGTATAGTATGTATAAAGTGCCACTGTGCTGTGCAGCATGGCTCCTGTAGTCGTCAAAGTCCAACCCAGCTATAAGTGGGAAGGCTAGGTGGGCGTCCTTCATTATGTAAGTATCCACTCTACACTCTTTTTCATGCCACTTATAGCTGACCGTCCTTTTCTCCACAGCTTGGTGTTACCTTGCCATCTGCCATGATGAATCTCTGTGAGGACCGTGAGGTGATTGTTGGTGCCTCCCCTGTTAGTCGTTGCCAGAGGTTTATGATACTTACTGTAGTATCATGGGAATCATTCTTTCTTTTTCTTTCTTTCTGTATTTTTTTTAACTTTTGTATTTTTACATTACTCAAAAATTATTTTTTGTAAATACTTTTTTTATTTTTTTACAGACTCCCCACTCAGTTTCATGCTTAATTCATTTATTTTAGAGATATGTAAATATATAAATTTTTTTAAAATATGTAAATTTTTCTAAGCTGGAATTGATGATTATTATGAGTTTTTTTTTATTTTCATTATTTTAAGTTTAAATAATATTGAATAAAACATTTTATTGTATTTTTACATGTCTATTTACGTTTTTCTATTTGTATATATTACACTTTGTAGATACTACTATTTAATTTAGCTTCTTTTTTGCTCTTAAATAATTTACTTCTGTACAAAGTAAATCTTTTTTTATTACAACACTGCTGTTTTTTTATTAGTTTTTTTTTTATTTTCTAGCAGTTTTGTGAAGCAAAACAACGAGTTGTACATTTTGTTTTTTCCTGACATATTTTGTTTTATTAATTTTTTACAGAACATCTGAGAGTTAACTGGGATTAATTTGTAACCTTTGTCTCTCTGTGAGTGGCAGATTTCTTCCCCTGAGTTTTTTTCAGCCTGCTGTTGACTTCTGATGAATCTGAATGTGTAGTTCCTGTCTCTAGCTAAGCCATCATCTGTCAAAGCATCATTATTATTGGACTATAAGAAGTGCTCAGGTGTCCTGATGGTGCAGTGGGTACAGAGTCCCTGGTTAGATTCTGAGCTTGGGTTAGTGTCCTGGTGAATTTTATATTAGAACATTATCCTAATATGAGAACTGAATATTTGATAGATTCAGTGCATGAACTCGAAAATAGCTGCACACTCAGATAAACAGTCATGTCTTAAATTTAGTCTGAGTGCCACCTTGTGTTAAACATACAGGGCTTTGTTACAGCTAAAAGAGAGAGACATTCAGATGTGAGGGAGGAGACCTGATAAATATTCCTCCTGCTGCTGTTACAGTTGTAAAAATAACAACAAAGCCATAACACACACACAACACCACCACCCGGTGTTATGAAGATGTAATTCCCTGTGCTGACAGCTTTAACTCCTTTACTCTCAGTTGTAATGTAAACAATGTGTAAACAATGTGTGCTGCCAAATGTTGTAATGAAATTCATGTGTGAACTCCCTGGTGGCATATTGGGGGGGGGGGGACACTGTCAATCAGCAGTGCAGTCTTTTCCTCTACATGTGTATTAATTCAATAGACATTGTAACAGTTGGATGCATTGCTGAATACAGTACATCTTTTGTGTTTTAGTACCAATGACCGGCTTCACCCAGCGTGCCACCATTGACCCAGAACTGAATGAAATTTATGTACTGTCAGGCCTTAGCAAAGACAAAGATAGACAAAGTTCTACACTGAAGATGTTCTTTTTCTGTTTTCTTTTGCTTAGCTTAGTATTTGTACTGGGGTTTAGTTAATGTTTGTTTTCTTGAGTTTTTTTTCTTTAGCACCGCCCTTGTCCCCATCGTTATCTTTTGTGTTTTGTATATAATTTGTAAATAGATATTTTGAATGTATATTTGGTTCACTGTTTATTGTATTACTGGGTGTTTATTTTGTTATATTGAATTATTTTTACTAAAAAGCAAGCCAGACTCACACACACCAAACTTCATCAATAGAGGAAAGGTTTTCTTTTGGCCACACTTTAATAAGTAAATTTCCACGTGTTATGTCTTCATATTCTCTAGACCAGGTGTCAGCAACCCAAAATGTTCAAAGAGCCATATTGGACCAAAAAAAAACAAAAACAAATCCGTCTGGAGCCGCAAAAAATTAAAAGCCTTATTTAAGCCTTATATGAAGCCAACACAGGCTGTAAGTGTATATTAGCTATATTAGCCTACTATCAAAAATGACTAAGTAGGCTACAAATACATAATGAGTATTCATGATTAAATGTTTATTTTCCCTGCAGCACATCCTAAAGAGAATGACACACCACGTGAATACTCTGCTGTACGATATTTGGTGCTTTAAGCTTAACTTCCATTACAATATTAATGTATTATGTTTTGTTGCATTGATGAAATTATACAAATACAATAAAGAAATCAGATTTTTTGGTGTCCTTTTTTTTTTTTAAGGATTCAAAAAAACAAAAAACAAAAAAAAAACAATGGAAGGTGCATAATAGGCCTCCTATAATTTCAGACCTCCCCATGGAAATAAAATGCAGTCCTCTTCAAACCTTAATAACAATACAATCCTCTTCTTATTTTCCCCTTATCTGGGCAACAGAGTGCAATAAAACGCCCGCAGTTAAAACACAGCCTGCAATTATAAAACTAAAACAGCAGCCTAAGTGGGCTATATAAAACGAAAATAAGCCAGTTTAATTTCGGTGCATTTCTGTGCGTTATCCTCTTCTGTTTATTTATCTGCAAATGCCAAGTTAAGTAGCCTAAGTGAGTGCAAATGAATAAAATGCAGAACAATCTTTTTCTCTTTCCCCCTTATGGCAGCAACAGACACAAATGAATTAGCTACAACTGCAAACGAGTAATAAAACAGCCTGCAATTAAAAGGCAGCTTGCTTAAAAAATAAAACACAGTAGAGCTTTTTTAAAATGTTCGATTTCTGTGCATTATCCTCTTCTCTTTAGTTTTCTGCAAATGCCAAGTCAGTGCAAGGGTACAACACAGCAGCATCCTCTTCTCTTTTCCCCCTCTTATCTCAGCAACAGACACGCACAATACAAGTGCAGCAATCTTCGGACTTGAGCAATAAAACACAATAATATCCCCAAGTGTCATTCTAAACACTGAAAAAAAAAATCAGAAATATCTTTATAAAAACAGACACTTTGTTACTAAATATGTGCCTATGACAGGATTGTGTTATCACCCGTTTAATGTGACTTCTGTTTTCGGACATCACTGGACAGCTTCTCGACATCGGGCATGTAAGATGAAACTTTAATCTTCACGCAGGACTGCAAGCTCTCATCTGTGAGGCGGGTGCAGAATTTGGACTTGATGTAGTTCATGTTTGAGAATATCTGCTCGCACGTTGATGTTGATCCAGAGATGGATAATACTCACTCACTCACTCATCTTCTACCGCTTATCCGAACTACCTCGGGTCACGGGGAGCCTGTGCCTATCTCAGGCGTCATCGGGCATCAAGGCAGGATACACCCTGGACGGAGTGCCAACCCATCGCAGGGCACACACACACACACTCATTCACTCACACAATCACACACTACGGACAATTTTCCAGAGATGCCAATCAACCTACCATGCATGTCTTTGGACCGGGGGAGGAAACCGGAGTACCCGGAGGAAACCCCCGAGGCACGGGGAGAACATGCAAACTCCACACACACAAGGCGGAGGCGGGAATCGAACCCCCAACCCTGGAGGTGTGAGGCAAACGTGCTAACCACTAAGCCACCATGCCCCCTGGATAATACTCCAAATGCATATTTCTTCATGCACCTATAACTGTCAGGAAGAGCATTCCATGTTTTAAACACAAGTTTCTCAGGTGTTGGAAGGGTTTCAATTTCGCTCCAATTGTGGCTTTGGGCAGCATAGGCTTTCTGACGAGTGACGTCTTCAAGGGCGGCTATCAGACTTTTGAATTTTGACACCCACAAATCTTTGTCAGCTATGTCGGCCATTTCCATTTCAAGGTCAGCTTGATTTACTCCTGGTAATGTGTTCAACAAGGATGGGTCAATCTCTAGGGGTGTGACAGTGAAAGATAGTCATTTTTTCCTTTCGGAATTTGCTAAATCTGCTCCCAAAAGCAGCTTGCATATCAACGATCTCTTTGTTCATATCAACGATTCACTTTGTAAATAATCTCTGTTGAGTGTGTGATTGTCATGAGTGTCTTTGAACTCTCTCAGGGAGGGGAAGTGAGAGAGCGTGCCTCGGTGTACATTTCTGGCGGATACAGTCAGCTTGCGCTCAAATGACAAAACAGCTTCCAGCATTTGCAGTGCAGTGTTTCCCTGCCCCTGAAGACTTCTACTGAGCATGTTTAGGTGACTTGTCATATCCACTATAAAGTGCAGTTTTTCCTCCAGGGGGCCACTACGGGGGCGCTAAAGAGCCGCGGGTTGCCGACCCCTGCACTAGGTAAATCATTCCTGGTCATCATTAGTCTGTAGAGCAAATGTAAGAAAATCATAATCCAAATGCCACATGTGCTTTTTTTTTTCTTTCTTCTCTCAAAATTTCAGGCTTTTCTGATGTAGATCGGACGTATGCCCAGCACTCACAGCTCTTTGGAAAAAAATTACAAACTTTTTCCCCAAACATACCCCTCTAAAGGGTGACCTCGTTGACCTCATCACCCTGTAGCCATGCTGGTCCTTTATCTTTTGTTCATATTAAATGTTCTTTTAATAAACATGATGTAGATCAGACCCAGCGCACAGAGCTCTTTGACACACTGGTAAACTTCTTCCCCGACAACATGACCCCACCCAAGGGTAACCTTGTTGACCTCATCACCCTGTAGCCATGCTGATCTTTTAGTCCTTCATCTTTTGTTAGTCTTACATGTTCTTTTTTGTTTGGACAGTCCTTTTGCCCAGTGATAAGTACTTTGGCAAATTGCACATTTCGTTCTTCTTCCATATTTATCAAGGGGATTTGTGCCTTGAGCTACGGTTTGAGGTTGTTGTGTGTTGTATGACTTATTTCCCCGTTTGCCCGAGTATCTCGTGTAGTAAGCAATTACACTCTGCGTGTTCTGCAGCGCACCGGCGCCCTCTTGTGGTGAAGCAACGTTCTAGTAGCTTGAAGGCTTCTGGGAGCTCCATATTGAACTTACGTAGTCTGTTGTATCGATGTTCGAACTCGACGATATTTTCCACCATTGAAACACCGCTTTCTTCTCCTCTCTGCTACCAATGTTGATTCAATAACCAGAACGGTTTTATTGTAATAACACATTTTACTGAACCAAACGCTTTACCACAGCCGTTTAACCAAAAAAAAGAACCGCGCTAAACACCCCCCCAGTCCTCTTCGCGCATGCGCAGGAGATAAATGCCAGGTTTGTGCCATGAAGAAGGTGAAATATGGATTGTGAAAAATGTAAAAGAGGAAAAACACAATGGGAACATCTTTAATAAAACTCTTTGCAAGCCATGGCTTGGACGCTTTAGTTTGTTTTTTTTGTTGTTTGTTTGTTTTTCCCCCATCTCCCCTGTTCCTGGACATCTGACTTTTGTTCCTCTCTCGTCTCCTGAGTGAGGAGGATAATAGGATATGTGAACACTACACTGTGGCAGACATGAATGTGTAGAAAATACTTAAAAACTAAAGCATTGTATGTAATGTACATATTGAATAAAGATTGTATTTTGTTCAGGTTTTCTACGCAGCGTCTCTCTTGTTTTTTGTCTACTTTTGTTCAACACTTTGTAATGAATGGATGTTTGTAAACTAACTCCTTTATTCTGTAAGGAAATGCTTTATTCCTTGGTCACAAAAAAAGAAATTGTAAAAACACGATGCAACAGCAGTGACTTTTTCCAGTGTATCAGACTCCTGTTTTTTACCTTTCCTGAAAAGGCAAAGTTTTAACACAAGCTTATAAAATACATACAAAATAGTAAAATGGAAATTAAAAGGTCTAAATCACATTAGACAGTTTGAGACCATATAAATATTTTAAGGAGAAGTTTGTGTAAAAATGAAAAGGATCCTCCTGGTGGTCCAGCGGCGAGGTGCCACAGCCCAGGTTCGATTCAGTGCTGGTCCCAAGCATGGATAAAATGGGAGGGTTGCACCAGGATGGACATCTGGCATAAAATGTGTCCCAAATCAATCATGCGGACAAGACGATCCACTGTGGTGACCCCAAATGGAGCACCCGAAAATAAAATGGAATATGAGCATTTAACTGAAACTGATGGAGATGTGGGAGGATTTGTAGTAGCATTTAAAACATGAATGAACTTGGATTCAGGATTTGCTGAATTTTGAATTAATGTCAATTTTGTGTCTTGCTCATGAGACAAAAACAGAAGGGGGGGAGAAATTACAAGCCCCTAAACTGTACATGTGTACATCTCTTGCCCTGTAAGAATGAGGACAGTTGGAAAGGAAATAAAAATACTCATTATGTATTTAGAGGGGAAAAACTTCAGCTTTGGTCATTATGACTTGTGTTATTATTCACACCTGGGTTTTGTAGAATATAAGGAAAACTCTGTTGAAAAACATTGCTTATAAATGTTATATAAGTTAATATTAAAATATTTGAGGAGGTGAAAGCTGAACAGAATAAAGCGCTACGGTGCTGCTTTAGATAGAGGTCAGTGTTGTGCATTGTGGGTAATGAAGGAATCTGGGGAACAGGGTTTAAACATTGTGTGCAGGATAAACAGTTATCCATTGGTCTCCTTATGAAAAGTCATGGTCAATAAACTAAATATGCTACCAACATATTTAAAGATAAAAAAACAACACACTATAAACTGGTGCTATATATAAGTGGGGAAAAATAAGATCCTGTGGGGAAAATCCTTTTACAATACTCTTGAGGACGTAAATACAATTTTTAAAATGAAAGCAAAATGAATTACACCAAAACAAACAAACAAAAAACACAGCACAGGTTTATCTTTGAACGTCCTCCGTTAAGTTAACTTTAGTGTTTATTGACGCTCACTACACTCTCACTCACTCATTTTCTACCGCTTATCCGAACTACCTCGGGTCACGGGGAGCCTGTGCCTATCTCAGGCGTCATCGGGCATCAAGGCAGGATACACCCTGGACGGAGTGCCAACCCATCGCAGGGCACACACACACACTCATTCACACACTACGGACAATTTTCCAGAGATGCCAATCAACCTACCATGCATGTCTTTGGACCGGGGAGGAAACCGGAGTACCCGGAGGAAACCCCCGAGGCACGGGGAGAACATGCAAACTCCACACACACAAGGCGGAGGCGGGAATCGAATGCCCAACCCTGGAGGTGTGAGGCGAACGTGCTAACCACTAAGCCACCATGGCCCCCACGCTCACTACACTTGTGCCTTTTTAGCAACGAAAAATAATCAGTAGAAATTTAAAAGGAAGACTTGTAGTCCTTTTTCTATTTGGTTGTTTGTAATCTTTACATTGTCTTTACACAGTGTCATGTATATGGTATGACTGCTAATAACACTTTGTTTTGTAGTATACAAGCTTGGGGAGCTGTTTGGCTTGGACACTTTACAGGTGTGTGTCCTCCTCCTCGGGTATGTCGTCTTTGGTGAGGTTGTCAAAGGGTACGATCCAGCTGTCATTAAACTCTCCATTCAGTGCCATCTTCTTCTCCTGCATCTCGGGCTGCACCTCCATCACCTCTAGCGTAGGGTTGTCATGATAGCCATTCTCCACCGTCTGCATCTCTTCAGTTAGATGTTGCTGTGGAGGAGTTATGGACCTTGATGATTAAAGGTACACGTAGTGGAAGATAAACAAAATGATCTACTTGCAAATACATCTCATACCTCACTGTACATCAATGAAGCATGTTCTGCTTAGAGAACCAGCTTACTCATGGCTTGGACGGAAGGAATGAAAGATCAATCGAAAGAAATATAGAAATAAGAATTGGCTTTGATTTGAACGTTCAATTAAAACCACTGATGTGAAATGTAAAGCTGGCCTAAGCTAGTGAAGATTTATTTAATAAATACAGACTCATTCTTCATCCATGGTTATTATTCTAATCAGTGTTGCTTTTAATGGTATGTTTCACGTTAAAGTGTATTTTTTAGGGTTGGAAAATGTTGGACACTTCTAGTTAGCGTGTTACCTGGTTCTTCCTGTAGGATGAGCGATGGTAGCTGCAATAGACAGCAAAAGCAATAAGGAACAGTGCCAGTGCACCACATGAAGACAGGATGGCGATCAATGTCTCCTGTTTTTCAGACAAACAGAAAATATAGCATTTTAACATCGTATATAACATTCTATATTCATATTCATACGCATCACTATACCGTATTCAGATCCAGTCACTGTTATATATAAAATTATTTCTGCTTTATAGTCTTTAATTTGTCTCTAGAGTCTTTATAGTCTTTGCATTCTTACCATAATATTAATTGCCTATTTTTTTTATATGTGTGTATAATTGTGTATTTGACAAATACAATTGAAATTGAATTTTGATTTGATTTGAAATGCTGCTTTTACCTCATGGTATTTTTGATGAGTTACACAATCGTGTGTCTTACCATGTTGTTGGGAAGATTATTTGTTTCCACTGTTGTCTCCACTGTCGTCTCCACTTTTGTTATAACTGATGGATTTATTTCCACTGATGGATTTTTTTCCACTGATGGATCTTTTTCCACTGATGGATCTTTTTCCACGGATGGATTTTTTTCCACTGATGGATTTTTTTCCACTGATGGATTTTTTTCCACGGATGGATCTTTTTCCACTGATGGATCTTTTTCCAGTGATGGATCTTTTTCCACTGACGGATTTATTTCCACTGATGAATTTTTTTCCACTGATGGATCTTTTTCCACTGACAGATTTATTTCCACTGATGAATTTTTTTCCAATGATGGATCTTTTTCCACTGACAGATTTATTTCCACTGATGAATTTTTTTCCACTGATGGATCTTTTTCCACTGACAGATTTTTTTCCACTGATGGAATTGTTTCCACTAAAGGAATTGTTTCCACTAAAGGAATTGTTTCCACTAAAGGAATTGTTTCCACTAAACAGAAATAACAGAATTTAGTGAAGAATTGTAAAAATAGAGGTGAATTTATAGATTTTCAAAAAAAAGAAAAAAAACAATAATTGTCACATCCTCACAGATCAGTGTTATGCAGTTGTATTTTATAACACCATTTATCTTCTTTCCAACCATGTTGCAGTTCCCAGTTACATTGATTGCCTCTGTCAATTTTGCACAGATTTGCTCAAGGTAGTCCTGTGAATGAAATAAGTAACAGCTCTAAAATTAATGGCACCCTTCAAGAGAATTGCTCATACCTGACTGTAGATGGTGCTTTTATAATGACCCCATACATACTTCCAAAATAAACAAAAATAACTCCACAACACAACACAAAAACAAACTGTTGGTGAACCCCATGATTAAATTAAGAGCCCAGAAAAAAAAATGTATAAGAGAGTGTGGAAGAGAGACTGGTAATCTCAGTGGAGAACCTTCATTATATCTAAACTGGATACAGATAAAATGGAAACCAATTTTTTTATTTTGTACGGTCACTAAAACCGGACACTTGTAAATTTGGATTATGTAATTGGATTAAGCGTTAAAATAAACACAAACAACACCAAAACCAACCAACAAAAATATTGCTTCTTAATATTAATATATTAATTCTGTTGTGGATGTAGCTTGATGGAATGCTAAAATGGTGATCTTACCCCAGTGCTGTTTGCAGCTACGGCCTTCTGCAAGAAAGGAAATGAATTTCAAAATCAGCAAGAAGCAGTGACAAGCAGTGAGAATCAAACCATTTTCAAAATGATGTGTTTTTACATAGAAACAAAAATCCTTACGTTGAGTGTTTCTTGTTTAGGGGCTTTTGTTGTTACTGGAATTGTTGCTACCGGAATGGTGGTTGTTTCTGGAGGAGTTGTTATGATTTTGGTTGTTGTTGTTGGAGTTGTGTCTGGAGTTGCTATTTTGGTTGTTGTTAGTGGAGTTGTTTCTGGAGTTCTTGTTACTGTAGTTGTTGCTACTAGAGCTGTTGCTACTAGAGTTGTTGTTACTGGAGTTGTTGTTACTGGAGTTGTTGTTACTGGAGTTGTTGTTACTGGAGTAGTTTTTATGTCTGCAGTTGTTACTGGAGTTGTTATCTTGCTTGTTGTTACTAGAGTTGTTACTGGTGTTGTTACTGGTGGTGTTGTTACAATAGTGTTTGCTGGTGATGTTATTACTGTATTTGCTACTGTTATTATTACTTTATTTGTTTCTAGTTTTGTTATTTGAGAATTTGTTATTCCTGGAGTTGTCATAACGGATGTTCCTGGTATAGTTGTCTGGTCGGATCCTTTTCCATTCGGCAGCCCAACTTTGGCAACAAAAGAAACAAGATAATGTAATAGATTTATACACTTATACACTTAATAAGCACTATACATGTACAGCATTACATTTAAGCTTATTCGCAACTGAACCGAACCTGCTGGAAGAATTTTTCTATATGTTCTAATGAGAATACGGCATATTATGTTCCCATAATATATAAAATTACACTGAATATTTTGTATAAAAAAAAAAAAATTTGTTTACACATTTGTTTATTCATTATGTGGATTTTTCTTTTTAAGGTTTACGAATTATAACATTCATAAGCAATGGAATTCCATAAAACATTATATCATAGCAGGCATTACATAATCTGTGGTACCATCTCAACTTGGCAATGATATTATCAAGATTAAAAAAAAAAAAATTATTATGCTGCTGTCTGCAAAATCAAACATCAAAGAAAATTACTTAAAAGATAAAAGTATAAAAATAAAGGTTTTATAGCTATGATTGTCAGTTTCTTTTTACATATTGTGGAAAGGTAAAAGTTATACAGCTGAAACTTTTGACAGAACTAGCCAGCAGAAACTCAACCAGCTGGCATTCCTGTTAAATGTGCTTCAGAATGAATCTTGAATGTCCACCGAAGTAATGGTTTCCAACTAGGAAGTGGAATTTTATGTGGAGAACACAATATTATATGAAACATGGCCACTCTTGGAACATTGGTCAGCCAATCAAATCAGTGAATTGGAATTAGCTGTTGTTTGATCTGAACACACTTACCAACTGAAGGTGTTTTGGTGGCACTGGTTTGTGGAGTATATTGATCTTTGCTTTGAGATTCGGTTTTAACTCCGGTACTGGTGGCTGTGATGCTATTTCCTGTAGTAGGAGCAATGGTGGTAGCATCACTGGTGCTTTTATTTTCTGAATCAGGGTTTTTGGTGATTGTTGATGTTACAGTAGTGTTTCCAGCAGAAGTAGTTGATTCTTGTGTTTTATTTTCATCACCATATGCACCTTGGAGGAAAGAACCTATGAAAAGCAAACCATCATTAGTGCTTACATTAGAATGATTTGCAATATGAGTTGTCAGTTTGTGTCTTTCTTATTTGTAACCACACATATTTGTAAAATTCTGCTAGATTTTTAACTCTGTTATTAGACTATGAACGTATTCAGGGTTATGAAAGTGTTTGATATGATTGACCCCTTATTAATGGTGCTTGCAAAGCAACATTCTTACTATTGTGCATACTCTTCCGGACAAAACTTCGGCACGTAACTTGTCCCGCAGCTTTTGTCCTAGACCCATGAATGACGTGTCAAATCAACCGGATCATTGAGGAGAGGTGTGCTATGACTTTTATAAGCGATCCGAGTACCGGTACCTCCGGTACCAGGTATCAAAGTGGCCTTTTTTCCCATAGACTCCCATTAAAAACTTTGAAGGTTTATAACTCGCCAAGCTTTTGAACTATCTACACCAAACTCAGCCAGCTTCTTTAGGGTGATACTCTGAACAAACTTTTAAATTGGTGTCCCGACTGGCCTTTAGGTTGTGCTGCAGCCCCGCCCCCAATATATGCAAAATCAAAAAACTCTTTTACAACATGGACATGTGACATATCAAAACACTCAGAACAATGAGGGGAACTGCCTCACGTGTAATTTGATGAAGTCACTTGATGTCACGTGATTTCACGTGAAAATAAAAAATTTAGCACAGCATGGACATGTGACATATCAAAACACTCAGCACGATGAGGGGAACTTGCCACGTGCAAGCACCATTCACATTTTCTTCAGGAAATGTACGTTCTAGTTAGTACTTGGTCCTCTTTAACCTAACTTTGGATTTTAGGTAATAGTGTTAATATTTTTTATTAAGCATGATGCTTGGTATGTTTTCATTTATGTTAGGAGTTTTCAGTTTTAAGACTTTGTAGCTGCCAGGGATAATTCGGTAACTTTAATGCTTTTGTGGTTTCAGTAAAATGACCAGCTGTATTATTATTATTATTATTATTATTTTTTAATTGATGATAGAACGACTGTTTATAGCTGCTATAATGTAAGAGATGAGAGGAATGAACCAGTTTTGTTGGGGTTTCACATCATTATATATAATCTGAGAAAATGTGTACTGTAAATCTTTAATAAATTAAAAACATTTTTAAAAGAAGAGGAAAAAATTACACCTCAGGATATTCCATCACTGGAAAATAATCACTCTGGGGTGGAAATGTCTGCATCACACCTGCAGGTATTGGATTATTTATCTGTTACACAATGACTTGTCATGTTCTCTAATATCTACTTGATTAATTTATGATAAAAATGTTGGGTTTGGTTGCTCATCTCATGTGCTTGTAGCTGTAATTATGTTAAAGGTAGTAATTAGCATAGAGAATTAGTTTTTTTCACTAGATAATAGAAAATATTTAGAATCCATTTAGTCTATATAGCAATTCTATCTTGCTTTCCATTTTTATCAAGGTATTGACACATCAAAATTAGATGCTGAAGTGTATGGCAGTAGATTTTAGATGTTTATAATCCATGATCCATAATGTCTTAGTTTTCTTTCTTTCTTTCTTTCTTTCTTTCTTTCTTTCTTTCTTTCTTTCTTTCTTTCTTTCTTTCTATTCTGTGTATTTTCGATGTATTTTCTATTCTGTTCTATTTTGTATAGCAGCTTTGCTTTCTTGTGAAGTCTCTATATTTATAGTTCAAAGAACATAGTGAGCAAAACAATAAGTTAGGAAGTAACACACCTATTCTTAAAGGATGGAGGTCGGCCTCAAGAGACTGAGAAGAATGCCATGACCTTATTTTACACACACATATCTCATGACTCTTAATGCCGCACGTACGAGGACATTGTGTAGACAATCGACCAGGGTTTATGTGTATAATATTCAGCACAAGAAAAGATGTACTGTATATATTTAATAAACAAAACTACTCCATGCTAGTTTCATGCACATTTCATGTTATTATAGCAAAATAAATAACTTTAGGTTGATAACAGTAACTCTGCTTTGAATCACAATGACCCGTACTTGATTATTTTCTTATAATAACATATCCTGGTTGAGCAAATAAGTTGCATGTCTATTATATTCCATGATAAATAAATGGACTGAAATGAAAATTATTATTACTGCCCTTTAAAACACACTGCTCTTCATCACATTTCTGTGTTTTAAATGTATACACGAAGTTCATTCAGTTTCTTTGTATATTTATTCATATGGACTGTGAGATCTGTAATGTTTCTGTCTGTGGGTTTCTCCTACATCCCAAGCTCAAGACCTTTTGAAAAATAATATTCATAAAAATTGAATATGCTTATTTCTGTACAGCTTTTGACTGATACAGGGAGTGAACGCTTCCCCAAGACAGGATGCTCAACTCAAGGACACTGGACAAATGACTTCTCTCAGTAGACAGGACACTGGACTGGGCTTAAGTGTGAGAGCTGTTCTTTACTCTCATATCTCTCACACATCTCTCTTTAGTTTCTGTTCATATCTTCAATGATGACCCTCATTAACCTCACTATCATTAGCTTACAGGCCTGCTGATTGTGACTTTATCAGCACTGACAAGATCTAGAGACCAGCATCTTCCTGTCCAATAATAATCCCACCTGAGTCTCCGCTGGAGCTCAGCCCTCCGGAACAGTCTCAGTGACTTTAGTCTGCTGATATGAAAGACAGGAAACAGATGCACTGACCTTCCTTTATTTTTACTCTTCAGTGCTCTGCTGCTTTCCTGAATCTTCAAACACTCACACTGTTAATAGTGGAAAGACTCTCTTTGACTTACTATGGCTTTTCCACAATTCCACAACTGAGAAGAATAATAGTTTAATATTTATATTATGATGAATTATGTCACAAATAATACTTAGTATCGTGGGAATCTTTCTTTCTTTCTTTCTTTTGTATTTTTACATTATTCAAAAGATTAATTCATTTATTTTAGAGATATGTAAATATATAACTTTTTTTAAAATATGTAAATATTTTTCTAGGGGGCACGGTGGCTTAGTGGTTAGCACGTTCGCCTCACACCTCCAGGGTCGGGGTTCGATTCCCGCCTCCACCTTGTGTGTGTGGAGTTTGCATGTTCTCCCCGTGCCTCGGGGGTTTCCTCCGGGTACTCCGGTTTCCTCCCCCGGTCCAAAGACATGCATGGTAGGTTGATTGGCATCTCTGGAAAAATTGTCCCTAGTGTGTGATTGCGTGAGTGAATGTGTGTGTGCCCTGTGATGGGTTGGCACTCCGTCCAGGGTGTATCCTGCCTTGATGCCCGATGACGCCTGAGATAGGCACAGGCTCCCCGTGACCCGAGGTAGTTCGGATAAGCGGTAGAAGATGAATGAATGAATATTTTTCTAAGCTGGAATTGATGATTATTATGAGTTTTTTATTTATCATTTTAAGTTTAAATAATATTGAATAAAACATTTTATTGTATTTTTACATGTCTATTTACGTTTTTCTATTTGTATATATTACACTTTTTAGATACTACTATTTAATTTAGCTTCTTTTTTGCTCTTAAATAATTTACTTCTGTACAAAGTAAATCTTTTTTTATTACAACACTGCTGTTTTTTATTTATTTGTTTTTTAATTTTCTAGCAGTTTTGTAAAGCAAAGCAACGAGTTGTACATTTTTTTTTCTCCTGATATATTTTGTTTTATTAATTTTTTACAGAACATCTGAGAGTTAACTGAGATTAATTTGTAACCTTTGTCTCTCTGTGAGAATCCCAGATTTCTTCCTCTGAGTTTTTTCCAGCCTGCTGTTGACTTCTGATGAATCTGAATGTGTAGTTCCTGTCTCTAGCTAAGCCATCATCTGTCAAAGCATCATTATTATTGGACTATAAGAAGTGCTCAGGTGTCCTGATGGTGCAGTGGGTACAGAGTCCCTGGTTAGATTCTGAGCTTGGGTTAGTGTCCTGGTGAATTTTATATTAGAACATTATCCTAATTTGAGAACTGAATATTTGATAGATTCAATGCATGAACTAGAAAATAGCTGCACACTCAGATAAACAGTCATGTCTTAAATTTAGTCTGAGTGCCACCTTGTGTTACACACACACACAAATTATAGGGGTGTCAGTTTAAGGTAACACAATGCAATTAAGAATAAATGATTCTATAATACATTATGTTTTTTTTTTTTGTTACTATAGAGACCCTTACTGAATTAAAAAAAAAACTCCTCAAAATTTCTCATTTCTATGTGAATACTATTAATATTTCATTTCCTGGATTTAATCGGGTGAGACACTTTTTGCTTAAATAATCCTTTGGTCTTTTTTTAATACAAGAGGACGACCTTTTTAACACTATAAAATCCTGCTGTTAATGTTACTGCTGTTTTGTATAAGCTCTTTACATTGGCATGTACTTTAATATTTTATTAAATTAAAATTTGTGTGTTAAAATGGCATTGTATTGGTAAAATACTGAATTTAACGTGAAAATTCAAAATGTGTGTGTGTAAGTGTGAGTGTGTGTGTGAGTGTGTGTGTAAGTGTGAGTGTGAGTAAGTGTGCGAGTGTGAGTGTGTGTAATGTGAGTGTGTGCGAGTGTGAGTGAGTGTGAGTGAGTGTGTAACTGTGAGTGTGTGTATGTGAGTGTGAGTGTGCGAGTGAGTATGTGAGTGTGCGAGTGTGAGTAAGTGTGCGAGTGTGAATGAGTGTGTGTGCGTGTGTAAATGTGTGTGTGTTCCTCGTATGTGAAAACATACTTGGCAATAAAGTGTGTGTGTGAGTGTGTCTGTGTGAGTGTGAGTGTGCATGTGTCTGTGTCTGTGTGTCTGTGAGTGTGTCTGTGTGTGTGTGTGTGTGTGTGTGTCTGTGTGTGTGTGTGTAAATGTGTGTGTATGTGAGTATGTGTGTGAGTATGTGAGTGTGCGAGTGAGTATGTGAGTGTGCGAGTGTGGAAACTTGGTATGTTTCATCAGCGACATCATGTTCTGAGCGCATCTGATCGGCTTGACCCCGTGTGTGTGTGTGTGTGTGTGTGTGTATGTGTGTGTGTGTGTGTGTGTGTGTGTGTGTGTGTGAGTGTGTGTGTGTGTTTGTGTGCATGTCTGTGTGTCTGTGTGTGTGTGAGTGTGTGTGTGAGTGTGTGAATGTGTGAGTGTGTGTGTCTGTGTGTGTATGTGTGTCAATGTGTGTGTCAGTGTGTGTGTGTGTTCCTCGTATGTGAAAACATACTTGACAATAAAGTGTGTGTGTGTGTGTAAGTGTGTGTGTGTGAGTGTGTGTGTGTGAGAGAGTGTGTGTGTGTGTGTGAGTGTGTCTGTGTGAGTGTGTGTGTGTGTGTGTGAGAGAGTGTGTGTGAGAGTGTGTGTGTGTGTTCCTCGTCTGTGTGAGTGTGTGTCTGTGTGAGTCTGAGTGTCTGTGTGTGTCTGTGTGTGTGTGTGTGTGAGTGTCTGTGTGTGAGTGTGATTGTCTGTGTGTGTCTGTGTGTGTGTGAGTGTGTCTGTGTGAGTGTGTGTGTGTGTGTGAGTGCGTGTGTGTGTGTGTCTGTGTGAGTGTGAGTGTGTGTGAGTGTGAGTGTGTGTGAGTGTCTGTGTGTGTGAGTTTGATTCTTAACAGAATAAGTCACTTAATGGAGAGCACCTAAAAGCAATCTGTCTTTTTTATGGACATGCAAAATAATTTCAAAAGCCTACTCTAATTTTACTAAATGCAGGTTCTTGATGTTGCACATTTCTCCTGGTATTTAGTCTTTAGGCTTCTTTTCTCAGAACCTGTGTATGAATGCAGGCATGACTGTGAGTGTGTATGGACCGTATAGATAGTGAACATCCACTACAGACCTAGATGTGCAGCCGCAACATGTCCTTTCACCCTACAAACCTTAAAGCTAGTAACTTGCATTAGTGCACGCGAAAGTCCTGTCTCCAGTTCACACCATTTCTTTTCTTCTGTTGTCTCACTCTAGCCTCCCTGCTGTGATCTGGGGTCCTCATTCGCCCGTCCACCTCCCCAACGTCCCTCCCTTCCCTACCCTTCTTCCAGCAACGGTGTCCTATTCAGGCTAATTGAAGAGGCCTGTAGGGAGGGAGTTCTTTTATGGGGCTGAGTCACAGCTCAGGGAGGAGGAACAGGAGAAGACGCTTGTGAATGTAAAGATGTTTGGCAGGAATAATGAGATGGCAGGAGAAATGGAGGAGGGTGTGAAGAAGGTTAGAACAAGGCTTGACGGGGTCGACGGGTGTTTGTGTGCTTGACTTGGAACACATTCCTCACCACACACACACACACACACACAAAGCCCCATCATTAGAGTATGCTAATGGAAGTTTAGAGGCACTTTATCTTCATCGACAAAAACTTAACATCATTTTCCAAGCAGGTTTGTAGCTATTTATTCAGATTGGTTAAAGGAACGCTTCAGTGTTTTTCAACGTAATCTTTTGAAAATTATTTGTGATTTCAAAATTCAAGAATATCTAGACATTTCTCTTATGTGGAAAAGGTACAGAAATCTAAGTTTACTCAGTTTAATCTGATTTACAACAAGTCAAATGGCAGCTGTTGGATTCCATTAATAAATAATTAACATATCTGACTTTATTACATAAATTCGAAGCTAAAATTTTTATTATTACATGCTTTCAGTAAAGGTTATAGGATAAGACATTAGATATAAAGTACAAATAAAGCAGACTCCTTTTCTGAAAGGACAAACTATACTGAATGATATTATTCTGAGCTTATCCTACAAATATGTTTAACTGTAGAACTGTTTCAGAATTATTTTCACAATTCTTGCCTGTGATCATCTACGTCTGATCCTGGAAATTAGCTAAATATATTGGAATATTATTTAAAAGAAGAAAAAGAAAAAAAAAAATACAAAAAGTGCACCAATATAATTGTGCAATTTAACACCATTGGTAATGAATAATAATAATAATAATAATAATAACAATAATAATAAGTGTGCTTAGCTTATTTATTTTAATAATATTATATTATTAGCTGAAATATATTGCTTTAATTCTTTCTTTCTTAATGCTTTTTTCTTTATTAATAATAAATATAGAGAGGATGACTGCAGTGAGTTCAGCACAACATGTACATACTCTCTCTTTCTTTTTCACTCTCTACATGGACTGTGATGTAATCAGTAGAAGACACATTTTAAACACTACAACTTTGAGCCTTTATCTGTTACAACACATCCTGACAACGTATTTATCTTACAACAGCACTGAAACTTTCTCTTGAGCAGAGAAACTTAACTCTTATGGAAAATTACTGACTGTTATAAAACACTAGATACTCCTTCCATAAGCAACCTCATTACTTTTTTCTCTGTGAGAAAGCTGTGACCTTCAGCTCAATGCTTGTATCACTGATGCTTGACTATACAGACCAGGCACAGATGCTGGAAAGCAGAATATAGCCCATAGCCACACCTTCAGTGGAAAAAGGGATGTTGATAGAGAACTTTCCCAACTATTGTTCTCCATTTTCACAAGGATTTGTGCCGTCCAGTCCTGCCAGAAGGCTTTCATAACAAACCGTTGTCACATGAACTGTTTGGAGTTAAATCTGTGAGAACATTGAAATATAGCAAAGATTTATAGCAAGATTCCTGGAATCTGGACTGAGTCTGATTTCCCCACTCTTTCCAATGTCCAAGTTCACTCTGATCTAGCAACAAAGTAGTCTGTCCTCAAGCAGTTTCAGTACTGATATCACACCAATCACATCTATGGCTGATAATCACTTCACATGACTTCTAACCTCAGGTGTGTTTTGATCGAACATAGATCCATTAAGAAGTGATCGTAGCACCAAAAAACAAACAATTAGTCAGAGGTGCACTTCAGTGATATAAGTTAAAGCTGGTGTTCTGCTGCTGTACCACAGCTAACGATATTTTCATACACTTTTCTACAGCAAATTGCCAGTTATTACAGGGCCACAGGGAATCCTAGTCTGTCCCAGGAGACTTTGAGAACAAGGCGGGGGACATCCTGGACTACTGCAGGCACAAGCACACACACTCAAACACTACAGAGAAAGTAGAGATGTCTGTCAGCCTGTAACACATGTTTGTGGACAGGGAATGAAACCCCTGAAGAAAGAGAAGAACACTAAATCTCCGTTCAAATGAGGCGGAGACAGGAATCAAACCCACAACCCTCCGGTTTATATTTACTAAAAGCCTTGATTTTGTCACATATACATTACAGCACAGTGAAATTCTTTTTTCACATATTCCAACTTTGGAGGTTGGGGTCAGAGCACAGGGTCAGACATGATACAGAACCCTTGGAGCAGTGAGGGTTAAGGGCCTTGCTCAAGGGCCCAACAGAGGCAGCTTGGCAGTGCTGGGACTTGAACCCTGATCCTCTGATCAACAACCGCAACAACCACGAGCCTTAACCGTTTAAACCACCACTGCCCCTATTTATATATTGATTTATTTATTTACTTATTTATTAAAAAAGGCATTTTTATTTAATAAAGAATGTATCATCATACATTTATAGTTCATTTATAGTTACATTTACTGTCTTTGAAAGTTACCTAATGTTACTACTGTACTTACAGCACTTACAAACAATTGTTCCATCACTTCATCATTTTCATAAGCACGATTAATTATTACATTCAGAACACACCAAGAATACAACATCGCTGAGGGTTAGGGTTAGGGTTAGGGTTAGCAGCAGCTATGGCTTATTTACATTTAATCATTTCACAGACACCGTGATGCAGGTTAGAGTACAAACAGAATCACGGATCTTAGTAATAGACCTTCCAATGACTAATGTGGGATTTGAACATAGAACACTGTTACCATGTGACTGCTCACACAAACCCAATTTCCACAAAACTGGAGGAGCCACAACAGCAAGGAACATAAACATCCAACCTCAGTTTTTGATGACTTTAAGATGTGTCAGGTGCAGGTCATGTAATTAAGAGTACTCCTCAATCAGCTCTCCACCCACAGCTCTCAGACTGTTATCTTTAGTTTGGGCAAACATTGTGCCATTCCAGAAAGAAAAACATCAGAAAGTGTAGTTTGGCATATGTTGCACTTCTCACACTGCTTGATATGCAGGTTCTATAAATGTTCTTATCACAATCGCAAAGCTTTACACACACACACACACACACACACACACACATATATATATGATTAAATTTATATAAAAAGTAAGTCAGAAAGAAAATAACCCACTGACCAATGAGCAATAAGATAAAATATGTTCAAGACCACGTGTAGTTTTCAAATCGCATGATCGTTTTTTTTTTTCCAAACATCCTTTACTTTTTTATCTGCTTGATTTGTGCGTATGTTATAGACTAAGGTCTCTGAGACTTCTCTGTTCATCTCTAGCCACTTCAGTATTGCGTAATGCGCAATCATGCATTTAAACAGGGATTTAAATTTAGCTTACCTAACATAAGGATAGTCCACAGGATCCGCATCTTGGTGCACATGTTGCTTCTGTTGTTGTGTGGGTTGCTTATCTCAGAGAGAGAGAGAGAGTAATAAAGGCTTGATGATGATGATGAAGGTGACACGCCGCCTTGGTGCACCTTTTGCTTCACTAGTCTAAATAACCTCTGAGCGCTCAGTCCGAAGCCAGAGCCCTTTTGATCACGGCTGCTTTTTCGTCTGTGTGTGTGTGTGTGTGTGTGTGTGTGTCTCCTGAGAAGGGGGATTTGAGTCCGGAGTGTTTGAGGGTTTCCTTGGCTGCGCACTGGCTGCTGGTGCTATTTAGAGCGCGTGAGCAGTTTTCTGACCCAGAGAAACTTTGCCTCTGTGTATGTTCTGCAGTCTGGACTGGTCTGACACACACTCCCACTCACCCACCCACCCACCCACACACACACACACACGGCTCTGCCCACTAGCTGACACTACCGCACTTATTACTATGCAAAACCTTGGACGGCTTTAATAGCTTTTCAATAGACTCCACCAGACAGACTGCGGGCGATGAATAGCTAAAGAAATGATATGCGAGCTGCATCAGTGAACTCTGCACTCTGTGCATCAACCTCTCATTTATTTTCCACACAAAATTGCTGGATAGGAAATAGCCATACATTCACCATGGGGAACAACAAAGTCTATCTATCTATCTATCTATCTATCTATCTATCTATCTATCTATCTATCTATCTATCTATCTATCTATATAACATACAGTTATGCCCCTGTGTATATGTAAAAGTTTTAAATGTTAAAATATGTTACTGGACGGTTAATTGGCCCATAAACTGAAGTGAGTTCTGTGCCTGCTGTCAGTCTGAAATGAGCTGCATTTATCAGCAATTTCATGAGCATTACATCGTATCACAATGAATACGACGATGCATCAAAATATAAATCAATAAAAGAGTAATTCACACTTACAGTATGGACCACAGTCCTCAGACTTTATTACTCAAATTTTAAAAGCAAGAGCATACAAACTAGGCAAGGTCACAAACTGACCAGCTATGGGTTACATTTTTGTGAAAAATACGTAGGATTTCCAACTATGTGTATATACGTGTTATATCTTTTCTTTGTTTATTAATAACAGGACAGTCTTATATAAATATAATATTCATGCTCTCATCCTGTTAGTAACTGCTGAAAAATATTTGCTTTCAGTCAAAATGAATTTGAATTTCTTTTACATTTGATCAAATTATTAAGTATAAACATAGTCTGAACATTTTTTTATCACTAGCCTGCTAAAAGGTTAAAGCAGAAAGCAGTGAGCCAGACAGCTGTTGCCCTATTTGCTTTTTGGACAGTTTTGTGTTAAAGGAAAAGGCTGGGTGTTTCCGGTTAATTACGTACGTGACTCAAGTTTAAACTTAGTTGACCAGGTCAACAACACCACTATGTGACAAATTTATGCTCAGTTGACCAGGACAATGCAACTGTAAAGCAATCTGGTTTTAGTTACAGTGTTTTCCAAATGGTATTAATTTGATCATTTTTTCAACACAGATTAGATATAGCAGGTTATATTTAAACATCTACTGTAGCTCTGATTAAAACCTTTAGTTTAGTGTTTCTAGTTTCTAGTGTTTACCAAGCTACTATCCGATACCAAGTGAGGATGTTTGTCCTGACGGTTTTACATATCCATCACTGGGTCTGTCTTATCTCCTTAGATAACTGTCTTATTTATCTACTTAGCTCAAGGAAAAGTATTACAGATCCTGGATTTAATATGATAATCACACTTTGGAAATGCATTCCCTACATTCAGTTTTCAATTCAATTGAATTTTATTTGTATAACGCCTCAAGCCTGAGGTGACCGAAGTGCCTGTGGTGAGAAAAAACTTCCTTAGATCAAAGAGGAGGAAATCTTTAGAGTAACCAGACTCAAAAGGGATCCTCATCCTCATTTGGGTGACACTGGAGGGTGTAATAATAAATTATTATTAGATTATTAGAGCACAAAGTTATGTGATGTAATATGTGTATATGCCTGACTAAAGAGCGGCATACACAATGACATTTCAACACACTTGCACTTAAAAAAAATTCTTATAAAAGAAACCTTATAATGCATTTACCACAGATATTATAGCCATCATCCGCTGCTGTTGAATTCATGTCACAGGTTTATATTAACACAGTAATATTAATGTTATCAATTCTATAGTAACAACTTATAACTTATATATCAAAGACTAATCGGTAACAAATTAAAAACGTGCTGGTATTTAACTAATCATTGATATAGTGAAGTTGCCTTACGTTTTCCATGTCTTCAGGACTGAGGGCCTTGTGCTTTTGGTTTCTCACTAGATGAATACATGACGTCTTATTAACTTTCAGAGAGAGAGCAAAAAGACTAGATGTGGATATTTCATTGCATTGTTCTTTGATTCATTCATCGTGTCACCAATTTGCTGCTGCATAAACATGTCATTATTATAAAATAACTGTCAAAAAACATAAGAATCAGAGCTACTGATTATTTTCCTGTAACTGCACCTTCCATCTATATATTGTAAGTGTGTGCTGAACCAATTACAGTGACAATTACAATTCATAAAGCATGGTATTTAACCTGAATATATCATTGTTTTTCAAATATATTTCTCATAGGTAGCACCTATAATAGTGACCACATTTTTAAACTCTGCTGAGATGAGCTCACTAAATTATTGGTGATGTATAGACTACTCATTCATACTATGTGATATGCTGTTCCTGTGTTGGGAATGTATGAATTATTTGGGGTTTAGCAGACTGGAAATGGCCTCTGCTAGGCCCACACCTATGTATGCCATTTCCTCCTATAGAAAGGCTGGAATCGCCCTACTCCTGTTCCCGGGGAAGCCCCAGTTGCCTGCTTCCTGTGTCCCTCCCACAGTGTGCATAAAAAGAACATTTCTGTGATGTGATAACAGCTATATAAAAAGTCTTCACTATTCGAGAAAAAGGCTTTTTCTTTGTTTCTTCACCATCCCTGTCTTTAGAATTACTGCGGTCTTACTGTACAGGTAGTCATCATCACAGTGTTCGGACCACACCATCAGGAAGTGTGGTCTAAAGCATATGCATCCTTTGAATACAATGTGACGTGTCTAGTGGTAAAGGTGTTCTAATACCAATCAGAAGGTTGTGAGTTCGAATCCCAGGTCCACCAAGCCTTCACAACTAGGGCCTGAGTAGGGCCCTTAACCCTCAATTACTCAGTTACATAAAAAGGTAAGTCACTCTGGATAAGGGTGTCTGCCAAATGCCATAAATGTAAATGCCATATCCTCTGTCCCAGGTCATTCATCAGGCCACGTCCATTTGTCAAAGCATTTCAGACCGAAGCCATTCCCTTCGAGAGATCTGCAGTAGGTTCACTGCCCATCTAGGGTGTGTGGAGCACTGGTGTGGATCTGCTGTCCTTGCTGTATCTGTCACAGTGGGGAGCTTTACAGTAGCATGAGCTGATAAATCCACATGGCTTTGTGATATCAGGCCAAAGATAGATATCCAAACTAAAGAAAGTCGGTAAGTCACAGGTCATTGTTAAGCTCCTCCATATGGGGTGGAGCCACTTGGCAGGAATATCTTTGGAATGTTTTCTTGTTGTTTTTAGATGCAAAGAATAGGGCTGACGGTGACAAATCCTTGTTAAAACATGAACAGTCACAGAAAACGTTCATTAAAGCATTCTGACAGTGATCCGGTCACAGTACACCACACTGTGTTTTCTTTCAGACACATTTTGTGAGTGTGTGTTGAAACAAATCTAATCAGTGGCTAAGGAAATTTATTCTGATCCTCATGACATTTCAGTTCAATTCATAATCCCTACATATCATCCTTTTCTAAAGTAGACTTTAAATGAATAGACTGTGATAACTATATAAACATTTCTGTTTTGACTTGGCTAGGTCATTATTGTTGAATAAAACATCTGTAGTAACACGTATTCTTCTGGCCACTAGGTTCCATTCTGCCAATTCTTTGTGCCATCAGTTGACGCCCAGATGTTTCCATGTCAGCTGTCTTATTTAATCTGTTCAGTGGTTCCTGGGGCTGACAAGGATGTATCATAATAAGGTGCCCAAACCATCACTACTGTCTTAACTTGACCCTCTTGACTGGCTCCAATGCTGAGGAATCCTATTTCCACTACATGTACACAGCTTGGTACCACAGACGTGAATATGAATGTATATTGACCATTAAAGAGAGCACTTCTTCTTAAAACTCCACCTTTCCACTAGACCAGTGCACACACTGCATGCGGTTTCTTCTTCTTCTTCTTCTACCTCATGTTGATAATTTCTGGTTGTAGAGGTGTTTGTACAGTTCATTGAACATCAGAGCATTGTTACCTGGAGCTTCCAGGTCTGTAGATGGTTTGCAGCCAACCATGTACTGTATCCTCATTGGGCTTAGCTGAGAAAAATCATCAGGCTTGAGGAGTGTTGTGTTATTTATTTATCTCCCTGCATGTTTTGCTCCTGTGCTTGTTTCTTTTGGTATTTTGATTTTTTTGACCTTAAGCATAAGCTCAGATCAATGTAACATGTAATTCACCCAACAGCTAAATATCCATTAGACGTTTATGAAAAAGACCTTTGGAAAATAATCATCTTTAGAGACCTGTTCAGCAAATATTGTGTGACATAGCTTGCAGCATAACACGCATTCACTAAAGACAGTTAAAAGAAGAAACATGTCAGAAATGTCTTTGATCAAATACTTGTATGGAGTTACTTAAGCACTTGCGCACACACATAGAGTTTTCCTCCCCCAGGCATCGGCTCCGCTTGGTACCAGGCCTCTGATAAGGAGGTGCAGAGTGTTCTGTGTCCTGTCAACTCCTACAACTCACCCTCTCCATACTTCATTCCTGGACAAGCTCACATGCTCCTGCACAGATAATACAAATCTATCTCATAATCAGAGGCAATCTTCGAACCCAAACATCTCTTATCTCTGCATGCAATGATTAAAACACTCAACACAAAGTGATACAAAGTGTATCACAAAGAAAGGAAGTAAAAGCAGTTGAGGATGTTTTCGTACATAAGCATAACAGCAGCTATTGTCTTTTAAATCTTGTTTTGTATGGAGTTCCATTTCCAACATCAACCAGAGACAATGTAACTATACATCACTAGAAGAAACCGGTAGGGATGGCAGGCGTTCGGTACACTGACATTTAAATGCACATGCTACACAAATGAACTTGCATTACAATATGGCTCAAGAATTTGTTTTTTTATGTGCTCTTTGCTCTTATGGTTCATCTGTTATTGGCCATGATGGAACGCTAGCCTTTTATTTTTCTCCAATTAGTTCCATCATCAAAACCTCATGGCACTGTGACCTGCTCGGAAAAAAAAATGGGTGAAAGAGCTTGAGACTAATGGCTCATCTGAGGGAGGACTTGAGCTCAAAAATGTGCACCACTGATGCTTGGTACAACATCACTAAAGATGAATGTCCTCATGCAGGTGCAAATGTAAACTCGCATTCCTGGAATACTCCCACTATTGAGGGCCTCTGGTGAGCAATGAGTGAAAGATAGTCCTTCAGAGACCCTTGATCGAGCTAATGGGGAAGGAATTCCAAAAGCTGAATGCCAGGGCAGGGCATTGCAAGGATTGCAAAATAAGCGGCGAGCTCCGAATCTTATAGCATTCACTCTGGTGCTCATTGGCATTGCAGCATGATGTCACCTCCAGCATCTTTGCCTGAATGGAGTCTTAAAGTAACAATGAAAGCCTTAACACATGTACAGAGCAACTCAATTCAATACACATGCAAATAAGCTGCTTTGTCTTTGTACAAGCACCTGTAAGAAGGTCTTGCAGCTCTCTTTACACATTCTCAAGCAGTCTGCTCAAGAATGACCTCGAAATGTGTAAAATGAACAAGGCGATAATTCAAAAGTTCCTACTCAGTTGCCATAAGAGCGTATTTCTTTAGTTGTCTCTCAGAAAAGAGTCAAAACTAAACTGTAAAATAAAAATGTCCTTTGTTGAAATCACTATACAAATAAAATGGATTTATTTTTCTTTTTACTAAACAAGGAATGTATACAAAGATGCCCCCTTATTCCCACTGGACCTAAAATATTTATTTAGTGCCACTCATACCCTCAACTAAATGACATGATGTGGGAGATCTCTGAGAATGTCCTCCACCATGTCCTCCACTAAACACTTTGATACTGTAGATAGATAGATAGATAGATAGATAGATAGGTAGATAGATAGATAGATAGATAGATAGATAGATAGATAGATAGATAGATAGATAGATAGAACTTTATTGTCACTGCATTGTACAGGTACACAGCAACGAAATGCAGTTTGGCATCTACCAGAAGTGCAAAATGTAGCAGTCGTGCAAAACTGCAGATAAATATCTAGCATATTTACAGCAAGTGGTATATGAAAGCAATATACAGTGAATAAATATAAAGGCTATGACAGTGCAGAGATGTGTGGACATCATTAAGAATTACAGAATCACAGAAATGGTTCTAAGGCTATGGCATTGAAGAGGAATGTGCAGGACAAGATTATGGCATTTAAGGAGTTAAGCTGAATAAACAGTCTACTATAAATATATATACACACATGTTAAAAAAGATAAACTATGTAATATGTACATGTATTGTATAGAAGTTATATACAGTGTTTTGTTTGTGTGATAGGAGTTCTTGTACAAAGCATGTTTAAAAAGTAAGGAACCAATGGGAATATTTTGAGAAAATGTATAGAGCGTCAGGTGAGCATGCAGAAAATATGCTGCAAAATAATAAATATTAAATTAAGTAAATCTAGTTTTACAGTCATTGGTTCTTGACCTTTCAAACGTCTGAGTTAAACGGTATGGAGAAAGATGGGAATTTATTTTATGTTAACTAATAAGAAGGTGGAGCTTCAGCAGTAGTCTTGTGTCATTTCTGCATTTTTTTTTAATATTTTTTAGCCATTTGAAATAAGGTTAAATACTGTAAATGTTAACAGCCTCTAAGGTTTTTTTATGCTTAAATATACCCCTAATGATCTTGGGTATTCATTTTTGGCACCATTACATTAAACAATTTCAGTGGTACACTAGACCTTCATTTTAAAGCCAAAACAGTCAGAGTGAGAAACAAAAACAAACTTCCCTTAATAAAGTGCACGGAATTACTGCTGGTGTGCAATATAGATAATATCTATGAGAACACTAGTCTACTGTGTATAAATAAACAACCCCCTTCCTGTACCAGACTGCTGAAGTGATGGAACAAAGACATTTAAACAAAGGATTAAACTCTAAATAACCCAATTACTGTAATTTTATTACTTTTGCCTACAGATACTCTAAAGCTTTAGGAAGAAGAAAGAAATGGCATGCTAACTAACATGCTGTATGTTCCCACAAAGATGGAAGTTATTTGAGACAAATTAAGACTAGATGGTACAGTATGTAAGCAATGCACTTTATATATATATATATATATATATATATATATATATATATATATATATATATATATATATATATATATATATATATAAAATGACTATTCATTCTAAAGACCTACTACACTTAAACAAGTCATCATTGACATTTAAAATGTTTCTAGCACATTACTGAATACAGACTACAGCTTCATTGCCTTCATGTGCACAATTAAATTCAGATATTTTGGCACACATAGCCTGTAAGTGCTTATTTTTGTCGACAGCGAGCCATCAGGAAGACAGGCCCACCGCACCCATTTGTTTGTTCTACCAAGCAAACTAACATTTCCCTTCTGGCACTAACAACAAGCACATTAGCCTAGGCTTCTATAATGTGGGATTTGTCACACCTCAAACAATCCTAAACTGCCTCAAATCTTTCTGTGATGAAGAAACTAGACAAATCCAAAATATGGATTCAATTTAAAGCATATCATCTGGTGCTATAATTTATTTAGATACTACAGTCAAAAATTATATGAAAGGAGTGCAGTTAGAGGTGGATATTAATGGACTACATATACTCTCAATAAAAGTGCTTGAGAATAGTGTTTGAGAATAGTGGTTCATAATAATGTCTTTAATATAATTACCCGGCTAATGTGACATCTTGGCAAACATGCATGAACAAATGCAATAAAAATACATCAAATTAATTAAAATCAAATACAATCAGAGCTATCAGAGTTTTTTAATTCAAATGGATAACTATTGGGACTAAGTGAGACTTAGCTTGATAAAGTTCCCACTTAAAATTGAGCACAACAACAAGCTGGTCTGAAGAGAAAGCAGAGCTGTGTAATAAGGAGTATAATAAGGATAATAAGGATAATGTGGTAAGATCTAATTGCATATCATAACTGGTATGAAGATCAATCCTCGAGTAACAGGCATGTTAAAAGCTAACCAGTTGTGGAGTTGTGGTAGAACACACACCCGTGTACTGTAACAGTCTTAGGCAAATGGTGTATGTACTGTATGGATTTGTATATTTTACACTTTAGTTATTCATGAACTCATGAAGGCCTGGTGAAGAGTTAAATTAGGTGATGTATTATTATTAGCATTGCTTGGAATTTTTCTTCTGTTAATCCAAATCCAGCATTTTTGGATTACACATCAATCATTTGAGGGAGAAGTGTAACCTATCATATTTAAAATTGTTAAGATGCTCCTATCTGACTTTTGGCTTTCTGGCAGCTACCCATCCAATCCTCTTTTATTTAGTGAGGACTTATTTCATCTTGAAAATTCTGTGTTGCAATCATGTGTTGCTTGCTTACTGTACTAGTAATAAACACCTGAGGCACAAATTCTGTTTTCTTGCATCTATAGATGAGAATTCCTACAATAGAGTTCAGGATGCCTACACACTTCGATGCTGCCCTCAGGTAACCAATCAGATGCTGAACCCCGATACAATATAAAAATAAACAATGAATAGTTATTTATAAAAAATAAAGACTGTTTTTTTTTTTGTAGGAGTAGCCAAAGACACAATAACATTTAAGAGTTAAACAGTGCCACAGATAATCCTGTATCCTTTTTCACATGCTTACACATTCAAATACTCATAGCTGAGAGTTAATGGTTTCAAGGATAATCTGAAGAACACATCTGCTACGATTTCAGCTCACTTTGACTCGTTTATTAGTTTCATCTTTTAGATCAGCATTATAGCAGGTTAAGCCTCAGTGCATGACGTTCACACTGCACTTTAAAGGGATATTGATTAATTAATAGTTTTGGATTCTTGCATTACTTATTACTCCTTAAAGACATTTTACACTATTTTTATATACACAAAAAACAGTGGTGTTGGAATGAATGCTGAAATATTCTGCATGAAAAATGCTGTGACATTGTGTGCTAAAGTCTTAAGTTCAGAATTGCACAATGTGTGAGACAACTCTGTTTATATCAAACATGGGAAACGTACTGAAGTTACATCCTTTTTCACTTCCTTTCTAAGGCTCTGGACTTCCTGGCTATAGGAGTATTAGTGAACAGTGCATCGAGAGGCTGTGTAATCCCTCACTCAGTAAACTCCCTGGTGAAAGACGGAAGATTAAATTCAGGCTTTATGACCTGGGTGATAATCTAATTCCATGCTTGTGTATATTTTATATTCTCTGTTGTGCTGGTAACAGTATAAATGAACATAAATATGTGTAAATCTCTCTAGTGTCAGAGAATAAGGTGCTGTGCCACCCGGCCTCTGTGGACTCTCTGTCCACCAGTGCAGCTACAGAGGACCATGTGTCTATGGGTGGCTGGGCAGCCAGAAAGGCCCTGAAGGTGGCCAAGCACGTAGAGCAGGGTACAGGCTGTTATGTCCAAAATTTTTGGAAATGGGTAAAATGGATTAACTTATTTAATTTATTTTCTATTTTCTATTTCTGTTTGCAATCCTTGCCATAGAGTTACTTGCTTATGCAGCACCTCTGGAGAAGGTCTAAGAGCTACTGCGCTTTGTAGTCAGGTGATCACCAAGACTAAGCCCTAATATGCCCAGAATGCCAAATAAGAGGTCTAGAATTTAGATATCTGTTCAACTGTTTTAGTAATTGTTCATCATGAAATCACTTAAAAACACTGAGAATTGTCTTCTCATTTGGACTTCCTGTCACAGAGATCCAGTCATAAAGGACAAATATGCTACATCCTGTTGGTGATGTCAGTATTGTTTTTAGCTTGTGATGTCACTTGTACAAATTGTTAACTTCCCATTAGGCCTTGGGAAAATGATCGTACCATGAGCTGTGACATCGAAGCAGCTCACCAACTCCTCCTAGAGGAAAAGGTGAGTCACATCACTTTCACAATGTCTTTCAGTGTTTTTTCAGGGTGACATACAATTCAGTTGCCCAGTTGTGCTGTGTTTATAGACATTATTGATGGTAACAATAACGATGTTAGTTTAGGTGTGGAAGGCAGTGGAACCATACATGGACCAGAAAAAGGAGACTAACCACTAACATCTCTAAGCTGTAAGCTCTCCTCCGGAACATACTGATATTTAAAAATTCCTTTCAACTCCATACAACTAATAATAATAAGCATCAATGACGGTACCACCACGCTACCACCACCATGCTTCATTACAGCATTTTTTAACATACACACAAGTGACAGTGATTGGCTACTCAATTCGTCCATTCATTCATTTTCTACCGCTTATCCGAACTACCTCGGGTCACGGGGAGCCTGTGCCTATCTCAGGCGTCATCGGGCATCAAGGCAGGATACACCCTGGACGGAGTGCCAACCCATCTCAGGGCAGGCTACTCAGTTATCTGTAATAAAAATAGAATAAGAGTCAAATTTAAATAAAATGAACAATAACAATAACAATAGAATTTACTACACGGGTGAGAACAGGAACAAATTATATATGAAGAAATGTATATATGAATGCAGATTGATGGGAAAATGACTATGAATATTATGACTCACTCACTCACTCATTTTCTGAACCTGAACCCACACTTGCACTTTGTGTATAAGATTAGACATCAGGACTCTATCAGGACTCTAATACACCTACAAAAACAAACTTTACTTTGTTCCAGTCCAAAAACATCCATTATGGTAAAAGCAGAATCAAAAGAGGGCATCGGTGTACAGTAAATTCAATTCAATTCACACTCACTCACTCCTTGACGGAGTGCCAACCCATCGCAGGGCACACACACACTCTCATACACTCACGCAATCACACACTACGGACAATTTTCCAGAGATGCCAATCAACCTACATGCAACCTTGCATGGGGAGAACATGTTCTCATGTATTTTTATTTAACATATTCTTTATCATGGGGGGCACGGTGGCTTAGTGGTAGTGTTAATTTCGTCAGACGAGACGAGACGAAATATGTTCGTCAACAACCTTTTTTTTCATGACTAAGACGAGACGATGACAAGACTGCACCACTGTCCAAAAACGCTGACTAAGACTAAATTAACATGCATTATTGTTGACGAAAAAAGACGAGACGAAAATGTTTTGTATAAAATAAAAACTAAGATCAAATCTCTCTTCATTTTCGTCTACAATTGTCTCTGCTTTTTCATCAGCTGTTACGCCTTTAAAATATTCACAACGAGTTCGCGGCTTCGCGCTGTTGCTCAAGTTACAGGTCCGCGAAGCGGATCCCGCTTATTATATTGCTACCTACCAAATAAATCGATAATTTGACACAAAATGATGATTTAAAAAGGAGTTTATTGATTTAAAAACAATTGTATTGTTTCCGCTAAAGAAAATAGTGCGCTCCGTCTCGTGTCCATGGCAACGCTCTGTTTTTCATGGCAACGGTGTGTTATAGTTCGCAGCGGTCTGTTATCAAGAAATAAAATAGTGTGTGTGTAGAAAGAATTCGTCCACACGCCGCTCAAATAAATAAATAATTAAAATAAGTACAAAATCCTGAGCACAAGTCCACCCCTGGTCTTGTGTTAAATTATATTTCCTGTCGCTGCGCAGGCTCTTTTATTGTACATGACAGCTTATGTCCCGATGACCGGTCTTTGCATTACGATTAAAAGCAGTATGAATAAAGTTGAAAATGTGATGTGCAGTCAAGTTCGAGTGTATGCACTGTTTAAACGAGTGTTCTCAACTTCTCACTGATACTTCTGTGATTCGCGGAGTTTTGACAAGTTTTATAGCCTTGATATTGTTTCTTATTCAAAAGTGGTGACAGAAAAAACTCAGCACCCCCAACCTGAAACCTCTTCCCACGCCCCTGTCACATTCACATCATAATCAAAATTAATAATTAGGCTTAAAAGCAAATGTGTATATGTAAGGGAATCAAGTTTAACAATTACATTTGTTAAACACACAACAATTACAATTCCAAATATCATCAATAATGGTGTCTGCAATACATATATATATATATATATATATATGTACATATACAGTACACACACCTACAGTTTTGATCTTAGGCTTTTCATTAAGTTATTTATTTCCACTATAACACTTGTGTTCCTGATATTATTGCATTTAATGAGGCCTCGTTGTATTTATTCTTACAATAGATTCCAGATGTGGTCAAGCTACAATTTTTTTGACTAAAACTAGACTAAAATTAAAAGACTTTTAGTCCACTAAAACTAGACTAAGATACCTTGAGTTTTCTTTTGACTAAAACTAGACTAAAATTAAAAGACTTTTAGTCGACTAAAACTAAGACTAACAAAAAAGATATGGGATGACTAAATATGACTAAAACTAACAAGGACATTTGGCACAAGACTAAGACTAAGACTAAATTAAAAATAGGTGACGAAATTAACACTACTTATTGGTTAGCATGTTTGCATCACACCTCCAGGGTTGGGGGTTCGATTCCCGCCTCCGCCTTGTGTGTGTAGAGTTTGCATGTTCTCCTCGTGCCTCAGGGGTTTCCTCCGGGTACTCCGGTTTCCTCCCCCGGTCCAAAGACATGCATGGTAGGTTGATTGGCATCTCTGGAAAATTGTCCGTAGTATGAGAGTGTGTGTGTGCCCTGCGATGGGTTGGCACTAGGGTGTATCCTGCCTTGATGCCTGATGTTGCCTGAGATAGGCACAGGCTCCCCGTGACCCGAGTAATTCGGACAAGCGGTAGAAAATGAATGAATGAATAATCTTTATCATCAGCCAGCAGAGTGAACATTTCCCAAAGGCAATGCAAAATTAATCAAATTGTGTCTTTATGTGAAAGTAATTTTACCTGCTTATGTTGTATCACGTAACACCTGATTACATGTCACCCTGTGTCACCTTTAAACTCTGCTTACTTTATGAAGTACTATTGTTTAAATATAGGTTTTCAAACAAAAAATATTCTTAATGCATGGGTTAGGACTCCACAACTTCAGTGAGATTACTGATATAAACCGATTCATCCTTTATCCCCTCCTCTGTTGATAACATTATCATAGATTCAGTAGGGGTGAACCAGAATGTAATAGGACCCACTCATAGTGGAGTCACACTCTTGATCTCGTTCTAACCCTCTGATTAAATATAGACAATATCGTCATAGTGCCTCAATCAGAAGCTATGTCTGATCATTATTTCATTTAATGTAAATTGCACTTCAAACACGATATTTGCAATTTTCCATGTCGCCATGTTAAACGTGCATTTACATCAACTACTGCAGAGAGATTTACCGAAAGTCTCCCAGAATTATCATCCACGATTGGATCACCATCTGACCCCACAGAACTTGATCAGGTGACTGACTATTTAGAGTCAGTGTTTCGCTACACCCTAGATATTGTAGCTCCACTTAAAAGGAAATTAATTAGAGAGAAAAGACTTGCACCCTGGTACAATAACAACACATGAACTTTAAAACAATCTGCTAGGATATTAGAATGTAAATGGCATCAAACTAAATTATCAGTATTTCGATTAGCAGGCAAGGGGACCCTTCATAGTTACAAAAAATCTCTTAGTGCTGCTAGATCTTGTATATCTCCAGCCTTATTTAATATAACAAAATAATCAAAATTTTTATTTAATACTTTAGCAAAATTAACTAGGAATAAAAATACCACACACCATCAATTTGTAGCAGTAATGACTTCATGAATTGTTTCAATGGAAAAATTTATAACATTAGGCAGAAAATTCAGACCATTAATTTAATACCAAACAAATTGATAGATAATGCCATAGATAATGTTTTCTGTTTCTGATCAGTATTTAGACCGTTTTAATCCCCTTCAAGAGACTAATCATTTCACTAATTTCCTCTTCAAAATGATCAACCTGCATACTGGAGCCTTTACCCACGTGGTTCTTTAAACAGATACTACCAGTAGCTATTCAAGCCCTTCTAAAGATAATAAAATCTTCCCTTAGCCCTGGCTAAGTGCTGAAATCTTTAAGCTAGTGGTTATCAAACCTTTGATTAAAAAACCCTACCTCAACCCAAACCAGGTGTCTAACTATAGGCCAATATCAAACCTCCCCTTTATATCCAAGATCCTAAAAAAGGTTGTAGCTCAGCAGTTATGCTCATACCTACATACTGTAGGAATAATATTCAGGAAATGTATCAGTCAGGATTTAGACCTCATCATAGCACAGAGACAGCACTGGTTTAAGTTGTAATGACCTGTTACTGGCCTCTGATCAGGGTTGTGTCTCTTTGCTGGTATTGCTTGATCTATTGCAGCCTTTGATACCATTGACCATGCTCTACTTGATAGGTTAGAACATGTTGTTGATGTTAAAGGGACAGCCCTCTCATGGATCAGGTCTTATTTTACGGATTAATATCAGTTTGTAGATCTGAATGGTGACCACTCTAAACTAAGGTAATGTTCGGTGTGTTGTCATAGCTAGTCTTGCCAGAGGTCCTGTCTGCACTTGGCACATAATTTACATTGTCCATCACCTGATTACCTAACATTTCTCTCTCTCTCTCTCTCTCTCTCTCTCTCTCTCTCTCTGTCTCTCTCTCCGTTGAGCTATATATGCCATTAGCTCCCTTAGCTCCCGGTGTTCCGAGTTCCTAGTCTTTTCTTACAGAGCTACTTAATCCTAACATCAATCCTAATGTTCTACCCCTGGTTGGAGTCTGCCTGTCAGCAATCAGGTCTGTGCTGAACTCAGAGCTTGCGATGACCCATTAGTTCCTCAGGAGCTCTCGGTTGCACTATTATAAACTGTTGTAGAAAAGACATTATTTTTACACTAAAATTTACTGTCATTTACACTATTTACTGTCCAGTGTCACCCAAATGAGTATGGATTACCTTCTGAGTATGGTTCCTCTTAAGGTTTCTTCCTCATACCATCTCAGGGAGTTTTTCCTTGCTGCCGTCACCTCCGGCTTGCTCATTAGGGATAGGGAGAGATAAATAGTATTTTAAATGTTAAGTTAATATTTTTAAAATTCATTTTAAACTTTAATTGTATATATTCAGGGGGGGCACGGTGGCTTAGTGGTTAGCACGTTCGCCTCACACCTCTAGTGTTGGGGGTTCGATACCCGCCTCCGCCTTGTGTGTGTGGAGTTTGCATGTTTTCCCCGTGCCACGGGGGTTTCCTCCGGGTACTCCGGTTTCCTCCCCCGGTCCAAAGACATGCATGGTAGGTTGATTGGCATCTCTGGAAAAATTGTCCGTAGTGTGTGAGTGAATGAGAGTGTGTGTGTGCCCTGCAATGGGTTGGCACTCCGTCCAGGGTGTATCCTGCCTTGATGCCCGATGACGCCTGAGATGAGGCACAGGCTCCCCGTGACCCGAGGTAGTTCGGATAAGTGGTAGAAAATGAATGAATGAATGAATGAATGAATGTATATTCATTTATTTATTTTTATCCTTATTTTTCTTCTTTTTATTATTATATATTTATTTATTTTTTCTCTCTTCTGTTTCCATACTTCTGTAAGGCTGCTTTGAGACAATGGGAATTGTTAAAAGCGCTATACAAATAAATTGAATTTGAATTTAAATATTCAGTCACAGGAGGAACTGAAAATTCTTCATATTTAACTGAGCCCCCCTCCTTACAGTGGGCAGGTAGTGATCGGGTCTGAAGGTTCGTTTTAATCTCAATCCATTGTGTCATTATCAGTTCACTGAATAACAACTTAACCGAGATATGTAAGTATAAGAAGCTTTGTTTCTGTATTGTTCAACACTTTAGTATGCCTTTCTATGTCTCATTATCCCTTTCCTTTCTCTAAATATTTTAGGGACACTTGCAGAGATGTGTATCCTTTATCTGCTCATATCTGCTCATGTACAGTAGCTGCTTGTGCACTGGAGTTAAAGTAGTTGTTAATGTATTAATGTATCGCTAATTTTAATGCTATGCACAATTTTTTTTTAATCCTTAACTAACACTTAGTGGAAAAATGCAGGCAAAGAAGCCAGATGAGGTAAGAAATCCTTATAAATTGACACAGACCCTATAGTCAAATTTTAACATCAATATGATCTTTTCTTGCAGTATTTCTCAATAGATGGGAACAGCCTCACAACTGCTGATTTGGTCTGTCTGGGAAAAGGCTTTTGTAAGATTAAGGTATGAAAGTTACCGCACCAGATAACCGCATTAGTTTATTCTCTAGTTCTTGGGTACGTATAAAGCTGTGGGTCTATTTCTGTCTCTTAGCTGAGTCCTGAGGCGGAAGAGCGTGTGATCAGGGCTGAAAATGTTATTGAGAAGATATTATCTGAAAATCAAGGTATATAAATATAAAAGTGGTTTGTCGTAAACTTTATGGAAATGTTTCTGGAAGTTGGTCAAAAAGCAGAAATGTAACAGCTACACAAAGAATAATGAATTTCTTGATTATGTCATTTTTTTTATTCTGTTAATGTAATTATTCTGTTGCACTTACACTATTATTCTTGAGCATAAAAAATATAGGAGGATGTTAATGTAATTGTTGATTGTTATGGCAGAGACTTTAATTGAATAATTTAGCACTATGGTAAACAACGCAGTGTAATTCAAGCCCAAAGTGGAGCTTTTGCTTCCTTTTATTACTGTGTTCTACATCCTTGTTGTATGTCTTTAATTGTGTAGTTGTTTATGGAGTTAATACAGGCTTTGGAAAATTTGCACAAACTGTCGTAAGGAAAGATCAACTCAAGTAAGTTGGATATTAACTTAATATATATTATAGATTTACAGATTCCAGGTCTGAAAATCAAAGTCTGCAAAAAAAGCTTCATGTGTTATGTGTTCATGTGTGTGTGTGTGTGTGTGTGTGTGTGTGTGTGTGTGTGTGTGTGTGTGTGTGTGTGTGTGTGTGTGTGTGTGTACATAATTTTCAGGGAGCTGCAGGAAAATCTTGTCCGCTCCACAAGTGCTGGTAAATGCTTTAAAATTTAAAAGCACACATTAATTTAAATGACTCCTTATTGATTGCTTAATTGTTGAAAGAGATCAGTGATGGTGTTTGTGTGTGTTATTGTTTTCATCACTGAGACACTGTCACATAATGCTCTGCTAAACACACAATAGTTTCTTTTGTCAAACTGGTAATACGTAATAGATCTCTACTAATAATAATATCAGCAGCCTTATATCAGCATGTGTGTGTGTTTGCAGGGGTCGGACCCCCACTGAGTCCGGAAAGGACCCGGATGCTTCTTGCTCTCAGGATTAACGTCTTAGCTAAAGGTCATAGTGGCATTTCCTTGGAGACTCTTCAAAAAATGGTGTTGGCTTTTAATGGTAGATATTTTAGAATTTAAAATGTACACCTTTTCATTTTGTTTCATTTTAGAATCATTTCTCTTTCACTGTCATTAGTGAATCATCATTCATCATCACTCATTAATTAGTCAGCAGTGGAACTATAATAATAACTGTGTGTGTGTGCATGTGTGTGTGTGTGTGTGTGTGTGTGTGTGTGTAGCCTCTTGTCTCTCCTGGGTTCCTGAGCAAGGGACCGTAGGTGCGAGTGGAGATCTGGCCCCTCTTGCTCACCTGGCTCTGGGGCTGATGGGAGAGGGACGCATGTGGTCACCACAGACCGGCTGGACTGACGCCATGACTGTGAGTCTCTCTTTCTCACAATACACTCATACACACAAATCTCACAAGCAGAAACAGTGCTATTCATCCTTTTTTCATCCTACTTCTCTTCTCAAAAGGTATTAGAAGGACACGGTCTGACCCCAATATCCCTGAAACCTAAAGAGGTATTGAAATCTTTGTTATCTTTCATTATTAAGAAACGCTGAGATGTGAGCTTGATAGTGCGACACTACATTTCAGGGAATTTCTCTGATTAACGGGACGCAGATGATCTCATCACTGGGTGCTGAGGCAGTAGAGAGAGCAGAAGCGATCTCTCGGCAAGCTGATGTCATCGCCTCTCTCACTGTAGAGATGCTGAAGGGAACCAACAAAGCTTTTGACATGGGTGAGAGTGAATGTGGTAACTTAGTGTTTAAGGTGTTGGATCACTAATCAGGTTGTGAGTTCAATCCCAGGTCCACCAAGCATCCATTTCTGGGCCATATGCCAGCTCTTAACCCTTAATTGCTCAGTTGTATAAAATGAGATAAATTAAGTCACTCTGGATATGAGTGTCTGCCAAATATAGTAAATCTAAAACATGTGTACTGTTATAGGTATTTCTTCAGCACATTTTCTGTATCTGAGCCTGAATATTTATTTGTTTTAATCATTTTGTGTGCTGGTATAAAAATAAATCTGTATTTTCTATATTTTCTACTCATAACAAAAGGTTAGTTGCTTAAACATACATATCTTGAATGGTTCACATACATGTCTCTGTATGATATCTATAGACAGACAGACAGACAGACAGACAGACAGATAGATAGATAGATAGATAGATAGATAGATAGATAGATAGATAGATAGATAGATAGATACAGTAGATAGATAGATAGTACACATGAATGCAGGTCTAGGATGCAGGTGCCAAAGTACTTCTACAGTCTCAATCTCAATAGTTCATGCAAATTTCTAAACCATTTCTACTAAATTACAATTTCTAAATAGTTAAGATAAGTTTAGACATTATACAGACATTTGGTTGGTTACAAGAAAATAACTCATTCTTTTTCAAAGGGGAAAATGATTAGCTTCAGTAACTAAGGTTAATGTTAGAGAGATATAGGAGGAGCATTTTTAGCCACTCTAAGGCAAGAATAAAGATGTTGTATTTCAATAACTGTGTATTTTATCCTGTACCAGATGTCCATGTGGTGCGGCCTCACCCGGGTCAGATTTTAGTCGCCCAGAGATTTCGCTCCTTGCTTCACTCGGACTTCTTTCCTTCAGAAATCGCAGGTACAAAAACTGAGACACAATCCTGTTGTGTTTTTGTATTCTGGAACATGTAGTGTTTAGTGTCTATAGCTCTGATTCCAGTACCATTATAATTTTAGTTTTTTTTCTTTTCAATGTTAATTTTTGTAAATCTTTTGTTTAGCTAATTAGTTACATCAAACTATCACTAAGTGTTTAGTTTTGAGTTTAAATTTCCCTGTTGATAAAACCACGTACAGTTCTTGAGTTAATCATTAACTCCTTCTAAGCATTAATGGTGAGCATGAGAAACCCTGAAGCTCTGCAGATTCAAAACAGATTCAAAAAAGAGCCCAAAGCAGATTCATATATATTTTTTAATGAATTGCTGTTGATCAAGCATATTCACTCGCATATGTAATAAAATATTTAAAGAGGTAGACTCATTGCTGTATATGTAAATATTTCTTATATGGATTTGGATTGGTTATGTCATGACTGTAAAGCCTGGAGTTCATTATTTAATGTTCAGTATTTAGCCCCATGCTGCATTTTCTGCTCACGATTCAGCTACTACTTCGGTACCAAAATATTGTTTTTTCTTGCATCTTAAGATGAGAAGTCCTATAAAGGTGTTCAAGATGCCTATACACTGCGATGTTGTCCGCAGGTATGTATGCAAATATTAAAAATTAAACCATATGTAGATTTTCATATCGAAATATTTCGCATCTGGATTTAACTAAGCATATATATGGGCTTAAAATGTATAAATTATGAAGCCAAGAACATTTCCATGGACACAAAATGCAAAAAGCACTAAAGGGATTGGGACCAACAGCTGTATAGCGTTAAAAAAACACATCAATGAGGATAAACTGAAACAAAGGCTTCATAAAGATTGGGCTATGAAGCAAGTCCAGATTGAAACTGTTTCAAAGTGATGGGCAAATCAGGGTAAGAAGTGTGGTGGCAGAGCTGGATGAAGTGAGGAACCAATCATGCTTAGTGTCTTCTGTGCAGGCCTGTGTGAGCAGTGTTATGATTTGAGGTTGTGGGATGTGTTAACCTACTGATCAGAAAGTAGCTAGTTCAAATCCCAGTGCCACCAAGCTGCCACCGCTGCACCCCAGATCAAAGCCCTTAAAACTCAATTGCTCACCTGTATCAATTACCCCTTCTCCACCAAAAAGAACCGGGTGCTAGTTCAGAGCTAGTGCTGGTGCTGGTTCAAAGCTGGTTCCACTGGCTGGTTCCACCATCAGTTAGAGAGCCATCACAGAGCCGAGTCTAACGTCATTGAATACGTATTTCCCAGCAACATTAGCGCAGCAGCGGCAAACACAAACACAACATGGACAATGACGGATGTTGCTTTACTGTTAATGCTCATGGCTTTGTGAACCTACATTGTGTACAACGTGTACGTGCAGCTCCATGTAATTTGTTTTAATCGTAGTACATAACATTATTTTATCAATAACACAGATAAATTAGCGTTAGCATGTAGCTAACTACTATCATGTGTGCTGATAAATGATCATATTGCGGTAAAGTAAAAGTGTATTAAACATTAGTATACTTAAGGTACATTCTCAAATGCGCTAACAGTAGCCCCCGCCCACAGCCCCTGACACAAGCGACACAAGCCCCGACACAAAAACTGCCTCTGTGGAAAAGGGGCATATGAGATCTCTCTGTAGGAACATCTGCCAAGTGCCGTGAATGTAAATGGTTCAGTTTGTCAGGTTCATCAACAACATGTGCCAAAAAAATGAGGACACCGACTTCCTGAAAATAATGAATGACCAGGTTTCAAATCTAGATGATCGGATTCAAACTGTAAAAGTTGTCCAGGGACCACGAGACATCATTTTAACACATGAATTGGCCACCACAGAGTCCAGACCTCAACCCCATTGAGAATCTTTAGTATGTGCTGGAGAAGACTAGCGTACGCGTTAGTTCGACTCCCCCATCATCAATACAAGATCTTGGTGAGAAACGAATGCAGCTCGGGACATAAATAAAAGTTGTAACATTGCATAAGATTATCAAAAACGATGCCACAGCGAATGTCATAATCAAAGCAGAAAGTGGTCCAATCAAATATTAGAGTGTATGTTTGTTTTGTTATATTTTGTCCAGAACGTGTATTTTAACTGACATGGCTTTCACATTATTCTGTAGGTGCATGGAATAACTAATGACACAATTTCTTTTGTGAAGTGTATTCTCAACACTGAGCTGAACAGTGCCACAGATAATCCTGTATCCTCTTTGAACGTCTTACAGTATATGTTAAGTACTCCTACCTACAGTAAGCAAAGTTACACACTGTGCTTGTTTTATTGGACATGTTTATCCAATAGAAAGCAAGGCACTGAGACAACATCAGTACTTAACCTCTTGTCTATCAGCTGGTTTTCCCAGAGCGAGGAATCACTATATCAGCGGGAAACTTCCACGGCGAATATCCTGCTAAGGTTTATTCAGTCATTTTCACTATGATGAATTCACTTCTTTGTGCCAGCTATTAGAGATAATTAAAGATCAGCTGTCATTTTGTCAATCACATTCTGATACTCTGGGCTGATTTATATGTGAACATCAGAACAAATGGCTTTGAGGTGTTAATAGAAATGTAGTGACATAATTATACAGTGGAACAGCATAGTTATATTCTATAATTTCTTATAAATACTTATGAATAAATTTCATTTGACAATTTTTATTAGCATACTTATGACACTTTTATGACACATTAATTATATACTCTGTTCCCTGTTCTTACATTATCAATATTTTGTAATATATAAAAGATTTCATAATGGAAATGCAAGCTTTTTCAACTTTTTATTGTTCCAGCTATTTGATGTAATAAATGTGATTTCATTAACCCTAAACATTCCCCACTTCCTTTCTAAGGCTCTGGACTTCCTGGCTATAGGAGTGCATGAGCTGGGGAGTATTAGTGAGCGGCGCATCGAGAGGCTGTGTAATCCCTCCCTCAGTAATCTCCCTGCCTTCCTGGTGAAAGATGGAGGATTAAACACGGGCTTCATGATGGCCCACTGCACTGCTGCTGCCCTGGGTGATAATCTAATTCCATACTTGTTCTCACACAAAAATGACACAGTATTATATGACATTGTACTATTTTCTTAAACCACTGTAGTGTCAGAGAATAAGGTGCTGTGCCACCCGGCCTCTGTGGACTCTCTGTCCACCAGTGCAGCTACAGAGGACCATGTGTCTATGGGTGGCTGGGCAGCCAGAAAGGCCCTGAAGGTGGTCGAGCACGTGGAGCAGGGTACGGCCTGTTATGTCCAAAATGATTGGAAATGGGTGTTTAAGGATACATTTCTCTTTAATATACTTTCTATTACTGTCTGCAGTCCTTGCCATAGAGTTACTCACTGCCTGTCAGGCTCTGGAGTTCCACCGGCCCTTAAAGACCACAGCACCTCTGGAGAAGGTCTACGAGCTGCTGCGCTCTGTAGTCAGGTGATCACCAGACACACTCCCAAATAAAGCAATTATACTTTTACTCCAGGAACAGGAGTAGAACACTTTGTTTGTTTTTGGCTTGTATTGTTGATGAAGGAAAATTGTGCATTTTTGTGCATCAGGCCCTGGGACAAAGATCGTGTTATGAGCTCTGATATTGAAGAAGCTCACAAGCTCGTCTTAGAGGAGAAGGTAAGTCATTTCCATTTTCTAAACAGAGGGCTGATGATGATATTGATGATGATGAAGATGATGATGATGATGATGATATGTGTTCAGGTGTGGGAGGCAGTTCTACCATATATGGAGCAGTATAAGAAGAATGACCACCAACATCTCTTGTTCTAATCTCTCATCTGAATTGCTTTTGTTATAATACAGTAAAATATAGCTCGGAAGCAGACGACTAAATTTGTTGAATCTTTTTAATTCAAATAAAAGGGTAAAAGAGACAACATAATACAATACACAATGATGTAATGAGTAGTATTTTGAGCTTGTGGATTTTTTTTGAGTGTTATTTTAAAAAAAAATCTGTAAGTAGAATTAGTTGTATTGATAAGTAGGAAAATTAATGAATTTCTAGAAATTAAAAATAAAATTATATTACATCATGTTTATTTCACATAATCCAATTTTTAATTTGAATTGAAAATAAATACAATGCATCATAAGAAATTATGTTCTGTTGACATTCACTGGAATATTTTATTAGAGAGAGAGAGAGAGAGAGAGAGAGAGAGAGAGAGAGAGAGAGAGAGAGAATATTCATTACCTAAAGTACAGATCTGTAGTAAAGACAGGAAGGGAACAGAGTTTGAGAGAAAAGAGATACAGAGTTGAAATACAGAGATGGAGATGGAGACAAACCTGAGAAAGGTTTTTTTATGGAGCAAGGACCATTTTTTCCTACACTTTCAAAGGAAGGAGAAGCTGTAGTTAGCATGGTACAGCATGAAGGCATGAAGAAGAGGGTTAGTGAAGGGAGGATTATGTTAAGAACCCAATCTTATCATTTAATAGTAGTATGGTTGGTACAAGTCAATTATTTTAATAACTATATATATTTTTTTCATTTTCATCATTCACTAGAAGTCTGGAGTCTGGGTAATATCCAACTCAGTTTTGTAAGAATTTAAATTTTTATTTTTCAAGAAAAAATATTTTGTCATTTCCTTGTAATTATAATATAATATAATATAATATAATATAATATAATATAATATAATATAATATAATATAATATAATACTGCACCAATCTATTTGACTTCATTTTCCCAGAAAACTCAAATTAAATATATTAATATTGTAATTATCAATTATTATGCACGAGACACTTTTCTATTGACAATATGCAAAGTGCTGCAAAATGTGTTCTGCTTTTTTTTAAAACCTAGTAATTTTGAGGTGATATTTGATATTTTGAGGTGATTTTTGTGTAAAAATGGTCATTGTTTGTGAATCATGAATGACACATATGATTTTATTCGTTTATTTGTTCCTCGTGTAGTAACAGAAAAAAACAAGTCTAAAAGACTGCACAAATCTGAACTGCACACAAACACACGCATACACACACGCATACACATGCATACACATGCACACACACACACAATCATCAATCAATCATTTCAGTTGATGACATCACTATTATCCACCATAGTGCTGCTTTCCACAGTTTCCAAATGTACTGCAGATTCTGTCTGATTTATCCAGTAAATCATTGACAGAACATGACCTGAGCTTAAAGAGCATCTGTGATCTTTTCAGCTATTCTGGAGCAGGTCATATGAACCTCCATCAACAACCTGGTGCTTGTCATCTTTCTACAAGTTAACACAGTCACGTATTAGTACTGCCCATAAGATGTTAACACAGTAATCTGCAGTAATATTTAACTATAGTATCAGAGCCATACTTACGTTTTCTTCAGGGAGGTCTGGGGCACTAGGGGCAGTTGTAGACTCATACATGGGATTACTGATATACGGTGTCAGTTCAGGTGAGCTGTGTTCATCCTTCTCATCCTCCTGAAAAGAAGTACATATGGAAGTTAACGTAGAGGCCAAGAACAGGAAATTACCAGTGAATTGATTTCTAACAAAATTTTTTTCACCATGTTGTGGCTTAGACAACAGACAAAATATAGGAAGAGAAATAAAGCAAGAGGAAAATAATTATCCATGAACCAAAAAAAGCAAAAGGGTATAAAAGCAAGAAAAGAATATTTAGAATACCGGATTTTACAGAACATCAGAACAGAACATACATAGAGAACATTACATAGAGAATATTTATGTAACCAAACATACTAAAAATTCGCTTGTTTGCATAAGTTAATAAACAATAAAACACACCAGGGTATGCTGTTATAGAAGAGTTACTGTTAACACCCTGAAGTGTATTATTCCCCTTCAACAAACCTCATTATTCCAACGCTTACATTTGTTATTAAGTTAAGGACACCTATACATGTCCGTGAAACAATTCAGTTCCCTGACGTCACTCATATTATAGCACTTATAAACAGCCTATCACAAGCCTCTAAGTTAATAAGGCAAACATGTAGCTCGTCATATCGTTGAGAAACCACAACGTAGTCTAAGACGTTCCTGATGTAAAGAGCTGATACTTTAACCTCCTCCCGTAAATGTTAATACTCGTTACAGATGTCTTTACCATATCAATTACCAACGTTTTTCTTCGCTAGATAAAGACACTTTTTTATTGATTGATTATAAATTTCAGATTATGCAATGCATACAAATCCTTATTGTTTTATATTAGAAAGATCATTTTAATATTAACTTTTAACAATCAGAACTGCTATCATATCTATAGTGGTACAGGAAATTAATCAGTACCTTAACTTGTTTAACACAAGGCCTATTTTTGCTTGAAATCGACGTGTAAAATGAGTACGTCACAAAAACCACAAGGTGCATTTGAATAATTCTGGTACTTAGAATATATATTAGAGTATATATATGTCCAGGTCAGAGTAAGAGAAGATGGAACACAGCACAAAATATGGTTAATAAAAAAAGTTTCCTTGTTGCTTACAGAGTTTGGTGTTAGAATTATGTTTTGTTTACAACAAAACATAATTATGTTCAAATCAATTAATTATGTACAAATCAGAATTATGCAGGCAAACATATAGGACCATCAGCTACAGCATTAGAAATAAAGCAAGATATTTGAGTAACAATATGGAAATGCTTATATTTATTTATTTATTTATTTATTTATTTATTTATTTATTTATTTATTTTTCAAGCTGCCAAAGATAAACAGTAGTTACATGCCTAATTTATGTTCACATCGTAAACCAGCCCAGCCCTCGTCACAGAAACAAGAGCCTGTTCCTTCTCGACCCTCGTTACATGTTCCATGCTCTGTGCAGGTGCAGGCTATTAGAAGAGAAAGAAAATGTAAAAATAAATAGAATACATAGATAGAATACTTTCCTTCCCTATCAGAATTATTCTTTTATACTTCGAATGAATCCTCCTAAACATGTGAAGTGCAAATGTTTTCACCCTCATGCTTTCAGAAGGAATAATGCACAATATAGATCTACAAATTCATTTTTAATTATGAAAATGAAGATAGATCTGTTGTATACATGTGGATCTTTAGTCTGTTAAGGGAAAACTGGACACAAGGCAGGAATACACTAAGAATAAGAAGATAACAAGCACCAACATGTACACAAGCATTCACACCTAGGGCCATAATTTATATGGCATGTTTTTGGAAAGTTAGATGGAAAGTGAAAAATAGAAAAGACACAGATATGTGGAGAATATACAAAACTTCCCTCCACTCTGTCATTAGTAGTCAACTTTATAATTTAGAAATGCTGAATGCTTATATATGATAAAAAAAAAAAAATTAAAAAAAACACACACACATACACACCTTTGCAGTCAGGTCCGAAGTGTCCGTCAATGCACAGTTCACAGGCCACGCCCTGAAACCCTTCATCACATGTGCAAGTACCATTTCCTAGAAGCTCCTCATCACAACGCCCACGGTTACTGCCCACGGTTACGAATATCCTGCTAAGGTTTATTCAGTCATTTTCACTATGATGAATTCACTTCTTTGTGCCAGCTATTAGAGATAATTAAAGATCAGCTGTCATTTTGTCAATCACATTCTGATACTCTGGGCTGATTTATATGTGAACATCAGAACAAATGGCTTTGTGGTGTTAATAGAAATGTAGTGACATAATTATACAGTGGAACAGCATAGTTATATTCTATAATTTCTTATGAATAAATTTCATTTGACAATTTTTATTAGCATACTTATGACACTTTTATGACACATTAATTATATACTCTGTTCCCTGTTCTTACATTATCAATATTTTGTAATATATAAAAGATTTCATAATGGAAATGCAAGCTTTTTAACTTTTTATTGTTCCAGCTATTTGATGTAATAAATGTGATTTCATTAACCCTAAACATTCCCCACTTCCTTTCTAAGGCTCTGGACTTCCTGGCTATAGGAGTGCATGAGCTGGGGAGTATTAGTGAGCGGCGCATCGAGAGGCTGTGTAATCCCTCCCTCAGTAATCTCCCTGCCTTCCTGGTGAAAGATGGAGGATTAAACACGGGCTTCATGATGGCCCACTGCACTGCTGCTGCCCTGGGTGATAATCTAATTCCATACTTGTTCTCACACAAAAATGACACAGTATTATATGACATTGTACTATTTTCTTAAACCACTGTAGTGTCAGAGAATAAGGTGCTGTGCCACCCGGCCTCTGTGGACTCTCTGTCCACAAGTGCAGCTACAGAGGACCATGTGTCTATGGGTGGCTGGGCAGCCAGAAAGGCCCTGAAGGTGGTCGAGCACGTGGAGCAGGGTACGGCCTGTTATGTCCAAAATGATTGGAAATGGGTGTTTAAGGATACATTTCTCTTTAATATACTTTCTATTACTGTCTGCAGTCCTTGCCATAGAGTTACTCACTGCCTGTCAGGCTCTGGAGTTCCACCGGCCCTTAAAGACCACAGCACCTCTGGAGAAGGTCTACGAGCTGCTGCGCTCTGTAGTCAGGTGATCACCAGACACACTCCCAAATAAAGCAATTATACTTTTACTCCAAGAACAGGAGTAGAACACTTTGTTTGTTTTTGGCTTGTATTGTTGATGAAGGAAAATTGTGCATTTTTGTGCATCAGGCCCTGGGACAAAGATCGTGTTATGAGCTCTGATATTGAAGAAGCTCACAAGCTCGTCTTAGAGGAGAAGGTAAGTCATTTCCATTTTCTAAACAGAGGGCTGATGATGATATTGATGATGATGAAGATGATGATGATGATGATATGTGTTCAGGTGTGGGAGGCAGTTCTACCATATATGGAGCAGTATAAGAAGAATGACCACCAACATCTCTTGTTCTAATCTCTCATCTGAATTGCTTTTGTTATAATACAGTAAAATATAGCTCGGAAGCAGACGACTAAATTTGTTGAATCTTTTTAATTCAAATAAAAGGGTAAAAGAGACAACATAATACAATACACAATGATGTAATGAGTAGTATTTTGAGCTTGTGGATTTTTTTTGAGTGTTATTTTAAAAAAAAATCTGTAAGTAGAATTAGTTGTATTGATAAGTAGGAAAATTAATGAATTTCTAGAAATTAAAAATAGAATTATATTACATCATGTTTATTTCACATAATCCAATTTTTAATTTGAATTGAAAATAAATACAATGCATCATAAGAAATTATGTACTGTTGACATTCACTGGAATATTTTATTAGAGAGAGAGAGAGAGAGAGAGAGAGAGTGAGAGAGAGTGAGAGAGAGAGAGAGAGAGAGAGAGAGAGAGAGAATATTCATTACCTAAAGTACAGATCTGTAGTAAAGACAGGAAGGGAACAGAGTTTGAGAGAAAAGAGATACAGAGTTGAAATACAGAGATGGAGATGGAGACAAACCTGAGAAAGGTTTTTTTATGGAGCAAGGACCATTTTTTCCTACACTTTCAAAGGAAGGAGAAGCTGTAGTTAGCATGGTACAGCATGAAGGCATGAAGAAGAGGGTTAGTGAAGGGAGGATTATGTTAAGAACCCAATCTTATCATTTAATAGTAGTATGGTTGGTACAAGTCAATTATTTTAATAACTATATATATTTTTTTCATTTTCATCATTCACTAGAAGTCTGGAGTCTGGGTAATATCCAACTCAGTTTTGTAAGAATTTAAATTTTTATTTTTCAAGAAAAAATATTTTGTCATTTCCTTGTAATTATAATATAATATAATATAATATAATATAATATAATATAATATAATATAATATAATATAATATAATATAATATAATATAATACTAAACTGCACCAATCTATTTGACTTCATTTTCCCAGAAAACTCAAATTAAATATATTAATATTGTAATTATCAATTATTATGCACGAGACACTTTTCTATTGACAATATGCAAAGTGCTGCAAAATGTGTTCTGCTTTTTTTTAAAACCTAGTAATTTTGAGGTGATATTTGATATTTTGAGGTGATTTTTTTGTGTAAAAATGGTCATTGTTTGTGAATCATGACCGACACATGATTTTATTCGTTTATTTGTTCCTCGTGTAGTAACAGAAAAAAACAAGTCTAAAAGACTGCACAAATCTGAACTGCACACAAACACACGCATACACACACGCATACACATGCATACACATGCACACACACACACACAATCATCAATCAATCATTTCAGTTGATGACATCACTATTATCCACCATAATGCTGCTTTCCACAGTTTCCAAATGTACTGCAGATTCTGTCTGATTTATCCAGTAAATCATTGACAGAACATGACCTGAGCTTAAAGAGCATCTGTGATCTTTTCAGCTATTCTGGAGCAGGTCATATGAACCTCCATCAACAACCTGGTGCTTGTCATCTTTCTACAAGTTAACACAGTCACGTATTAGTACTGCCCATAAGATGTTAACACAGTAATCTGCAGTAATATTTAACTATAGTATCAGAGCCATACTTACGTTTTCTTCAGGGAGGTCTGGGGCACTAGGGGCAGTTGTAGACTCATACATAGGATTACTGATATACGGTGTCAGTTCAGGTGAGCTGTGTTCATCCTTCTCATCCTCCTGAAAAGAAGTACATATGGAAGTTAACGTAGAGGCCAAGAACAGGAAATTACCAGTGAATTGATTTCTAACAAAAATTTTTTTCACCAGACAAAATATAGGAAGAGAAATAAAGCAAGAGGAAAATAATTATCCATGAACCAAAAAAAGCAAAAGGGTATAAAAGCAAGAAAAGAATATTTAGAATACCGGATTTTACAGAACATCAGAACAGAACATACATAGAGAACATTACATAGAGAATATTTATGTAACCAAACATACTAAAAATTCGCTTGTTTGCATAAGTTAATAAACAATAAAACACACCAGGGTATGCTGTTATAGAAGAGTTACTGTTAACACCCTGAAGTGTATTATTCCCCTTCAACAAACCTCATTATTCCAACGCTTACATTTGTTATTAAGTTAAGGACACCTATACATGTCCGTGAAACAATTCAGTTCCCTGACGTCACTCATATTATAGCACTTATAAACAGCCTATCACAAGCCTCTAAGTTAATAAGGCAAACATGTAGCTCGTCATATCGTTGAGAAACCACAACGTAGTCTAAGACGTTCCTGATGTAAAGAGCTGATACTTTAACCTCCTCCCGTAAATGTTAATACTCGTTACAGACGTCTTTACCATATCAATTACCAACGTTTTTCTTCGTTAGATAAAGACACTTTTTTATTGATTGATTATAAATTTCAGATTATGCAATGCATACAAATCCTTATTGTTTTATATTAGAAAGATCATTTTAATATTAACTTTTAACAATCAGAACTGCTATCTTATCTATAGTGGTACAGGAAATTAATCAGTACCTTAACTTGTTTAACACGAGGCCTATTTTTGCTTGAAATCGACGTGTAAAATGAGTACGTCACAAAAACCACAAGGTGCATTTGAATAATTCTGGTACTTAGAATATATATTAGAGTATATATATGTCCAGGTCAGAGTAAGAGAAGATGGAACACAGCACACAATATGGTTAATAAAAAAAAGTTTCCTTGTTGCTTACAGAGTTTGGTGTTAGAATTATGTTTTGTTTAGGTGGAAATGGTCTTTGTAATCTTATAGCTGAGCTTCTTCCTGTACTTCCTTATTCTGCATGTGTAGATACATTTAGGCTTTGTATGTTTAAGAAAGGATTTATAATGTCTGTCCTGCTACAGTGGAAGGTGTTCGTTAGACTCGATATCTGAACATCACCGTTATGTTTATTTGTCTTCTTCATTTTGTCCCAAAACTTTTGCAGATACAGTCTTTTGCTTTTGACTGTATTTACATACATTATGCAAGTCTGATTGAGTTTCTTTACTTCATTCTGGTTATTGTTTAGTGGTTACTTATAGTACTACAATAAGTAATAATACTACTACTACTACTACTACTACTACTACTACTAATAATAAATAATAATAAATAATAACAATAATAATAATAATAATAACAATAATGATGAAAATAATAAATACTGGTATAGATATAATAAAAACACACACACCCTAAAATAGTGGAACTGGAATGGTTTGGTTTGGCGGTTGTAGAAGTGATAAGCCACGAATCCTGCAGCGACAATAAGAATAACTAGCAGCATGACACCGATCCCCATTCCTGCTGTATGTGCTGGTGGAAGGGATGAGGGTGGAGGTGGTGGGGCTTTCAGTGGCCCCTGCAGCACATGGATGATCCCATTGGATGCAAGAATGTCAGATTCAATGATGTAACGGTCGTTGACATATCCAGAAGAAGCCTAAAGAGAGGAAGGCTTTTATTAATAATTATCAATTAATTCCCACTGAGCATATGTTAGCTTGAAGTTATTATTATTAGTATTATTTAGTCAGCTTAATACACTTTAGGTTAGGTCCACTTTTACCTCAATTTGTGGGTTTTGGAGACTTGGAACCCGTTTCACATTCAGGGTGTGTCCCAAATGTGATTTAACATGACTGACGTTGAGGAGATCCTGCAGCACTAGAGCTCTCCCATCCAGCAGGTGGTGCTCCAAATCTCTGTAGGATAAAGTCTTATTCATATGAGAGAGAGAGAGAGAGAGAGAGAGAGAGAGAGAATGTTATTTGTGAAGAATACAGACAGGATAAATCTGTGTGGTACCAAGACAGATTAATTACCTGGTTCTCATAGAGACCGTTGTTATCAGGCACAAATAGAGTAGACTTTGTGTTTATATTGCTGAGGCGATTCATAAACTCTTGCCCTTTCGCTGAAGCTCTAGAATAATTCATGATTTGCTGGAGAGGAAAGAAATTTGTGAAATGCACACCTCAGATTTCATTCATGTTTGTCTACTCTTTTTGGTGTCTAAATTCCATGAATCTAAATCAGAAACTGCATGTTTTTGTATAATCTGGTGCATGAAATAATGCTAAATTTGTGAAGACCCAGAAGTCTTTACTGGGAGCATATTTCAGGATTTCTATCATACTTACTGAAAGAAAGTTGGAAAAGTTGGGCTTGGTGGAGAGAACCTGCAGGATGTTACCAGTGCAAGAGTAACCATCACCGATGTAGCCGATCTTACACTCACACTTTACATCTTAAACACAAATAGATATGCAGTGAGGCATAAAGTGGGCATATATTTGTATCATACTCAAGATCTAACTTAAAAACCTTAAGACCAAGGAATCTAATCTCAGAAAACCAGATGACCAAAGCCTAAACACAAAAGCCTCATCCTCAAATCACAATGATTATGAGCTAATCCTGGATACACAAAGCTCAAAGTCTAAACCTTTAAGTCTAATGTCCTATGGCTTTAGATCAGAGATCTCAAGAACTAATCCCAGAAATCCCATGCCCAAAACTTAATACTGGGGATATCTGGTATTAGGTTTTTGGCATGGGATTTCTGGGATTACACATGGCCTAATCCCAAAACTCATCCCTGCAGGATAATCCTGAAACCCCTGTTCCTAAGGCAAATTCCTGGAAACCTATAACAAGACCTAACTCTATAAACCCAATGAGTCATGTAGAAAGTGTAGGTCTGAGACGAGGCCCCGTCTCTGGTATGAACATAAAATTAATGCAATTCAAATGCATAGTACACACGGTATTAAAGATGTAGAATATATAAAAAATATATATTGATGCTAAGGCATAATGAGACATTTATTTGATGTCTGTTAAAGCTACATAAACATACCTTTTATCCGGTAACAGAATGTGTCCCAGGTCCTACTTAGGTATGTCTGAGTGCCATAGTCTACTATGCCCACATGACCAGACCCACAGTTAGGGTTGGAGTAGGACATGGGATAAGCTACCCGGTTCTGTGCAAGCCACCCGGCTGAACACATGGAATATCCAGCCTGCAGAATATACACACAGAATCACACACCTCAATGCAAAGTAAACTTTATGCTATAACATAAATGAGTTTGCTGCACGGATGCATACCTGCTGTGCATATGCAAGCTGTGTATAGGTAGCAATTGTGCCTCCTGCCTGCTTACACGCCTCTTGAGCCTCTGTGTAGTTCAGTTTGTATGTCCCCAGTGGAGAACGGTAGTGGAAGACACCGACAGTTTTATCTGAAATAATCCAGCCCAAGACTAACCTTTAGAAATATTCGAGTTTAAAAACATCTCATTTCTTTATTATTTAACTGTTTATGTGGATTTTTTTAGGCACATTGCCAAATATAGTCATTATGCTGATAGATTGTATTATAAATACATGGAAAAAACACCCACCTTCGTAGTGCAGGTCAGTGCACTGTGCGTCTAAATGGCACTGGCCATTATCAATCATACAACGGTTCACTGGAAGCACCTTCAGTTCACATGTCAGCCCATCTCCAACATAGTTAGTTTTACATTCACACGTTCTTTTCGCCTGGAGTTGAAAAAAATAGTTAAATGAGAATGTCTTACACATTGGATTGCATTTGCTAGAAGGCATTATATAAAGCATGTAATCTAGGAAACTAGTTGCACTGGCAAGGTTTAGCAAACTACCGAACTTTAGGCTATTATATTGTGTAAACCAATAGCAAGCCTGTCTTAACCCTGATTGATGATTTCTAGCGTCTATTAGATAAATCATTCGGCTCTAATAACATGTAAACTATTTCATAGGGAAAACTGAATGAAACGTCTGCTCACAGGTCCAGTCATTGTGCAGATGGCATGCTCATCACAGCCTCCGTTCACTTGTTCGACACACAGGTCTGCTGGGGAACAGACATATCCGTCTCCTGAAAAGCCTTTCAAACATGTGCAGTTCACTTTCTCTCCATTCTGGGAACATACGGCATTTTTTGAGCAGCCACCATTCCAAAACTTGCACATATCCGTTACTGGAAATGAAGGGAAAAACGTGAAACATTTATTAATGTTTGGATTAATAATTTAATTAATGTTGACACTTTAGTAGGTGTAGAAGCAGATCAAAGCTCTTTTTTTTTACCTTTACAGGTGATTCCATCTCCCTCATAGAACGGTTTACACACACAGGTGTTGTTCTCGTTACACACTGCCTTCTCGTGGCATGCAGGCAAACATATAGGACCATCAGCTACAGCATTAGAAATAAAGCAAGATATTTGAGTAACAATATGGAAATGCTTATATTTATTTATTTATTTTTCAAGCTGCCAAAGATAAACAGTAGTTACATGCCTAATTTATGTTCACATCGTAAACCAGCCCAGCCCTCGTCACAGAAACAAGAGCCTGTTCCTTCTCGACCCTCGTTACATGTTCCATGCTCTGTGCAGGTGCAGGCTATTAGAAGAGAAAGAAAATGTAAAAATAAATAGAATACATAGATAGAATACTTTCCTTCCCTATCAGAATTATTCTTTTATACTTCGAATGAATCCTCCTAAACATGTGAAGTGCAAATGTTTTCACCCTCATGCTTTCAGAAGGAATAATGCACAATATAGATCTACAAATTCATTTTTAATTATGAAAATGAAGATAGATCTGTTGTATACATGTGGATCTTTAGTCTGTTAAGGGAAAACTGGACACAAGGCAGGAATACACTAAGAATAAGAAGATAACAAGCACCAACATGTGCACAAGCATTCACACCTAGGGATAATTTATATGGCATGTTTTTGGAAAGTTAGATGGAAAGTGAAAAATAGAAAAGACACAGATATGTGGAGAATATACAAAACTTCCCTCCACTCTGTCATTAGTAGTCAACTTTATAATTTAGAAATGCTGAATGCTTATATATGATTTAAAAAAAACAAAAAACAAACAAAAAAAAAACACACACACACATACACACCTTTGCAGTCAGGTCCGAAGTGTCCGTCAATGCACAGTTCACAGGCCACGCCCTGAAACCCTTCATCACATGTGCAAGTACCATTTCCTAGAAGCTCCTCATCACAACGCCCACGGTTACTGCATGGAGATCCAGGCCCTCCGGGACATGCTTTAAAAAGGGTTAAATATCACTTATTACTATTGCAAATGTTCTAATGTGAAATGGCTTATAATAGTCTGCTTTATTTTTGCTTGATGTTCCGCTTACCCAGACAGTCCCTGCCATAGTAACCTGGGCAGCACTTGGGTTTCCATATGATCGTAGAGCACACAGACTGGCATCCAGAATTCACAGACAGAAAATGTTTTGGTAGGTCACAAACCTGTGTAGCCTGTATTGAAATCAGATTTTTTTTTAGAATTTACAAATGAACAGCTGCTAACACAAGCCATTAGCATATTAGTACTAGCAGATTCTTACTAGAAATTAGCAAATACTAGCAAAAAATACATAACAAATTCTTTATATATACAGTACATTTATATTCATCATCTAATGAAGAAGCCAATGGCAACAATAACAAGGGAAAAACTCCCTGAGATGATATGAGGAAAAAAACCTTGAGAGGAACCAGACTTAAAAGGGAACCTCATCCTCAAACCAGAGCTTTGGAGTACATTAGAAGTATAAAGTTGAACACATTATTAAAATATATTGAAAAGAAGCTTTGCTCCTTTAGCAATTCTTTTTTTTTCCTTCCAAATTTCAGCCTAATTTGATTATTGTAATTTGTAAAATGCAGAATAAACATTTGTGCACATTTAAGACAGTGTAAGTGTAATGGAATTATGGTGAGTACACAAGTTAAGTAGACCAACAGAAGGGAAATGTACCTTTGGTTTGGTTACTGCAGGGCAATCAGATGATCTTAGAGAACTACAATATCTGCAGGGCATCTGGCAATTGAAAAAAAAAATGTAATCAAAAAAATGTAATAAACAACTAAACACAAATGTTATTCATACTATTCATTCAAGTGATGAATAGTAATTGTACGCTGTTACGCAGATGTGTGTGTGTGTGTGTGTAAACATCTGTTTGGCCTACAACAAAGTATCATGTCTGTTTCAGTATATTTTACGTCAACAATCTTCTCTCTTCTTTGAAAATGTTCAGTAGTCTCCCTAACAAAAGTAGCTAGGTGAAGTTAACTGTATACGTGTAGATATATCCAATATGTCCAATATTATCAGTAAAGCACTTTTAACAACAGACACTGGCGCAAAGCAGCTTTCCTGGGAATTAAAAAATTCAGAAAAAAACTAAAGTTTACATTCCTATTAATCTTACATTTATATTTATATAACGACCACGCCAAATCAATGGCGATGAGGAAAAACTGCCTGAGATGATATGAGGAAAAATACGGGAGAGGAATCAGACTCAGAAGGGAAACACTCCTCAACCAGGACCTTTGGAGTAACTTATGAGTATATAGTTAGCAAAATTGAACACATTATTAAACTTTATTGAAATGAAGCTTTGCTCCTTTGGCAAATATTTCCGTTCCAGACTAATCTCGATATTGTAATGTGTAGAAGCTCAGCCCTTCTACTCACCCCTGCAATTCCCTACAGTTTGAATACATCTCCTGTATTGCTTATTTATTTATTTATTTATTTACATTTTGCCCATTCAGCAATGCTGAACTCAACACCGTGTCATAGTTCAGTACCATGATTCACTTACAGTAATGTCTACAATGTCCTGCTTATCACAGCGTCCTCCCAGGCTGGGTGGTGTTAGCAAACAATCGATACCATAAAGAAGACCCTCCTTAAAATTCACAATCCTCTTCACAATTCGACAATTCTTATCGTTGACATACAGTGCTCCCTAGAGGAATGGGAGAAATAACAACATTATCCAGAGCAAACACCAATAACTCAAATCTAACAAGGCATTTATGGCAAAAAATACTACATAGTAATAAATTATTAATGCTAAATATCTGTTAAATAGAAACACACCCCCAGATCATTCAGTTCAAATATCAATTAAATAATCAAAACACATCAGGATATGTTGTTACTGAAAAATAATCAACAGTGGATCCTGACAGTTTCTGATTCCTTTTCCACTGACCGCATGTCCTGGTGTGTTTTATTCCTCTTCTACTACAGCAAGTTCCCAATACTAACAATTCTTTATTCACTTAAAATGACATGTTGTGCTTTTTATATGGATATAATTCCATTTTATTGTGTGCTCATGAAACAAGGAAGTTCTGTTTATCACTTCTATCATTGCAGCTCTTAAAGGTAGGGTCTCCGGTGTTTGAAAGCCAATGTTGACATTTGAAATCACCCAAACAAACACGCCCCTAACCCAAATGAGTCCCACCCCTGTATTGATAGCTCCGCCCACACATATATATGCAACCCAGGCAAATAATGGAAAGAAACGTGTCTTTATCATAGCTGAAGGGAAGAACAATACGATTGCAGATAAACAAACAAGCAAAAATGACACACAAACTTAATCATGCAAAGGACGGTATATAATAGTTCTGTGTAACAAAGCAAAACCAACGTTACTCACCTATCGAGAAGGAAAAAAGCAACCTCAGCGACTTACTTACATTACTACGATAGAAAAGAGGTGTTATTTGTGTAGTAACAGTGTTTAGCTCAGGAGTTATTGACTCGGGAAACTCCAATCTGTGAATATGCGGCCAACTTCCTGCTCCTTCAGTTCTCTCCAAAGTTCTCTGGAAAGCTGATCCTATATATAACACGGGTCCTACTTCTTGCGCACTGAACACTCTCTCCGCCCATATTGACAAGACACGCCCCTTTCTGCTTATTGGCTACACATTTGTTTTGATTTTTGTTTTGTTTGTCGTCCCGACTCTGAAGCAGTTTTCTGAAGCATTTCTCAAACATCGGAGACCCTACCTTTAATATTCCTCACCACCTCTTAAACATCATAAAAACAATACAAAGCAAAATCATTAGAAAAATAAAGTTCTGCACTAAACACTTGGAAAACTTAAAGTTACAGCTTTAGATCTGGTTGTTACAAACCACTGACACTGGAGACGCCTTCCAAGTATGTTAATTGAACGTCTCCTCACAGAAAACTTCATCATATTAAAAATTACACACTGCTTCTAGCCATACTAGACTATGACTCTTTGACCCTATGTAATTTGTTCTGTTATGTGAATGTTGTGTTATAAATAAGTTTTGCTTTCTTGGTCACTTACTATTTCGTCTTCTCCAACGCAGCTAACAGAAATATCAGAGCCTTGAAGAGTCCTGATGGAATCAAAATGCATCGCCTCTGCAGAGTGCACCTAAACCACACACACATATAAAATAACTTTCTTTCTACCAAACACACTTTATGTTTCCTTTTCTATACCACAGCTGGAAATGACTGCTCTTTAGATATGTTGTGAAGTTCAAATCTAATGAGTGAATTATCTGAGATTTGAGAACATACTGTCTCACCTTGTTGTCTCGGATGATGTGGTACCGAATATACTCCAGCAGTTGTGGTCGATTATGCAGGCCATACAGGAAGTCCTTTTGCGCTTGAGGTAAAGCTGTCATGGTGGAGTCTGTGGGCAGGAACAGAGTGACCGGCTGGTGAAGAGGATCCTGGATTTGTTTTAGCACGTCTGTATCCTACAACAAGTCGAGGCACAAAGATATTTTTCTGAAACACTTTTATTTAAATCGTTTTTATTTGTCAGAAATGATATGTGACTGTAACGGGATAAAAGTTTTGTACACACTTCTAGCAGCTTGTAGAAAGTCTTGAACCCGTGTTTATCAGCTATGTCTTTGAGGGCTATCTGTCGGGAAAAGGAAGATGACATGAACCTTATGAAAGGTTATGAGTATTTAAACATTTTAGTGCTTTTAGGTGATTTAATCTATAAAGTATTACAAAACAACACTAATTTTTGGGCTTTGTATGAAAGCATCCTTTGGCACAGATTTGAACATATTTAGGAATGAATTTATAACAGCAAATTTCTAAAACACCGCATAACTTATGAATCAGCTTCAACTTTGTAGATGTAAAAAAACAAAAAAAAACAAACAAACAAACAAAAAACCACCACTAGTCCTTTATGTACATCATATATATAATATATACGACGGAAAAAAGCAAATCTTTAGCAAGATGCAAGTAACCAAGTAAATCGAACATAATAAATTCATTTATATGAATAAAAGTATTTATTTGAAAGCCTTAAAACATGAAATAAATTCAAATCCACTTTCAAAACGAAATGACCGGATTAAAGGATGGCTCAATAAATTGTCTTTTGCAATTCCTTTGTTTTTTTTAAAATGAATTCTTGTTAGTGGAATTAACGATATTCAATTTCAATTCAATTCAATTTAAAACAATTTTTTTTAACATTTCACATTGTCTCAAAGCAGCCTTTTCAGTATAGAAACAGAAGAGAAAAATATATATATAATAATAATAAGAAGAAAAAAAAATAAGAATAAAAATAAATAAATGAATACATACATTTAAAGTAAAAGATATAAGGTATATATATATATATATATATATATATATATATATATATATATATATATATATATATATACGCATATAAACGCATATCCCTAATGAGCAAGCCGCCAACAGTGGCAAGGAAAAACTCCTTGATAGGAAATATATGCAGTATGATATACATATCACTCGATGTAAAATATAAACACTTACATCTTTTGTGCCCGTCTCTTCCATCTGCTGATAACTTGGCGGAAACAAAACGGTGTCGATTTCATAGAAAATCCCGTTGCTACTTTCTTGATCGCTGTACACCACTTTGGCGTTGTTATTGATTTGTATTGTACCCTGAAGACAGATTAGAGCTCAGGTATTGATCTAAATTCAGCCTTTATGCTGTGGACACACTGCTTACCTCTGAATATGAAATGGTGAGGATTTCACCAGTGAGTGTGGTGAGGTTACGAGGCTGTTGCAGTTCTTCAGGAAGCAGGCTTCGACATGGCACTATGTGGTACAGCAGGATCGCAATATTTTTCTCTTTATTTACCATCTGCTGATCCTAGAAAAGGACAGAAGGAGAAAACATATCAGAGAAAACTAATGAAAAGCATCAAGTAAAGTGTAAATGGGGTTCCATCAGCACTGGGTTTCCTACTTAGAGAATATTATAATAGAGTTATTATATATAGAAGAATAAAGACTTAGGATTTGTGTCAGAGCTGCTGATTAATACTTAATCAATCAATCCAACCAATCAGAAATAGCATGTTGGAACTGAAATAGCTCAAACGGATGAGTTTATCTGATAATTCTGACTTTTCCCCTTTAAATTATAGTATGACTTAATAACTTATGACTTAAAATAAAATGAAATAATTATTTGTTTCTCATCATTTTGATTTTGCATTTAGTTCATCAGTATGTGAGAGTTTAATCAAACACTTACCCCCAGTTTGTGAAATGCATTATTATTTGGAGCAAACACAGTAAATGGACCTCGACTTTGAAGATAATAGATATCAGATCTCTGGAAATAACAAAACATATTATTATAACTTATTCTAACTTATATTTTATATTATAACAAAAAAGATCAATTGTTACAGATCTAACGTCACAGTTTTAATAAAAGCAAAGAAAGCAACATATTACATAATACTCAATAAACCTTATTAGCTGATATCCGTATAAACCCATTAGTTCATTATTTATGAAGGTATCATTAAAAGGTTCTGGACAGTATTGTAAATATACACAGACTTACTTGCAAACTGTGGGAAAAGTCAGTCAGACCTTTCTTTCGAATCTCCTGAAGTCAGAATGTGACAGATTTCATTCAACAAAATATATAAAACACAACATGAGAACTTTCTCAGGGAGAGCTAGTTTATACATCCGCTACAATATACACAATACAGTATACATGACCAGTATAGATATCTAATATTTATATCTAATAATTCTATAATAATATTGGTATGTTGTTGGATATCTGTTGTTATTTTTGGTCAACCTTTTCTTCCCTTTCATTCAGTGTACTGTAAGAGATATTAAATGTGTTAGGTGTATACTAGTAATGATTCATGGGCATTAACTGTATGTAAAATTTGTATGTGGACAATAAAGTAGTCTATACATGCACTGGAGTGTATGAGAGAATTTTGAAAGCTCTATTGTGCTAACCTGCAGGAGTTTGCTTTTGCACTTTATCCCATCTCCAATCTGATCTATGGCACATGTGCAGTTCCTCTCTCCTGGGCCTGTCATTGTACACTTGGCAAATAGGTGGCATCCTCCGTTTCTCTGGAACATCAAACCCACTCAGATCACATTTACATTTACGGCATTTTGGCAGACGCCCCTTATCCAGAGCGGCTACATTCATCTTATTATACATCTGAGCATTTGAGGGTTAAGGGCCTTGCTCAGGGGCCCAAGAGTGGCTGCTTGGTGTGCCCAGGATTTGAACTCACAACCCTTAGATCAGTAGTCCAACACCTCAACCACTGAGATACCACATCTATGCATGTCACATGTTGTGAACTCACAAAGGAATAATGCACAAATAAACACTGCAGCCACTATATATAAGTCCGCTAACTCTTTATAAAAACATTATAGTGCGTTATAACAGGTATGTTCCTGTTAAAGTATTATGCATAGTATATAATTCACAGTCACAGAAGACAAATATATGACTAATATAGATTATACTTTATATGCATTCAGAATGGATTATGAAAGCTGAATTTTAGACTCCTGGTGGTTTCCTGGACTCATTGTCGCAGCCCGGGTTCGATTCCCGAGGCAGGGAGCTAATCCAGCCACTGAAGAGCTAACTCTCAGTGTGTAACGGCCATAACTATGTATTTACCAGCATCACATTATTGTGCACTGTCGCATTTAAGAGACTGATCACTCATAATGCACACTAAGCGATGATGATGTAGGAGAACTTTATGGCGGTGTAATGAAAGTATCTCAGACTCAGTTGTGATACTTCATGCATTGCATCAAAGAGCACTATGAAGCCTATGCTGTCTATAGTTTAAAGATACACCCTACATCATAGAAAGAATAATGCATTAGAGTACATATTAAGAGTTACTCAATCTTGAAGATAAAGCTTGTCATGTGACACATACTGTAGGTGTATTAAGAATATTGGGTACATATGAATATATTAATACAGTACAGAGTACAGAATTCATATGAAGCATTTAAACAAATCGTCGCTGTCGGGCGGAATCCTCGTATCTCCAAAACTGTTATTTTTCAGGAAATTAAAAAAACGCCGTACCTTATCTGCAGTGCACAGGGTTTAGTCCGCGTTGCAGTGGATTGTCTTGCGCTAAATTTCTGTCCTCAGACGAGCACCAGAACTAGCGGGGGTCAAGATTTTTTTTTCTTTGAGCCCAGTGTTTTGAAGATATTTAGATCAGAAGACGTGTTGATTCGTTGCGACTCTTATTAAGGAGAAATATTCCGCGAAGCTCTCCCACGGAGTGAGGAAGAGGTGGACAGTTGAAGTGTCCAATGGAGTTATGAGATTTGCGGTCAAGCTATTTTCAAGACTTTAGATTGGTTAATAACTTGTAAAAATAACAGACCCACGTGGGAAAAAATATGAAATTGATCAAATTTGGACATACGAGGTTTCCACCCAACAGCGACGATATGTTAAGATGCAGTTTCCACAATAGATAATGTGACAACTGTACCACAGCAGTGAGGTCTTTACCTTTTTACACAAATTGATAGGAGTGCATATTTTTCCATTTCCAGAATAACCAGGCAGGCACACGCATGCTGACTGAAAGCACAAAAACACCGCGGTTTATTTAACACTTCACTGCTTTCTTCGTTATCTTTGCAAAATCTTCTGATACTTAATAATGAACTTTTCTAAATCAACAAGGGCTGTGATTGGGGACTGTGATTATTATGTGAGCGCATGTTAATAATGAAATTTCTTTAATGTTATCTACTGCATTGCATATCTGCATATCTTCTACAAACCTAGATAAAGGCATCTTCCACAACTGAAAAGCTACTTTTTACGACAGACAGTTGTGTATATTGCAAATAAAATTTAAATTAAAAATTGAAGTACATTTTTCCCCTTATTTGTATAGAAACCCCAGTATATACAAACTTTCACTCAACTTTTTATTTTATTTTATTTTATTTTACTTATTGCATTTTGCCTTTGTTACCTTGTTTGGTGCTGTGTGTACACATTTCGTATTATTACCACAGACTTCAGTGCCACTCACACATGGATTGATTGCTGGAGAAATTCACAACATCACAACCTTAGCATTTATACCAAAAATAACACAATACATATATACTGTACATATAGATATATTAAGTATACAATAAACAGTGTAAGAAGAAAGATGGAAGACTTACACACACACACTTTTCCATCCCCTGCATAGCCGGTATTACACACACATTGCCTGCGTCCGGGCATTGTCTTCTTACATACAGCACTGGGAGAACAGCCACCATTATTCTTTGCACACGCGTCAATCACTTTGGACACACAAACATATTTCAAAGTTAAAAGTGTGCTCTGACTCAGGAAATGTATGAAGAGCTTTGAGAACTTTACAGCAGCATGTACCTGTGCAGTGTGTACCGTTCCCCTCATAACCAGCTGCACAGCTACAGTAATATGAATTATCTGGTACTTTAATTAGGCAACTGGAAAAAGACACAAACACACACAAACACACAAGGTTGTTGTAGTAGATGTAGTAAAAGCATAAAGCAAACAACATTTTGTGATTTTTTTTTGTGAATAATCAATCAGTTTCCTGTGATGACATGGCCTCGATGTTTAAGACCGAAAGGTTCTGTTATTGGTTGATATCAATTACCTCTTGATTTATCAAAATAACAAATATATTGACTTTATACTTTTTAATTCTATTTTTGCTGGCTGCCTCCTCATACAGCATCAACAGTACCACACTATTCACAGTCTAGCTTTAAATTGCCAGTAATGTCACCAAAAACAAATGGTTCTATTTCTAACATGATCAAATTATATATATATTATACTCAACCAGAGATGACAAAGTATCTGATGTTTCAAAATTCCCACAGCTTGATTTCACTGACCAGCTTTAAAGCCCTCAGACTTTGGCCGGTGTACAGAGATCAGATATAGAAGGAGTACATGTGTTCCTAATAAAGTGGCCACATATTGTGACTACACTCACTTTGCACTCGTGTGGCACTTCCCTCCGCACATGTCTGTTGCAATCGCTGAAAAACAACAACGAGCCATGTATTTACTTACCACAGAAAATGAAATGAATGAATAGTGTGTGTGTGTGTGTGTGTGTGTGTGTGTATCTGGGTTTACCTATAGAGCAGTAGATTCCTCTCCACCCCACATCACACTGACAGTTGCCGTCTCCCTCCAGACCCTCATTACAGCGACCATTTACACACTTACAGTCTACAAGAAAAGAACAAACAGAGGGGAAAAAAATATCATGAAAAAAACTAATAATAATAAAGACATAGTAACAGAGGTAGGATCCATGATACCTTGATCACAATGGATGCTATATTTGCCAGTTTGGCAATTCTCGCAGGCTGTGCCGTTAAAGCCAGGGTTGCATTGACACACACCGGTGCCATTGATACCGTCCACACACACACCATTACCAAAACATGCCTGACCTTCAGGCCCTGGACAAGCCTCACAGTTAGTGCCATAAAATCCATCACAGCACTTTCTCTTCTAGAGAGAGACAAAGATGTATGTCACACATATGTCTGTCATTTAAAACACAAATCCATTGAAATGATTAAAAAACAAGGAACAAAAACAAGTCATGTGCCAAAAAGGGGTGTGGCTTATTTGAGTGACAGGCTAGTGCACATAAATTTAGCGATCTATCTGAGCTACGGATTTGCTTCAAGAGTAAGATGTATATGGGATAGAGTGACACTAGCCTGTCAGGAGTATCTAGAAAGAATCTTTTGTGGGATATCTTTTTGCCAGATAACGATATTGGGGAAAAAATTAGGAAACCTCGTAGCTGGAATAGCTGCTGTCAGGAATAGCTTCACTACACGTTCATGTATTTGTTATTTGTCTCTGTTGAGTTCTCCAGATATTCCAGGTCTCATAAGTGTGATGATGGATGGCAGAAATACAGGAATATGTCTCACTGATGTTGGTTTTAAAAGCATTTTGTGAAGGACAATAGAAATCCCTACGTACGATGGTGAGTTTTTCACAGGAGGACGCACAGCCGAGAAAGCGCCCGAATTTCCTCATGCTGAACAAACATCTCTTTGGTGACTGAATAAAAAAACACTAAATTAGAGCATGTTGGTATATAATAAAACAAATGATTTCATTTCAACAATGCCACACATCATGCTCATGGTTGTGGAGAACTGTTTTCTATTTACCGTCTTCTGTTTCTTTGTTCCGGGAGGACAGCGACTCTCAGGAGGACGGAAGCAGTCCATACACTTTCCCTACCCACAGCAACATATCAACAGACATACGATATCAGTTCTATTTTATTTCTACAGAGTTTTTTACAACAGTGTCTGAAGAGATCCTTATCCTATCCTCTTCTAGGGGTCACTGTGTATCTGTACTGGTGCAGAAGAGTAAAGTATCTAGCTTTGAAGACTAACTATAGGAAATAAAATTCCTGGGACAAACAGAAACAGACAGTCTTTATGATCACAGCAGCAGTTCTTGGATACAAATGCATTATCTAGTTGTGATTATCCTCTATAACATGAATAAGATCTGGGCAATTCATGGGCCACATTCATGACTAAAGACAACTTGGAAAAGTATGAAAATAAAAAATAAAAGGTCATACCCAAAATTCTCTGCTGGAAGATGTGTCACAACGATTTTTAGGGATCTTCAGTACAGCAGATAATCCGTGGATCACTCCGTTATCAGTCTCAATGTCTGTAGCATTCATCTGTGCCTTGTTTACTAACCACTGGATACAAGGTAGAAAGATTGGAGTGTGTGTGTGTGTGCATATGCGTGTGCATGTGTGTGAGAGAGAGACAGAGAGGGGGAGGGAGAGAGAGAGAGAGAGAGAGAGAGAGAGAGAGAGAGAGAGAGAGAGAGCGCAGTATATTATATAAGCAGTATATTTTATTGAATATATAAAGAGAGCAGTATATTTTATATGAGCAGTATAGAAGCTGGAAAGGAGACAAAATCAGTTGGGAACTTTAATATTGGGCTCAGATGTGTTGCTTCTCAAGAAAGGTCATCAGATCTCAGAGTTTCAGGTTGATTACAGAGGGAAGGAGTGTTAGACCTACGTTGCTGTTAGAGAGGAATATGCCCAGCTGATAGGAGAATCCCAGCATAGTGTCTTTATACAGACCGTCCTGTAGGTCAGCCTGCTTCAGAGTCTCATCCAGGACAATGTGGTACTGCGTAACATTCACATCCTACACGTGACAGATCATACACACACATAAACACACATCGATCATACACACACGACTAGCAAATTGTTACGTATAATGTGTTCATACAATTAAGTGCAAATGTTTGCACCCTCTATAGCATTTAATTTAAAACATTCCTTTATATGGGTATTTCATTTTTGTCACATGTGCAAAACAGCAAAGTGAAAATCGTTAGTTCACATGAGCCAGTTTGTTAGGAAACTAGGGTCAGTACACAGGGTCAGCCATGACACAATACCACTCGAGCAGAGAGGGTTAAAGGTGCCAGCTTGGTGGTGCTGGGGCTCAAACCCCCAACCTTCTGATTCTTAACCCAAAGCCTTAATCAATGATCTGCCCCAGTTTAAAAAAAATAAAAAATAAAAATAATATATATTTTTTTTTATGTTAATTATTTCTTAATTTTTTTTAAATAATTTCTTAATTATTTAAATGTTATTATTTCTGTATGCTCCACATAATGTAAGAATAATAATAAACGTTTTTAAAAAGTGGTTATTATATTTGAAGGTTTCCAGAGAGGTTAGTTTAACATTTTGGGAAATAGTCTCTAGTGTCATTGCTTTGTAATGGTTATAATAAAGATTGACAACATGTCTGTCTGTGTGTGTGTGTGTGTGTGTGTGTGTGTGTCTGCGTGCGTGCGTGCGTATACCAGTGAATCCTGGCCTGTACTCTTCAGGTATTCTCTGATGGCATCATCTGTAGGTGCAAATATTGTAAAGCCAGAGGCATCTTCTATCTCTTTAGTCAGGTTGTATTTCTAAAACACAACAGAAATTCAATTAAAAAAAATCTTCATTTTAGTTACAACATTAAAGTAAGAAACAGTTGTGTCTGTTCCACAGCTATTTTCACTTGAAACCTACTATAAGTGCGTTCTTGAAGAGAGAGAACTCTGCTGTCTTGTCCAGCACCCCAAGCAAACCTGTAGTCAGCTTACGATCAGGGATTAGGACCTGGCAAAGACAGACAACAGCTCATTAGCTGCCTTTTTTTTTCAGACAGTATTAAAAACCTTTGATACTTGCTTTATCTATCAGATGAATGAGTCCATTCTTGGCGACTATGTCTCCTAATGTAATAGTGGCTCCAGCAACCTTTGTGGTCTAAATAAAAATAAAAGCGGTACAATTTAATGAAAACAGTACTGACTTCGGTGTTTTGCTATTCCTTTTTAAGTGTGTGTGGGACTATTAGAAAGCTTACTGAATTATTAAGTCTTTACCTCATTGGTCCAGGAAACAGGAAATCTTCCTCTTAAAAGAGAATCCAGTTGTTGAGACGGTAAGCTACGCAGATCTGATAATCTATAAAGCCCAGGCACTACATGACCCCTAAACACACAGTCAGCATTTTGATAATTTAGTCACCGTTATTTATTCATCACTCAGGTTTATTTAGATGTCAACAATGCAAAAACACAAGGATTAACTTATGTTAAATGATGCATTTAAATAATGTTTCTGTTTCATGCTTAATGACTTTTATTTAATTATTTACAGTTTTTTCTTATCTGTTCTTATTTTTTTCATCAAAATGATTTTAAAATATATTTAAAATCTTTTCTGGCTAAGATATGTGATAGAGTAAAGCTTTTAAAGTAAGCCAGTGATCATTCACATGCTTACATGAAATGACGATACACCCAGAACTTCATACAACGCTACATAATCTAATCTTCATACAGCAAGTAAGCTTAGTTCTTAATGGGTTCTTTAGAGGTTCATTGGACTACTAAATGGTCTTGGCTTCTAAAATGGGTCTATTTGGAGACATACAGTACAGTAGTTTGAACTTTGAGAACTTTCAAAGATTTGGGACCATTTATCAGACTACACTGTGGTACAGATCTTACATGACCAGACTTTGAATGTTGCTCCTGGACAGCCAGAAATCCTGATCATCTCTGCTCATGTCATTGATGGCTGGTAATGAGGGCACAAAAAGAGTAATGTTCTGCTTCTCATACATCATCTGCGTCAGAGCTGCTTTCTGCGGATCATTGAATAAAATAAAAAAACATGATATTGTGCCTTTGACTTTCAAAGGTAGCTTTAAACTAATGTTATAAACATGGAAAGTGTTGGGCTTACGGTGACCCATGTATTGAATCCACTTAGGTCAAGATTGTTTTCCAGTTCCTACAAAAACACAGTGACATAATTGCAGTTTGGGAAAGCGTATTAGTTATAACAGATATGTAAAACAAAAGAATAAGACTACATTGGGGGAAATATTACAAATAATATTACAAATATTACAAATTATAAAATCCAAGAGGCAAACTTTTTAAACTAATATCATGTGGATTTTTTTCACTATTGATATCTTAGCATCAACTTTTTATCAATTTCTTTTACTTTCCACTTTTGTTATTAAATAATAACATTTTTTATTTAATCTCACACATTATGTCACATTTCAATTTGTCCTAAAGGTGTACAAAATTCTGCACTTAATCCAGAGTTTGGCTGAACAGATTTTTGGTGATACTGAGCAAGTCATGACCCGGCTGTCGTACCTGTCCCAGAGATCCATAGCAAATTCTTCCATCTCCTATGTAGCCGGTTTGACACACACATTCAAACTTTCCAGGATACAACATCAAACAATTGGCCTACCAGAAAAACACAAGTCTTTCATTCTTTTATTTGTCCATATTCAGTTAGCTCTTGATCCTCATCGGTAAGTGTTTGTGCTGCTTACCAGTAGATGACATCCTCCCATGAGGTTTACACACTGGTTTATAGGCTCACAATCTCTCCCAGTGCCACGGAAATTTCGCTTGCAAACACAATCATTCTGGAAAAAAACAAACAAAACTCCGCTGACTGACTGAATGTATGGATGTATGTATGGCTGGATGGAAGAATGGATGTATGGATGGATGAATGGATGGATGGTTGGACGGATGGGTTGGTAAATTGATGAATGTTTGGATGGATGTACGAGTGTATGGATGGATGGATGGATAGAAGGATTAATTGGATGAATGGATGGATTAATGGATGGATGGATGAATGAATGGATGGATGTTTGGATGGATGAAGAAATATATGGATGGATGGATGGTTAGATGGATACATGGTTAGATGGATACATGGTTAGATGGATACATTGAGGGACGAATGGATGAATGAAGGGATGGATGGATGAATAGATAGTGAGATGGATGGTTGGACGGATGGTGGGATGGATGGGTGGTGGGGTGAATGGACGAACATATGGATAGTGGAATAATTGGACGGATAGATGTCGGCGGATCAGTAATATCAGTATAGGGAACAGTTCCTACCTGACCAGGACCCAGATAGACACAGGAGGCGTTAGGATGACACCCTCCTCTGGACGACTCCAGACAGTTATTAACAGGCTGACACTCATCTCCATCCTCTCTCCATCCACTTAGACACTCACACTTGTGTCTGCCCTTTCCCAGCTGTACACATCTCGCCTGTGACGGACATTAGAACATGCATTTCCATGGATTAGTCTGAAATAATGAATTATTAAACATTTAAAGCTGAAAAAAATAAAAGTGAATTTCAAATTAATCAAATTTATTTCAAAGCAAAACAAACAAATAAATTAGTGAACTTAATATAATGGCACATCAATCCAAAACACCCACACACATACACACATTCTTGCCGTACATTGTCACCGCAGCCCCCATTCAGACTCCATGTACACGGGTCTTCGTGCACGCACTGGAATCCATCGCCCATATAACCAGGCTTACATACACAGCTTTAATAAAAACAAACAAATAAGCAAATAGATCTTTAGTTCAATCTCTACATAAAAATGTCAAGCTGGAAGAGTAAATAAATAAAATCAGCATATAAACATTATTCATGAAACACAATTAAACTATATATAAAGTATATAGTTTAAAAAAAATAGATAAGGTTTATCTATGAAATACAGTTGCACCAAAATGTAAATCATGAGAATACATTTAAAAACTCATTAAAAAAGTTTTACATTTACCTTAAAGGTAGGGTCTCCGATTTTTGAAAGCCAACGTCGACATTTGAAATCACCAAAACAAACACGCCCCTAACCCAAATGAGTCCCACCCCTGTATTGATAGCTCCGCCCACACATATATACGCAACCCAGGCAAATAATGGAAAGAAACGTGTCTTTATCATAGCTGAAGGGAAGAACAATACGATTGCAGATAAACAAACAAGCAAAAATGACACACAAGCATAATCATGCAAAGGACGGCATATATTAGTTCTGTGTAACAAAGCAAAACCAACGTTACTCACCTATCGAGAAGGAAAAAAGCGCCTCGGCGTCTTAAGTAAAGTTGAATTTCCTGAGTCAATAACTCCTGAGCTAAACGCTGTTACTACACAAAACGCAGTTGTAGCTGCGTCTCTACATTACTACGATAGAAAAGAGGTGTTATTTGTGTAGTAACAGCGTTTAGCTCAGGAGTTATTGACTCGGGAAACTCCAATCTGTGAATACGCGCCAACTTCCTGCTCCTTCAGTTCTCTCCAGCGCTGGAAAGCTGATCCTATATTAACACGGTCCTACTTCTTGCCTTATCGTAAGCCTTTCTTCGCTTTCTTTCTTTATTTTTATCCTCCATGTCAATGTTAAAACCAGGGCCGGCCCTGCGCATAGGCAGAATAGGCAAATGCTAAGGGCGCCGCCCACCACTAAACTATTATTTTTATTAATATATATATATATATATATATATATATATATATATATATATATATATATATATATTAATATATATGTATATATATTTTATTACCTGAGAAGTATTTTATTTATATATTAATTATATAATTAATATTATATGGCCGGCCCTGGTTAAAACCGCTTTCTGCTAATGTCACACATGCGCACTGAACACTCTCTCCGCTGCATATTGACAAGCCCCGCCCCTTTCTGTTCATTGGCTACACGTTTGTTTTGATTTTTGTTTATTATTCGGCCTGACAGTTTTCTGAAGCATTTCTCAAAAATCGGAGACCCTACCTTTAATCTTGCTAACCATTAAATCTAAACTTTTATTTAGAGATTCAAATGATTCAAATGGCAAATGATTCAAATTCAAATCTGCCTCAGTGACAAAGAAATGATTCTTTTAAAGGCAGTAAACATTGGGCTTTAGCTGTTTAGACTAATTCATTTTTCATTCATCTAAATAAATCCTCTATAAAAGATTTACTCAGATGAATGTTAAGGTTTAAACTGTTTTACTTCAATCCATGTCGGTGCAGAAATTAAACTAGAATATTGTTTACTTTTTTTTATAGAATAGGACACTCACTTTTGCTCTCCTGCTTGTTCCAGGAGACAGTTGGCGTGAATGTGGCAGATTTGGGTCGGCCCACAGGGAAGCTCATGTTTATCACACAGGTCTCCGGTGATGCCTTGCTGACAGGACCGTGCCTTACACGCACCGTTTGCTTCAGGTCGATTGTCACAAACGCCACGGACACACCTACAGGCTGAAAAATACGTAGTTTCAACAGAACCAATAAAGCTGAAGTTTTGCATCTTTGGTTTACGAAACATAATCATCTCGTCTTCTGTTGCAGATCCTCATGCATTTGTGTAAATTATGTAGCTGTATGAAGCTGATCAGACATCACACAAGCTACAGGGCCACAAACATTTACTCAGAAAGGGAAATATTTTCACCCACATTTTTTTTTTGATGAACTATTAATGCGGCTTGTTTTAATTCAATTCAAATTATCTAATTATCTCAAAGCAGCTTTACAGAACATAAGATACAATTTTTTTTATTTTATATGAAGATTATTATAATACAGAAGTTCAGATTAATATTATACTTATATTTAAATGTTTGTATTTATCCCTAATGAACAAGCCTGAGGTGACTGAGGTGACTGTGGTGAGGAAAAACTCCCTTAAATAGAAGAGGAAGAAACCTTGAGAGGAACCAGACTCAAAAGTGAACCTCATCCTCATTTGGGTGACACTGGAGGGTGTGAGTATAAATATACAGTCAGACAATTGTGTATTGATGAGGAGGTTTTTGTTCTTAAAGACCAAATAAAATTTTAAATCGAAGGTTGATGAAATAACTGAATGTTTACAGCCATGTTTACTTTTCTGGTCAGAATCCATAGCACTATTCAAATTATCAAAATAAACACACAAATAAAATGAATTGCCACTCTAAATTGTCTTATTTAGAGCCTGTAGCTAATCGCTCATGGTTAAGGAATAAGAAGTAACTATTTTTGCCATACAGAATTTTTACATAACTTTACCAAGCTTTACAAAACTGTACTTGCTGTAGAGCACTCCAAAAGATTTTCTGTCCTTTATGTATAGCAGTGAGGTGAGGTGAGGGTAAAGTCTTACTTTGGTTACAGAAAGGGCCATATTTGTTGGGGTCGGTGCAGTACTGGCAACGCGACCCTTTGAAGTTGGGCTCACACTGACACGTACCGTTGCCATCTATACCATCCAAACACTGAAACAGCAGGAGAAAGTTAGCTGTGTATTCAAGGGGAAAATTATTAATATTCAGTGTGTGTGTGTGTGTGTGTGTGTGTCATACCTTGCCATGTGAGGAGCATGGGGCATTGAATCCACCAGGACAAGGAGAACAGTCTGGTCCATAGAAGCCTTTGCAGCATTCGGGGATCTAAAAATTAAACCCCACAAAGTCAATCATAATAAAAAATGATTCATCTTATGATTCATCTGATGATTCATGACATGATTCACCTGTGAATAATTAATTTTATCTTTCACACATTTTCACATTCTGCCCTTTTCCATATAATCTAAAAAACATATAAAAAACCGTGTAATTTGTTTTTTACACGATTCATTTGTTTTCACATGGTCATTTTCTCTCATGCAAATTTCTTTTCACATGTTTTATTTAAACACACATGCTCTTTATCTTCATGTTAACAATTTTACTTTTCACACGTGATCACATTTCCAACTTGAAATGTTTGTCATGTGATTACGTTTTGTAGTATGTTGTAAAGTTGCAAAGGGTTTTAGAATGTTTTCCTTTAGTAAAATTAATTTAATTGTTTTAATAATCGATCATGCAGTTTAGTTAATAATTATATATACAGAACAATGTGTATCATGCTGTATGAATACAATAGAACTCATTAGTTCATGAGGGAAAACTAAGTCAAGTCCACATTTTGTTTTTAATTCCATTTAAGTCTTAATGCCCACAAATTAAATCACAGCACAGCAAAGACTGATGTGCCATTATAGATCATGGTTTAAAAAATATTTTCCGAACAAATTTATGCTTATTTTCAACATATTGATGTTAAATGAACTTATAGATGTTTATAATCACAAATTTTTCATACATCTTTAGACCACTTCACTTATTTGACTCATCTTAATGTCAACATGTCAGAAAAGTGGCCATACAAATATTATAATCATGTGGCCTCTATGTGTCCTCATAACCTCTACCAGTGGCCAAAAACCTCTCCAATTGCACATCTTTATCATAGTATAACTGCACCATAATTTAAGAAGTCTTGGTTATTTCAACTCAACAGAAAGCTTTCTTCATCACATGCACATTTCCAAAAAGCATTACACATTTAACTAGCCATCTTGCAAAGCCCAGTAATACAAGTTGAAAGAGATCTTAGCCGTAATGGGTATGGTGTGAAATGTTAGGTGTTATACTCACAGTGAGGGTTTCGTTGCAAAACAGTCTGCAGCCCAGAACAGGAACATCTATGCCAAAAGATATCTTAGTGTACACACAGCCTACGGATCTCATGTTCTGCACAGAGTGGATACAAGAGAGAACGATTTTAGATTTTAGAAACCAGATAATTATGCTATTAAATGAAAAAGTGTTGCTCTTTAAATTGCTACAAAACTTCATATGTTATGTTACATCTGAGGCAAAAACAGAGAAATCTATCCATCCACCTATCCATCCATCCATTTGACCATCCATCCAACTACTCATCATTCATCCATCCATCCATCCATTCATTTACCCAGACATGCCCATCCATCCATCCCTCAAACCAGACATGCCTGTTCATCCAGCTATCCATCCATCTATCCATCTATACATCTATCCATCCAAATCTAATCTACACAGCACAGTTTTGAAAGGGATTATTACTCACTTAACCAAGATATTTAAATAACTACCAAGATCAGGTTTATGATAAATCTCAGATAAATTTATAATTAATAATAAACAATGACAGGAAACCGAGTATCTCCTTACCAGTGACACGCCAGTTGGACAGGTCATGGAGTCCGACTTACAGCTACCACATGGACTCTGAAGACAGGAAGCAAGATAGCGTTGCTGTAAGCGTAAGTGTTTTATCTCTAATAATCAGCTCTAACTGCACTTTATCTCAGTTCCTCTGAGCTTGGGTTCATACTGACAGGACACTAAGGCTTAATCTCAACTAAAAGGAATCTTAGGTTAGCTTGTGGGATGTTTCACACTGTTCATAATAAGATAAGATAAGATAAGATAAGATAAGATAAGATATACCTTTATTCGTCCCACAATGGGGAAATTTCTCTGTTACAGCAGCAAAGAGAAAGAAATGCAAATATATAAAATTGATTATATATAATTGATCCTGGGTTAACAATTCATTCTGGCTATTCATAATCTGACATTTCACACTGTACATTCTTAAACCCTGGGTTATCCTATTAGCTTATTTCCTGTATAGCTTATTTCCTGTACCAACAACCAACAACTGCTTTTACTGTAATTACAAGTGTGCAAAGTTCCTCTACCTGGGACTTAAAACTAGGTTTAAGAATACTGTAATAACCCAGGGGTAAGCACAGTGTGAAAAGCCCCTTTGAGACTTCCTTATTAGCTTAGAATTAGGTGACTTGTTACATGCTAGCAGGTTAAGCTCCTCCTGCCTTTTAAAGAATAATTGCATCCACATTATTATTTACTGCTAATAAATGGAGGTTTATTTTGTATTTCTATTTTATTTTCTACCCCTATATTTCTATTTTATTTTCTAACCCTAACCCTAACCCTAGGTTTATTTTGTATTTCTGTGCAGACAAGTATAACACCCCTACCACCACCACCACCACCACCACCACCACCACCACTACCATGACTGGTGAATTCTTTCTAGCTTAGACTGTACTGTACATGCATGCCATCATCATGTCAGGTGATTTCACAGATATTTTTCAGCACATCTTTAACACATCATCAGCACTGATTAAGAAGGTGCGTGTGAAATAAAGTTGAAGGTGTAATGAATGAGGATGATGTGGATTGATACTGATTCTCACCTCATAAACATTACTTTTTATCAAATCACATCGATGTGGAAGAATGGGCTCTATGGATGGTGGAATTAAAACCTCTACCAGTGAATACAGACATCCGTTCTTTGCCTCAACATCTGCCTCAGCCACTGCTACCCCACTGATCAGGATTTGACCCTGCACATGGGCAGAAACCATGTTACAAATGTTTCACATGTACAAATCTAGCGCTTACTTTACCATTCCATTACAGCATACTCGTAACAGGTAGAAATGAAAATAATTCATTTTTTTTTTTTTAATTCATTTAAAAGTCAAAATTATTGGCACCCAAACAAACGAGACCCGAACTTAACCAGGCATCAGTGGACTTAGATTTGGAATCGTCTGTTGTGATTAGAAGAATTTTTTTAATAATTTTTTTTTTTTTTAGCCTAAAATATGTCTGCCTTCTTTTGCTCAGGGTGCCAATAATTCTTCAGTTGACTCTATATTAATCATGGCCTTCTTAATTAAACAGCAAATTCTCAGCATTTATTCTTTACAAGCAAGGTTAACAATAAAGCATCACTTTTAATTAAATTTAGCGTTGGACTTGAGTACTCACTGCAGCAGTCACATTAATTGTCAGGACTTGATTGGCCATGGATACGGTTTGTGAGATGGAAACGATGTAGCTAGCTTTCAGCTGATGTGATTGAAAAGAACACAAATAATCAAGAAATTTCTGCGAGACATATTTGATTTTCTAAAGAGACTAAAACAGCATAATGATTTATTGAGAGTAATGCACACCCGGGCCGAGGCTACAACATGGTTTCTCAGAAATTCCAGTAGTTTCGGTTTACCCTGTAGATATAAGACAAAGAAACAGAATAAGTAAGCTTTACAATTATAATCTGAGGAAAAAAGTACACAAGTTTACACGGCGCTGAACGAGTGTGGCTACAATATGGATGTCTACATAATCAAAAGTATTAGTGTAACTGGTATTAGGAATCATTTTAATTGGATTTTATTTCCAGCATGGTCTCAGGCTTTAAATTTGTAACACTGTTCTTGGCTTATTTCATATAAAACAGGTGACAAAGGTTCAGGTTAGGGCTAGAGGTGAGGTTAAAGTTTGAACCCTTTTATACAAATTATTTTTTGTGAAACTGAACATTACGCAATGATATTATTAATTTGAATTAATATATAATTGCATTAATAAAACATTTTTTATTGTTTATTTATTTATGCATCTCTGTTTTGTTTCTCTATGTAATTATTATTATTATTATTATTATTATTATTATAGACCAATAATAATAATAATAATAATAATAATAATAATAATAATAATAATAATAATAATACATTTTTATCTTATATTTTCCAGGGAATATGACACACACACACATATATACAGTTCAACAAAATTATTCAACCCCCAATGCTGTAAATGGTTTTAGGGAATTTAGTGTACATTTGTAATTGTATTCAGAATGAAATCCTACAAGGACTTCTTAAAGAACCATATGCAACTAAAATGACATCAATTAGTTTTGTAATACAGTAGTAAATGTTTCTTTTGTGAATTCTTCATTGACATAATTATTCAACCCCTTAAAGACTACCACTCTGAAGAACAGAGGTTCAATGAAGTGTTTTCAATCAGGTATTGAAAACACCTGTGGATATCAGGGAGCAGCAATAAAGCCTAATAAGCACCAATTAGGCAGCTTTAAAATGACTGTGATACTCAGCTCCTTCTAGACATTTACTGGTGTGGTTACAAACATGGTGAGGTCAAGAGAATGGTCCAGGAAGACAAGAGAACAGGTGATTACTCTTCACAGGAAGGGCAATGGCTATAAGAAGATTGCAAAGATGTTAAACATACCAAGAGACACCATAGGAAGCATCATTCGCAAATTCAAGGCAAAGGGCACTGTTGAAACGCTACCTGGTCGTGGCAGAAAGAAGATGCTGACTTCGACTGCTGTGCGCTACCTGAAGCGTAGAGTGGAGAAAAGTCCCCGTGTGACTGCTGAGGAACTGAGAAAAGATTTGTCAGATGTGGGTACTGAAGTTTCTGCTCAGACAATACGGCGCACCCTGCGTAATGAAGGCCTCCATGCCAGAACTCCCAGGCGCACCCCCTTGCTGTCCCCAAAGAATAAGAAGAGTCGACTGCAGTATGCCAAAAGTCATGTGGACAAACCACAGAAGTTTTGGGATAGTGTTCTGTGGACTGATGAAACAAAATTAGAACTGTTTGGGCCCATGGATCAACGCTATGTTTGGAGAAGGAAGAACAAGGCCTATGAAGAAAAGAACACCTTGCCTACTGTGAAGCATGGCGGGGGGTCAATCATGCTTTGGGGCTGTTTTGCTTCTGCAGGTACTGGGAAGCTTCAGCGTGTGCAAGGTACCATGAATTCTCTTCAGTACCAGAAGATATTGGATGACAATGTGATGCAGTCCGTCACAAACCTGAGGCTTGGAAGACGTTGGACCTTTCAACAGGACAATGATCCCAAGCATACCTCCAAGTCCACTATAGCATGGTTGCAGATTAAAGGCTGGAACATTTTGAAGTGGCCATCGCAGTCACCAGACTTAAATCCGATTGAGAACCTCTGGTGGGACTTAAAGAAAGCAGTTGCAGTGCGCAAGCCTAAGAATGTGACTGAACTGGAGGCTTTTGCCCATGATGAATGGGCGAAAATACCCGTAGATCGCTGCAAGACACTTGTGTCAAGCTATGCTTCACGTTTAAAAGCTGTTATAACTGTAAAAGGATGTTGTACTAAGTACTAAGATTGAATGTCACTTGGGGGTTGAATAAAACTGATAATGATGTGAGCTCAGAAAAGACATTTGTGGTTATTTCATTATAAATGTTATGTTATATTTGTCTGACCTACATGTGCCTCTTTGATTTAATTGTAAGCAGGATGACTGAATGATCATAATCAATGTCAAACCGACCAAAACAATCAATTTCAGTGGGGGTTGAATCATTTTGAACACAACTGTGTGTATATATATATATATATATATGTATATATATATATACACATAATGTGTGTGTGTGTGTGTGTGTGTGTGTGTGTGTGTGTATTTTCTTTCTTCTATAGTATAAGGTACCGTCTTACCTCCTCAGATTGAAGATAGTTTAACTGGCTGTCCTTCATTAAAGAAAATGCTTCGTTTGTGGGAGCGAACAGTGTATAGGGGCCATCCTTATCCAAAATGTCCACCATGCTGGTTTTCTGTAACAATGAGATACAATCAGAGAGATGTAATATTACAAATGTCTTTGATGGATGGACTTATGAGAATACGAGTATTCTTCGTTACCTCAATTAAAGACTTCAAAATGGAGAACTTGTTGTTGTCTGACAGAATTTTCATCAGGTTTTCCTGAGTTAAAAACAGTTTATTATAGGAGAGTTAGATACAGTAAATAAAACACTTCATGGCATGTTGTTTTAGGAAAATCATTAATGACGGGGTGGTGTGATGTGGCCTGATGTAAAGTGTAACCTTTACCATCTCGAATTTCATTACAGATTAGCTGCTGGTATAGAAATCTAACCAGTCAGATTTGAGAATTTTAAAGCTCTGTCCTGAGTACATGAGAGTACATGAGCTTATGTACTGTATGTATAAACAAACCTGACTGTCGCTTATTACAGTAGAAGGAACTGTGTCCAGAAGTTTATCAGTTAAGTGGATTATTCCATTGGAAGAAATAATATCCGTCTCCAACAGTGCTGCTTTTTTACGGCTTCCATGGATGCGGACCTTCACCTGCCCTGACTTGAAGAGAAGGAAGTAATGTAAGAAGAATGTAGTGCATAAGCTAGAACAGAACAAGTTATTTTTCCTTACACTCCCCCCAACACACACACACACACACACACACACACACACACAGAACCCCTTCTCTACCTCAGTTATTGACTCAGCTGTTTTCCCAGTCAGTGTGTAATAGAGTATTCCGTTCTTCAGCGTATCAGAGTTCACTTCTCCAGGGATCATGTGCATCTTTACGAGATAGCGAGCCTTTACCTCATCTGCCAGCAGAGTTTTCACCTGGAATCAGAAACGTTTGGATACACTTCTCAAATAAAGATGTAAAAAAATTAATTATTATTTAATTTAATTTAATTAAAATTATTTCTGTTCATTTAAAATAGCATTAATTACATTTCATTTGTTGCCTGACAGTGGCAACTGGGTGGTGCTGGATCTTAAACCACAGACCCCTATACCTTTTGCATTTATACCTGCCTGCAAACTTGTTTTCCACTGAGAAACACTTGTATTAGAGCTTTTAGTTATAATATTACCCTTGTTCTCCATTGCACATCTGTTCTCACTCGCCCAGATCTATATATCAGTTCTCAACAACAAAATACTGGTTAGGGTTCAAGTGAACCTGGAGCTTATTCCAAGAACACTGGCTCTGAGGTGGGAATAGATGCTTAATTGTACACCAGTCCATCACAGGGCTCTGTACACATACTTTCACATACTGTTTTGAGTAGATGACATAAATAGTGTTATGTTTGATGGATATGAGAGGAAACCCACATGTGCACAGGAAGAACATACAACACTCCACAGAGGCATTCTAAAATCTTCTATATTAACTGACACCCTGGAAGCCCCACCCCCACTCCCACCCCCCACCATCTTGAATTAGCAGCCTTTGCATAAATGTTATAGATTTGACACACTACGAACATTAAGACAATGACAACAATTAGCGATTAACATTTACAGCCTCATCTAGAGTGATTTACATTTTATCTTAGACTTTATACAAATAAGCAATTGAGGGTCAAGGGGCCTTGCTCAGGGGCCTAGAGGTGGCAGCTTGACATGCCTGGGATTAAAACTCACAACCTTCTGATCAGTACTCAACACTTTAACCATTAAGCTACCCACCTCGCTTTAAGATTTGGAAGGACTGAGAACTGAGTGAAATGATTAAACTAATGTTGAAGAATAATGCTTATGTTCCCCTTTTACTTAGGAGTAAATTATTCTGAAGAAGTAAATTTGATTCTTTTCCCAGGAGCTCTGGGTGATGCAAACTTTTGTTGAGTGTATGTGTGTGTGTGTGTGTGTGTGTGTGTGTGTGTGTGTGAACTCACAGGCTGAGTGGATTTGAAAGCCCTGTTCTTTGGCACAAACACAGTGAATGGTCCGAGCGATTTCAGAGGCCAGGACATGACGCCCTCTAAACCAGAACACAACATGTCTGTAAAACTCTGACAAAATGATCTGCTCAACATTAAATAGCACATCTACATCTTAATCAAAATATATTTTATTGACCTCTGACACCTGTCATGGCACTCACCGAACAGGCTGATGGCACTAGAGAGCTGACCGTATGAACGGCTCGTAGGGTCTGCGTTTATTTCTTGAAGACGCTGTATTATGTTGCCAAAGCAGACTTTACCATTGCCAAGGTAACCATCCAGACATTTACACCTGTAGGGAAACATCAGAAATTTTTTGTGTAAAACAAAATGTGCATAACAATAGGGTTATGTGTATTTAAAACAAAAAAAACTTGCACATGTATGCACAGTCTTTGAGTAAACCTACTCCACTGTTTCTGGTGCTACTGTCATGCAATAGGCATTTTTATGACAGGAGTCTGGTTTACACGCATCTCTCAGACTGCAGCCGACTCCCATGACCAACTTCTCAAACCCTTCTAGACATTCACAGTGAGCCTTAATGAAAAAAATACACAAAATGATGTGGATGTACTTGTATATACACACCTAATACAATTTAGTAATGGCAATCAATAAATTAAAAAAAACAATTACCTTTCCAGGTCCATCATACACACAGCGTGAGGAGTTGCTTTGACAGCCACCGTAGTCCGTCTGGCAGGGATCAATGGGCAGACACACCAGCCCGTCTCCCTGATAGAATTCGGCACACGTGCATGTGTGTTGGTTCGGCCCAGTGTGCACACACACCGCATGCTCGTGACACACACGCTTCTGACATGGATTAATTGCTATAAATAAAAACAAGAGTTAACATGTTAGGAATAATAAGGGTGGAGGGTTGAAAAAAAAGTTACATTTACAGCAGATGCCTTTATTCACTTTCACCTTACATCACTTTTTTTAATACAACTGAGGGTTGAGGGCCTTGATCACATGACCAACATGGGCAGTTGTGTGAACAACATGGGCAGACCAACCTGGGAATTGAACTCATGACCTTCTGATCAGTAGACCAACGCCTTAACCACTAGACTACCTGTCAGGACTCAGCCTGGACTCTGGCCATGTGCCTGTTGTTTACGTTCTCTGTCACATGTCTGCCCTGCCTTCGTCTGCTCCTCCCTGTCTGCACACCTGTCCCTCATGTGTCTTGATTGTTAGTAGTATTTAGTTAAGCCGCGTTGCCTGGTGCAGGGCGGAATCTACTGTTGTTTTGTCTTGTTGTTGTCGTGTTATGTTTCGTGTTTTTTGGTTATTAAACCACGTTTGTGTTTGTCTATCCTGCATCTGGGTCCCTTTTATCCTGCGTCCGCGTTCATTACAGAAGATCCCGCCGCACTAAGACCCAGCAGGATAGCGCCAGCTTGGACCGGCTTTTTGTGGGAGTATTTATTTTCTTTTGGACTGTTTTGTTTTTTGGGATTTTTGTTTTGTGGGTGACATGGGTCCGCATTTTTTCCGGTGAGGGACGCCGCTCCGCTTCCGGTATTCGGCGGGGGGCGTCGCCTCACTTCCTGGTTGCGGTCCATGTCACCTGCCCAATTTTTTGGTTTTTCTGTTTCTCTCGGTGTCCTGCTACATCGCCCCGCATCTGTCCCACTTCCTGGTTTTCCTGTGGAGGACGCTGCCCCACTTTCTGTCCGCGGGGGGTGTGGCAGGCCCGTGTGTTTTTGCCCTAGGGGGATTTTTGTTTTATTTGTTTGTTTATTTTTTGTTTGTCCCATGGTGGAGGACTTTTCCCGCCCTCCCCCCCTCCTGGTTTTCTGGACTTGTGTAGGGGGTTGTGCTCGGCCCTTCAGCTCGGCTGTGGACGTCGCTCGGCCCTTCAGCTCAGCTGTGGACGTCGCTCGGCACTCTCTGGCTACGCCGCCGAGTGCCTTGCTCCCCCCCACCCGCCTCGCCGTGTGCCTCGCCCCCCCCACCCGCCTCGCCCCCCCCTCCCGCCTCGCCCCCCCCTCCCCCCTCGCCGTGTGCCTCGCCCCCCCCCCCACCCGCCTCGCGCCGCGCCCCTATCCATCCATCTGTGTTACTGTAAACCCTTCACCATGTTCTCATGATTTCATGATTCCACTAAGGGCTGAGTTTAGGAGACCTGCTCAAGCTTTGCTCTTGGCTTTACTTATTCTTACATGGCATGTTTGTGGTCAGGACTTACAGGTACACTGAATTCCATCACCGAAGTAACCAGGCTGGCATTTACACACCAGTTTTCCAGAAGTCGTGTCTTCAAAACAGCGTGCGTTAGAACCACAGCTCAGAGCAGCACAACCTGGGAGCTCTGTAAGAACACACATACACACACTAATACAATGGCACAAAGAATTGCCATGTCTGGGTTTTTCCAAACAAACTAGGATTTTACTGATCTGTTGGTGAAGGTTTTTTGTTTCTTTTAGAAAACTATAAGTTACGGAAGTCCTAAGAGGCCATGCATTATTATATATTTCTTGTTTTGTAATATTTTTCTCGCTATCTTGACATAACAGTTTTGTTTTGTTTTTTTCAAAACAATTGACAGTATTTATGAGAATAAAGGCTTAATGTTTTAATAATTTATTAAATATTAACAATGGGGTACATGCAGAGACCATGAGAAAATTAAGTCTTTTAGGACCTCCGTAATAAGTACATAGTAAGAGGCAAAATATTGCTACACAATTTCATGTTAATTTGTGACTTTATTCAATCACTAGCAATTTTAACACAATAACAACAGACACATAAACTCAAACACACAACTATAAGATAAAAAGTAAACTGCAAGCTAAAAAGTCACAAATGTGTGATTTCTTGCAACTATAAGATAAATAACTGTAGATTCTTAATATAAACTCAAAATTGTGACCTTTAACCTCACAATTATGAGATAAATCTCTGTAAATTCTCATACAGTTTATGGTCATTAAAATAGTTATGAAAAAATGATTAGAATTAAAAATTTACCTTCAAATTAGAAACTTAGAACTGGTTTGAATGTGTAATTAATTAGCATAAGTAGCATTACTTTAACTTTAACATACTGCTTATTGACTTGCTTATTAAACTTGCTTGACAACTTGTGGGTTAAACCAGTGGTCCCCAACCCCCGGGCCGCGGACTGGTACCGGTCCGTGGGCCAAATGGTACCGGGCCACCCAAGGAACATTAAATTATTTCCATTTTATTTACTGTGGTGTATTTCTCTCGGGTTTGTGCGACTTTCCATGGACGAGAAAGTGAGAGAAGGTGCATGCACGGAGAGAAGGTGTGTATCGCTCTTCTCTCTGTTCACCGGTACATTCTCATGTTTAACAGTACTTGGTGTACGTGTATATTGTGTTTGCTCAAATTTAACCCACAAATTAGCAAAAATGAGTACGAAACAGACGTCGTTAGAAAGTTAGAATCTCTGCCGGTGTTCTGGATTAAAGTCATGGCGGAATACCCTGAGATTTCCCCCACAGCACTTAAATCCCTATTGCCATTTCCGACATGCTATCTGTGTGAAGCGGGGTTGGAATAAACTGGACATAAGCAACACACTTCGGGTGTCATTGTCTCCTATTACCCCCAGATGGAACCGTCTCGTTGCAAAGAAACAAGCTCAGGGTTCTCATTGATTTAGCGTTGTAGTGAGTTAAAAAGGCATGTTTAAATACAATTAAATTAAAATTATTGATTTTAATTTAATGGTATAGCCACCACCCCCCACCCCCAGCGGGTTGCGGTAAAATTATCAAACATTGACCGGTCCGCGGCGAAAAAAAGGTTGGGGACCACTGGGTTAAACGACTAAATTACTGGGATCTATACACCCAAATTTATTATGATTACAGTACACACAGGGAGTGAGTGAGTGAGCTTTTTTTTTGTTATATCAACATGAAAGTAGCTTCAGCGAGCACTTTTCTCTCTTCACAAAATATACTTGCTCTGATTTTGTGGTACATGTTGGAGTTGTGCACTGCTTATGTTGTGCAGATCTGGCAACCCTGGTGCTTCTCTGAAAAAAACATACCCTGGTCACATTCTGGCCCTGTGTATCCTGAAAAGCAGGTGCACTGTCCGTTCCCTCTCAGTCCACTGTTACAGAGGCCGTGCTTACAGGTGCACACTAAATGACACACATACACAGTAGGTAAGCTTCAAGAACAGCTAACACTCCTGGAATATTCTAGAAGGATGGATGATTTTAGATTACCGTTGCTGCATGTGGGTCCGTACAGGTTCTCTTTACATATCTCACACGCTGTTCCCATAAATCCTGCCTGCAGAATGTGAAATAGATGTACACTATCAGTTAAATGTACTTGGAAACACAGGTTATGTGTGTGTGAGTGTGATGTGTGTGTCTGTGTTTGTGTGTGTGTCTGCGTTTGTGTGCGTGTGTGTTTTTGTATGTATTTGTGTGTGTATGTGTGTGTGTTTTGTGTGTCTGCATTTGTGTCTGTGCGTATTTATGTGTGTGTGTGTGTGTGTGTGTGTGTCTATGTATGTGTGTATGTATGTGCGTGTGTGTGTTTACAAGAGAGGGGTATTTACTTTGCAAGTGCAATTCCCAGAGCCCCCAATGCCATCAGAACAAACCCCATTATTATTGCATGGAGTAGCTGCTGAGCCTGGACACTCTAAAAAGTAGAAATGTTCATTCAAAGAGATTAAAATAAATGTTTAACATAAATACAAGTACATACATATACTATACATCATATACAACAAACTACACATAGGTGTTTCTGTCAGCACCAACCCCATCCCCTGTGTGTGTGTGCGTGTGTGTGTATGTGTTTGTGTTTATGTGTGTGTGTATGTGTGTGTTTGTTGTGTGTGTGTGTGTTTGTTTGTGTGTGTGTGTGGGTGTGTGTGTGTCAGCAAGATTCTCTGTCCTGACCTCCTCTTTTCTTACATTTCCCACTATTCTTTCTCTGAACAGGTATCTCTCTGCACCACTGTGTTTTGTAAAAAATCGTGGCCTTCCTGCCACCCCCTTGCTCTCTCTCTCTCTCTCTCTCTCTCTCTCTCTCTCTCTCTCTCTCTCTCTCTCTTTCTCTCTTTCTCTCTGAACTGAATGTCACAACATATTTTTCAGCTATTTAATGTCATGGAATGTCCACAAATTAAATTTTGTTCCTTTTATCACTTACATAATAGAAGCTACAACAGATATATAAAGTCTACAGCCCTGTTTGTGATGTACTAAAAATGAAACCAAGATAATAATAATAATAATAATAATAATAATAATAATAATAATAATAATAAAAATAATAATAATAAGGGGGGGGGCATGGTGGTTTAGTGATTAGCACGTTCGCCTCACACCTTAAGGGTTAGGGGTTCGATTCCCGCCTCCGCCTTGTGTGTGTGGAGTTTGCATGTTCTCCCCGTGCCTCGGGGGTTTCCTCCGGGTACTCCGGTTTCCTCCCCCGGTCCAAAGACATGCATGGTAGGTTGATTGGCATCTCTGGAAAATTGTCCCTAGTGTGTGATTGTGTGAGTGAATGAGAGTGTGTGTGTGTGCCCTGCGATGGGTTGGCACGCCGTCCAGGGTGTATCCTGCCTTGATGCCCGATGACGCCTGAGATAGGCACAGGCTCCCCGTGACCCGAGGTAGTTCGGATAAGCGGTAGAAGATGAATGAATGAATGAATGAATAATAAAAAGAAGAAGAAGAAAAAGAAAAAGAAGGAGAAGAACATCCTTTTCCACCCTCATAGTGACATAACAGCATATAAAAATTAAGTAAAAAACATTAATTAATAAAATTAAAGTTATTAAACTATACCCCAATTTCAGGATTACTGAATCAAATAATTCTGTATCAAATAATCCTAAATCACAGATGCCTGAATCAAACAATCCTCAATCACATAATAATACATCAAAGAATCCTGAATAAAGAAATTCGAATCAAAGCCTAAATCAATATAAGCTGAATGAAAAAATTGTGAATCAAACAATCTTAAATCAAAGCATCATTTAATACCTTATGTGATTTTCCCCACTAGTTGATTCGCTTTAATTTTCCACATGTTCTCTCATAATCACATGGGAGATTACGGTCTATGTGATTGACTTGAGTTTAGTAACTTGACAGATTCTCACTAGCATATATATATATATATATATATATATATATATATATATATATATATATATATATATATATATATATATATATATATATATATATATATATATATATATTCCCTGGCAGGTTCCTTTAATCCTCAGCACACATGATCACTGCAACATTTAACTCATGAAGCTGATACAAGAGAAAAAGCAACATGAGCACAGTCAGCTTATCTTATCAGCTTACTGTATATTGACAGGAAGTGTTGAAAATTAGAGCTTTACATTGAGATGGTCAGCACATTTTTTCATCAGCGACGACACTTCGTCTGAGTGTTTTGCTAGGACAGGAAGTGTGTGATTTTTCCTGTAAAAGTGAACATGCACACGTGATGCTTGCACTGCAAAAGAGGCAGATTTGTGCAAAAACATTCAGCTACTTCTTTATTTTTTACTTCTTCTACTTCTTTATTTGTGACTCCACTTGGGAGTTCATTTACACTGTTTCTCTGTCTCTCTCTCTCTGTCTCTCTCTCTCTCTCTCTCTCTCTCTTACACACACACACACACACACACACACACACACACACACACACACACTTCCTAAAATGCTAAATCTAACTATATTCAACCACTACATTCAACAAATCTCCTTTCCCCAAGCACAAAAGGAATCAGCTCTTCCTTTTTTTGTGTGTGTGCCATTGACTCTGTTAGTGATCCTGCGCTTCCTGTCAAAATATTCCCTCAGTGTCCTCCACTGTCCAAAGCGAAAAAAAGGAGGAAATGCCTTCCAATCAGCAGAGATAACAAGACAGAGGAAAAGAGAATTTAAACACATTCACATGAGCGGAAAGCAAAAAGAGCACTAAAGTAGAAATGATTGGTGTATATTACACTAACATTTTTTTTTTGGCTGAATGATGAATGAATGAATTATCATGCAAGATCAGATGAAACGTACCCAGACAGTTGTAGCCCCAGTACCCTGAACAGCATTCTTCTTCCACCACATCTTTGAAACATTCATGTGAGCAGCCAGGGAGGGTGAGAGAAAATGTGGACGAGGTTTTTAACTGATACCTTGAAGTAAAATAGAAAAAGAAGAACCTTAAGGCATAAAAAAATGTTGTGATTTTTTAAAAATCAATGGTTTTACAATATTTTCTTACTCTTTCTTACTATCCTTTTGATGATTTTCCATTGACACAATTATCCATTATTAATTCAACAAATTGATCCATTCTGTACAAACTTTTGCAAAAAAATTACTGAAAACTTTTGCTTAAGCCAGCTGTCCACTTGCTCCACATCCCTGTCATTGTGAGGACATTTTTTAAGATTAATATGTGTATCGTTAGCTGCGTATATGTTATAAGAATGTTCTATATCAAGCCTAAATCAAACTCATTTCTACATTATCTACATTTATAAAAAAAATAAAAAATAAGAGCAACAAAACAAACCAAAAAAAAATCACTGGTTATCTTTTATTATTTTATTACAAATCACAAAAGCCAATGCACATACACACACACACACACACACACACACACACACACACACACACACACACACACACACACACACACACACACATACACACACCTGCAGTCCTGCTGCCCCTTGCCTGGTGTCTTCTTGGTATATCCTGCTGGACAGACTGAGAAACGACTTGCGGAGCACAAGTGGCAGTCTGACTTTGTCATCACTTGTCTATTTATGTCACAGCGGTTCTAATAAACACACATACAAAATTGATTATGTACATATACAAACACTAAGCCTGCTCTTGCTCCTATCAAGAGTAGCTATGAAAATATAATCATAATCATAATCATAATAATTACTAAGTTTTACTAGGACACATAGAAACAGGATACAGGAGAATTTTAGATATTGGAAAGACTTGGAATAACACAAATATTTCACAAAAAGAGCAATTAATAAATAAATACTATATTCTTTTTAAATATAGCATATAATAGCATGGCAGTATATAAGAACAGCACTATTCTCAAATGAGTAGCTTCCCCACTGAATATATCCAAATTCACCTCTTGGTTATAAAGTGGGTGAGCTTTTAGAATATAGCCTGAAGCCATCTAATTCTTTTTAATAACTTTTATGAATCTGCTTTGATACTTTAATTCATTGTGTATCAGTGCCACCACCTGCTACTTAATGCTAAAGCTGATTAGTGAGGTTGAATAAGCAGATAGGCACAGAAATAGTCCAACTTCAAATGAGGAAGAATACACACACAATTGCTTATATTCCATATTAATTCAAGATTTTTTTTTTTTTATTTCAAGACACTTGTAAAAGTACACAATACATTTTTGGCTATTGATGAAAGGGATTATATTGATAAAATCTGAAAACAGTCATCTGTTTTGTTCATTCATTCATCATTCGGTCAACCAAGCATGTTGCAGCAGTGCAATACATAAAGTAAGTAGATACAGGTTAAGAGCTTCACGTAATGTCCACATCAATAAAATATAATCTCAGTGACTCTGGAAAAGTACTATGGCACAGCGGCTACTCGAATTAACCGCTCTTTACAACAGTGGTGAGTTAAAAAGCTTACCAGAACACACAACATGTCAAACCTCATGAAAGATGGCCTCTCCCATTAGATTTACTGTAGTTTACTGAATAATATGATTTAAGATGAGAAACAATATAAACTGTTTTGTTAGAATGAAAAGGAAAATAAACCTAAATAACTGATTCAGCACATAAGTAGCAGACAGATAGCCCTTATATCTACATTACTCACTTGAGATGTTTCATTCAACTGATATAAACTGGCCTTCACGATTATAGCATGTTTTATTAACATTTTATCTTTGTGTAATTATAGTATTGGCATTTCATGAAGAACCACAAAAACAGAAATTTGTGTTTATTTAAGAACAATTATGAGAAACTATATCTGATTAACTTGCAAAGCAATTAGGAAAGATTCCAAGGTGAGCATCAAACATATCCAAACACATGGCTTTTACATCTCTGACACAATATTTGTAATTGTAGTTCATAAACTGTGTTTATTCAAAGCATGAGCACTGAGTGTGTGTGTGTGTGTGTGTGTGTCTCACCTTTGCAGCAGTAGACTGTGTCTCTTTTCCTACAAGGATCAGCAGGAGGAGAATTCCAGTTTCATGGAACGAGTTCCTTCTGAACTCCATGACTTTATCTTTTCCACAAACGTCCTCTTTCTGAGGATCCTCTCTAGTCTGGGACTGTTTGGGATGGCCCTCTGCCTTTTTAACTTCCCTTCCTCTCCTCCTCTCTTTCCTGTGCCACAACCATCCAGAACACCTAGGGACCAGACCTTTCCTTCAGCACACACACACACACACACACACACACACACACACACACACACACACACACACACACACACACACACCGTTAGCAACCAGGAAAGAGCCTATGCTCTTTAAAGCACTATAGGTAGAATACAAACTCTTGTGCAAAAGAATGTATGACTTTGTCATTATCTTATACATATTAATTAGTAACATCTCTTGATTATGTAATGTATCATTTAAACAACTGAAAAGTTAGACAACTGGAAATTAGGTTACTTCAACCCACAATAAGAGTGTGTACTGAACTGTACTGTGTGATGCATTCAGATTTTAATGCTGGCTAAACCAATACAATTGTGAATTGATAGGCACAGAAACACTGGAAAATAATAGAAAATATCCCACCATGGTGTGTGAATTCTGGCTCCTCAGCCTCAGCTACATGACTTGACCAGAATTTGGTCTCAACTAGATACGTGTATATGTGACTGTTTTTTTTTCTCAATCACTCTGATGCAGTTAATTTTTATGTACCTGCCTGCAATAGCCTAATTAACCACACATGGTTACTAAAGATTCTGTAAATGCAATAATTATGTTAATAGCTTTGGTGTTTGTCTTTTGATTTTTATTTCTGACTGCTTACACATTCCAGCATGAAAGTACAAAAAGTACCAATCTTCCACTCATGTGGCATTTTAATTAGAGATCCCAGTACTGAATGTACAACTTTAGTCTCAACCAGATGCCCTGTTAACATTCACACCAAGCCTTCAATGATTAAAAAAATTGTGCACATCAAATATTTGTATGTTTATGTGTGAGTGTAATGGGGTCTGTACTGAAAAGTTTCACCTCCAGGCAGCAGAATTACAGGATGTCCTCAGTCATAAATAAACAGGGTAACAGCTTGAAGTTTTGCTTCACACACACTTCCTGTACATTCTGCTTTGTCAGAACTATCCCTGCTCCAGACGTTTGTACGAGATTTAGGCTGTGTAAGCATGTCATGACTGCACATTTGTAATAGTGCTGTTGCACGGCTGATATGAGCTATTGATAGATCATCACCATAGACCTTCAAAACATGTAAAACAAACACAATAATAATAGTAATAATCACAATGCATAATTACTTGAGAAATAAAACAATCGGAAATTATTCATAATTAGTAAAAAAAAAAAAAAGGAGGAAACAAATGGCTCATCTTTCATTGATTTACAATGAAATGTGAACATGGGAGCAAATGAGCTTAAGACCAAGTAATATTAAAACAACAACAACATCATCATCAACAACAACAACACACATACACACTGGCTGCAAAGCAAATTTGCAACGAACATAATACACAAGCCTATATCTACAATATCAACGATTTATTTATTGACTGGTTATAGAAATCTTTTTCCTGGGTTCACTGTTCATTAACTTCACCGCCTCAAATGCCTTCACTGTGTCCTGTTTGCTTTAGAATGTGGATGATGTCAAGCTTGGCCTTTGAGACCTTCATTGTTATCCCTGACTCACGAAGACACAAAAACCTCCTGGGTTTCCTGATATCAAACCTCGTAAAGGACAATAAAGAGTCAGCTAAAGAACTTGATGACATCCTTGTTATTATTTTAAATAGCTGAAGGAATAGATTAGAGTAAGTGCTCAGTGATATAGCGGTGAATGAGTATGACTTGATCTTGTGCTGTTTCTGCATCTACAATCATAATCCACAAAGATCCATATCTGGAATTATAAGAGCTTCAGGCTGACACCTATATCAGTATTTTAGCTTGACTATGTTACAGTTACTAGAAATGGGAGGTACATTCACTGATAAAACAGTTAAAGTTAAAAGAACACTATTGTTAAGTAAATAGATCAAATGAATGCAGAGCATACAGTATGCTAGCTAATCAGTGTTGTATAAAGTATTAGAAAGCAATACTTGAGTAAAAGTACAAGTATCGTACTAGAAAAAGACTTTGGTAGAAGTGAAAGTTACCTTTTAGAATATTACTCAAGTAAAAGTCTTAAAGTATCTGATATTTACTGTACTTAAGTATCAAAAGTCATTTTCTGATATTTAATGTACTTAAGTATCAAAAGTCATTTTCTGATATTTAATGTACTTAAATATTTGAAGTAAAAGTAAATTTTCAGTGATTTTCTGTAGGCATAAGAGACACTTCATCCGGTAGGAAGAATCTTTCATTCCAATGTACAGAAATATTTCTTGCAAATACGGCCACGGGTGTATACCTGTAACTTTATCTTCTTCACCCTGTTCACCGAGTTCACCACTATCATCGGGGTGGTCGTCTATGATAACGAGAGCTCCTCCAGTAGGTGCTTCCATGGCGGTTTCAGTTGTGCTTCCTCCTCCTTTGGCAACATTATGCTGAAATAGAGCGTGTGGAGCTGCGTAATGCAATCTAGGAGCAATGATTCGCCAAACCTCCCTTATTGCAGTCGCACACATTTCTTCTGATTTTATTTTGTAGTAACGAGTAACGAAGATGCTTGGTGGAAATATAGCGGAGTAAAAGTATACATTTTATCTAGGAAATGTAGTGGTGTAAAAGTGAAAGTTGACATAAATTTAAATAGAGATGCAAAGTACAGATACGTGACATTTCTACTTAAGTACAGTAACGAAGTATTTGTACTCCGTTACATTACAACACTGTAGCTAACAAACAAGGCTTACAGTTTACTTATATGAACAATGACAGAAAATGACCAAAATAACAACCACAAAAAACAACAAGAACTATTGGGAATATGAACATTTTTATGAGCTGTTTAGATAAATGATTAAAAAAGACTTCCTGTGACTACAATTCTACCATAACTACACTTTCCCACTGACTGCTAGCAACCTCTTACAAGATTCTTGCTATAATGAGAAACATTAAAATTAAACAATGGAAGAAAAAAAAAAATCACACTTCCTAGCGATTGTTGCCCCCTTTAGAAAGCTAAATACAAAATACTTCTTTCTATAACCCTTTAAATTTTCAGAAAAAATTGGAGGCCCAGGCACTTCTTTGCATTTGTACCTACCTAAATAATAAGGCAAGTTTATGGAGTTTAAAGTATATTTTTAAAGTAATTTGGAGCAGCTAGTTTTGAAATCTTCCCAACATCAGAAGCCTTTGGTTACATGTTGCATGATTTCTGCCCCAGTAATTTTAATTCCACTTGTAGCTTCAGTGATCCTCTATTAATAAAACGTACCAAAAATGAGAGAACACTGTAATTGTAATTGTCTCAAAAGCAGTGGTATAAGTGGACTTACATAATCCAATTGGCATTAGATATATTTATGCTTGATCTTATTAAAACACTATCTGACAAATGATACTTCATGCTCCACAAAAGCACCAGTATCTAATCTCCCACTATATGTAATCTGGATTTGAGTCTCGGTTAATCACAGGATTAAATTAAGGCTCATCTTTGATTGGTTCTCTGATCATCCTTCCATGAACAAGCTCATTTTTATGTCTTTGACTTTCTCCAAGAGCAAACAGAGAACACCTTGCAAAACCACAAAGATGGAACAAAGAGCAGAGGAAATAACAGAAGAAACACCAGTAGAGTTTTCTACAGTTTCTACTCTACTGTCTCCCTTAGGATATGGGCTCTTGTCATTTTGGATGCTGATTGTCACTCTTCTCTCTGTCCTCTGTAACACTCTTGTTATTGCCGTCATGTTACGGAACCATCAGCTTTTCTTCCCCACAAATGTCCTCATTCTGGGTCTGTCTGTCTCTGACTTGCTCATGACTATCTGTGGATCCTCTGTTAGCACAGTGACCAACTACTTTGGGCAGCTCTTCATGGGGAGAAAACTCTGTGTCTTCCAGGGCTTTACTGTCAATTACTTTGGTGAGTGGCTACATGTAGTTTATATTGTATTTAAACATGATAATGATGTACCATATGACCAAATTTCCAACAGCTTTTGGGTTTGGATCTTGTAGGGCAAAAGTGGCATTTATTCATTTTTTGAATAACTTCTTTATCCTGGTCAAGGTCAGGCTGGTTCAAGAACCCAAGTACTGTGTGAAGAGAAAATACATCCTGGATTGGGAGCCAGTCCATACCAGGGCAATATGCACACACACGGGCAATTTGGCATACATAACCGACCTACCTGTATGTTTTTGGGACAATGGAAGGAAGCTGTAGAACCCAGAGGGACATAAAATATTAATGGAAACATCCTACAAAAAGCAGACTAGGAACATTATATCAGTTTGGAAAAAAGTAACAAGCTTTGCGATTTAGCAGACCATGTTGGTGACCCACAGCTCAAGGCTCTGGGATTCAAGACAGAGATCCAATTATATTGGATATATGTTTAGAGATTTGCATGTTCTTCCCAATCAGTGATTGGGTTAATTTTGAGTACTACTGTATGGTTCCCACTTCTAAAACAGGACGCTACTCTAAATTTGAGCTATGTATGAATTATTGAGTTTGTGTGGTGTTCTGCAATGCCATGCACCTCATCTATGTTGTATTCTTGTCTTGCCCCAAATATTGTTTGGATAGGTCCTGAATCCTGAACTGTGTCCACTATACTGCAGGTACTGAAAACAATTGAATGAATTCACTTACTTCATCCAGGTCAAAATATGTTAGGGTTTCTCACTTATCATTTAGGTCAACTCCTTGGTCCAAGCCTGTGATATGGCATCCCTACCAACTCCACCTGAACAATTGCGCTGGATGACAAAGAGCCACCAAATTATTTCAGAGTAAAGTGAAATATTACCTCATCTTCACTAATTCTCTTTCCTTCCAATTTTCCAAGGCCTAATCTCCCTGTGTACGCTAACTCTGATGGCTTATGAGCGTTACCACATAATATGCAAGCCCATGGGTGCCTTCAAAATAACACTGCGACGCAATGCTAAGGGTCTGCTTCTAGTATGGATCTACTGTCTGTTCTGGGCTACTGCACCTCTGCTAGGCTGGGGCTCCTATGGCCCTGAAGGAGTTCAGACCTCATGCTCTCTGGCCTGGGAGGAACGTACCTGGATCAGCTACAGCTTTCTGATCCCATACTGGTTCTTCTGCTTCTTTCTGCCCACGTGGCTGATCATCTACTGCTACTACCACATATTAATCTCCATTAAAAGGGTAATAATAGAAATAATAAATTAATACAGGATTCTGAATGATTATTTTGGAACTATTTGTTTTTCATCTCTACTTACCTGTGTGTACCTGTGTGTAGTTGAACCAGAGTGTGGAGAATCAGGGAGGCAGGTCAAGGCAAAAAGAGGACAGGCATGCTATGTGCATGGTAGCTGCCATGATTGGTTCCTTCTTCTTCTGTTGGCTTCCATACGCTATTGTATCAATGCTTGTGATTCTTGTGCCAGATATCTCCATATCCCCACTTCTCGCCTCCATGCCTGCCCACTTGGCTAAGACAAGCCCTGCATACAACCCCATCATCTTTTTTCTGGCCAAAAAAAAGGTAAGAGAAAAAAGTGAATCTATTAGTTAATAAGTGTTAAATTTGACACAAAACAGGGAGCTAATTATATCAGAATTTGTATTTGTATATTACATGCTAGATAATCTATTATATATAACCTACAGTACAATCTTTCCATACAGTTCCGGGACATGGCCTTGGAGATTATATCATGTGGCTGCTACAGACCTACGCTGCAAATATCAAGCAGTTCCACAGAGGCGGACATAGTGGAGACTGGCTCCAAACACCTGAGTCCCAGCAGCATTCAACCTGAACCTGCAATGACCAACTGAGACGCAATGTTGAATGAGACACCATAGTTAAAGGATAGATAACTGTGTGGTAAAGCTAGCTTTATCACCACTGTGTTACAAGGTTGCCAGATTAATGAGACAAAAACAGCTCAATAACTTGCATAATAGCCAAAAGTAGTCCAATGAGCACTAAAACCAAAAAGGTCAAATCTAACTGACTATTTATTGACATCATTGAATTTATTTATAAATCTAAATAAACTGGTTGACATGCATGAAGGAAACCTGAAGCATGAGGTATAATATAAGGAAACTTATATTATATCTGAAACATATAAAATAGGAAAATGTAATAACATTTTTAATAAATGTAAAGAATTATTAAATCAATGTTGTTGGAACAGATTTTCATCAACGTCTTGAAATGATTATTCATATAACAAATTGATGCAGGAAATATATTCTATTGATCTCAACATTTTTCACTTTTTATACCATAAAACACAACGTGTCCTACATTTGATCATACTATGAAGAGATTTTTACTTCCTTCTAAGTCTCATTCAGAAAAATCAACTAACACATGTTGCTAAGCAAAGTCTCTTTAGGTGAAACTCCTATGTGAAAGATTCATAAAAAGATTCAAACTATTAATTTTAAATATTAATTAAAATAATTTTGATTTGCTTAACACCGTTATTGGTAACAGACATAATTCCATCCATCCATCCATCCATCCATCCATCCATCCATCCATCCATCCATCCATCCATCCTTCTTCTGTACTGCTAATCCTACACAGGGAAACAGGGACCCAAGAGTTTTTCTCAGAGGACTCTGGACAAGGCAGGGGACACTCTGGATGGTGTGCCAACCCATCGCAAGACACACACACACACACACACACACACACACACACACACACACACACACACACACACACTCCAGACAATTTAGAGAAGCCGGTCAGCCCACATGTTATTGGTCTGGGTAGGAAACCAGAGGGCGCAAAGGAAATATCAGAAGTGACAAACACCGAAAATGTGAGGCAAACATGCGAAACACTAAACCACCATGACGTACTTATATATATTATTTAATGTCATTTTGTGTATTACATATGATTTAGTATTTTATTAAGTGTTAATATGTTAATATGTGTTAATGTGTGTAATTTACATTTTGCATGAAATAAAAATATTACTAGAATTTATCTTATGTACTCAAAACAAAAGATCCAACCTAAGAACATAAAAAAAATAAATAAATCAACCCAGACCATAAAAATAACCCAGATCTGTGGGAAAACATGCTAACACTTCCAGTAGATGGAGACATTGCATTGGGTTATAGAACTACTTCACTTAAAAATGCCATCCTTAATGTATAAATAATAATAAATTATGCTGATGAAGCATTTTAATTAGTTTGTTTGTTAAAAATACTATTTTAAATGGTTTTCAATTGTATAATTGCATACTTGTATGTATTTGTGTATGTAGCAAATAAAATCATGGGAGTCCGGAATCTACGGTAATATAAGAAATAAGAAATAAAAACAGCTACATACAATGAAATTCACCTACTTTTTTTGGATTACTTTGTGATATTCTTTAAGGTAAAACTACGACTGTGTAAAAACAGGCTGATCAATTAATATTCACAAAGAAATACACATAATATAAGCCCATGACTAATCCAAACCCCATCAGGCCATCACTGCTAGACTGCATTAGGAGCCTCCACAGACTTCTGGGAAAGTTTACAAGATGTAAAACCCCATACAGAGCGAAAGGAAATGGAGCATTACTCTTGGCTTGGACATGAAACTCAAAGCGTAAATCAACTAAAATTCCTGTAGCACAAGTTTGTGGAAAAGCTACAAGCATGAGAATTACTTTTAAATGGTTAGGCATTGGTGATTATTATATGGCTGTAAACAAGACGATTCCAAGTTGTTGCATTTTGCTTTGGATTTGTTTTTAATTTGATGTAAAGAGAAGACTTTTCGTTTTTGTTGTCAAACCTACTGTCGGCTAGCTGTGTCGTGAGTTTGCTAGCCAGCCCACCACTTATTTATCTAATGTTTACTAAATTCTAAAGGCTACTAAAAGTGGTAGAGCATTTAAGTATTTAGCTCCTAAACCTTGGAAAAGAATTCCTGTCAGTTTCAATGTAGATTAAAGACATATCTCTTTAGTCAGGCATATAATACATGCCATAACCTTGAGCTCCTGTACATCTGATCAAACACATTATTATCATCTAATCCTTGCTAATATTATGAACAGCAGCCACACAAATTCCTCTCCACTTGCTTCTCTTTTTCTACCAATCCCGAAGCATATAATGATTGTTCCACCCCCAGTTGTGTTCTGTTTCATGAAGATTTCAGACCTTCAAATGCCAACCCTGTGAGCATCCTGTGGCATCTAGCGATGTACCAGCTCCTGATGGGTTCTGCTTCATGAAGATTTCAGACATTTGAAGAGAAGATTTAAACTCCATGAGGACTTTGAGGAGAACAGCCTCTTAATCAAATTAACATATACTGTATCTCTATCATTTAGGAAGGCTAATTAACGAGTTGCTCAGGAGCTCGTTGTTATTGAATCCAACTCTAAATTGTCTGAATATGACTGTAGAAAGGACATTTACAATCATTTATAATCCCATAATCTGGTGTTTAAAGTAATTCTCACTTTCCAGTGGTTTTAATCATTTATAATCACACACTCTTGTGTCACCCAGATGAGTCTGGATCCTCTCAAGGTTTCTTCTTCATAACATCTAAGGGAGTTTTCATTGTCACAGTCACCTCAGGCTTGCTCATTATGGTCAAACAGGGATAAATGCAAATAAATTCACATACAGGGGGGCACGATGGCTTAGTGGTTAGCACGTTTGCCTCACACCTCCAGGGTTGGGGGTTCGATCCCCGCCTCCGCCTTGTGTGTGTGGAGTTTGCATGTTCTTCCTGTGCCTCGGGGGTTTCCTCTGGGTACTCCGGTTTCCTCCCCCGGTCCAAAGACATGCATGGTAGGTTGATTGGCATCTCTGGAAAATTGTCCGTAGTGTGTGATTGTGTGACTGAATGAGAGTGTGTGTGTGCCCTGCGATGGGTTGGCACTCCGTCCAGGGTGTATCCTGCCTTGATGCCTGAGGACGCCTGAGATAGGCACAGGCTCCCCGTGACCCGAGGTAGTTCGGATAAGTGGTAGAAAACGAGAGAGAGAGAGAAATTCACATACAGATTTGATGTTCTTTAAAGCTGCTATGAGACGATGTCCATTGTTAATGTCTAAGTGTTATACAAATAAAACGTAAATAAATTGAATTAAAAATGTCTCTAGCCCTGTAGCTAGTCTCTGGTCTTTGTTTTAGCTAAATAATTTACAACAGTGGTTCTGCTGAAGAAGCCAACCTGATTCTTATTTTAAACACTAAAGTCACTAAGCAACAGCCAGTTTTTTTTCACAGGTTAGTTTTCAGTTCTGCAGAAGGCAAACTATTCCAGTCCAGTCCACTGAAATAGTTTCCCCATCTGGACCACAACCCACCAATTGATAACTCATCACAGATGATTGAGAAGACTACAACACAAGAGCTATGGGCTGTCTGAGTTATGGATATCTCAATAAAACAGCATGAGGCAAATCAACCACAAATGTACCAGTAAGTAATGCAAGTCACACCACACTGGGGCACAAATCACTTCTACAGCATGGGTTTCTTCTAATTTGCTTAATTATCAGAATTTGTTCATGGATGTAATGTTTTTAAATCTAATTTAGTTCAATCTAAGCTCTTACATGATTAGATTAAAGGGTTTGGAAGAGAAAACGATCCCATTATGCTGGTAATTGTTGGAGTATATTTCATCTTTTGAGAGATGAAGAAAATGCAATGTTTTAGAATGTTGTGGAGCCAGGAAACCTTTGTGGCTACATAGTACATTTAACAACAAGTTCCATTTCATTACAAAAGAGCAAGACCGCATACCTTAACTTTAACTGGATAATAAACCCAAATCTGTGAGTATAAGGATGAGCGTGAAGGCATGAGAGAAAAGAATACTTGGCAAGAGTTTGTGTAATTTCACCAGTTCTGCTGATCGATACTGCCGTGTGGACTCATTTATCTGAATCGTGTGTCTCCAGGGTGTGTTACATCCAGGCCTCCTACTTGTGTATGCTCCCTGGCTCAATTACACCTATTGAGCCTGGCCTTAAATTTAAACCCTTTAGATAGACAAATTCTTGAGACCATCGAAGGCTTTATTATTAACTGAAACAATTCAACAAGCTGCAACTAGCTAAGATTTCACTCAAACTAGTGCTTTAGACAGATTTAATCTTATTTAGCAATTATTTCTGTCTTGTGTGTATCTTTATAAAAAAATAAATAAATAAATAAATAAATAAAAAATAAATTAAAAAATAAAAAATAAAAAAATCCTTCATGCACACAACCAAATTAAATGATTTATTGGACTGCAGGTGAAATTGTTTTTACAAAAAAGTTGCTTATTTACAGGATTTGGAAGATGCGGTTATCTGGAGTGACATACGTTTTTATCTCATTTTTATACAACTGAGCAATTGAGGGTTAAGGGCCCAGCAGCAGCAGCTCAATGGACCTTGGGTTTGAACTCACAATCTTCCAAGCTGTAGTTCAATGTTTTAACCGCTTAGCTACCACATCCCCATTTACTCTGGAACAGTGATTTGTTTTTGATACAAGGCTTTCTGACAGAAGATAGCTGAGGCAGTTACAACAAACCAGAAACAGACAAAATTCCCTCACAAGTGCAATCAAGTGTGTAAGACAATAAGCAGCTGCCAGTGTGTTGAGTAAGAGCCTTGAGGAAGCTTTAACAAAGTGTCACTTGTGCTTAAGTGTCACTTGCGTTAGCTTTTTACGGCCGTTTTTAAAAGAAAATACTTGTGGTATTTGGCATATGTTTGTGACGACTAACAAATCAGGACTTCTTGTAGTGAAAGAGAGCATGTCGAGCACGCTAAGAGCACAGATGCTAGGCATATACTTTGTTTTGTTTTGTTTTTTGTTTTGTTTTTTTTTTAAAAAAAAAGCATTCTTCAGTTGGTTGATGAGCTTTAAACTTTGCTGAAAAGTCGAGTACTTTAAGGGTGCCTCTAAGGGTTCCTTCAGAAGGATAAAAACAACCCTTTTTAATGAATAGGGCAAAAGGAACAGACGTCATCAGAAAGTTCTTACATTAGATGAATGAAGGTTGAGTCTAAAGAGGTCATTTAAAATATACAGGAACTTCAGTTCTACACCCAGCTATACATACAAAATTAAAAGTATAGAAATCTTTTTTTACATAGTATTTGGATTAGTTCTAGATTTCAAAAGGGTAATTGACTTGGGACCATTTCTGAAAGAGAACCAATTTACAGTATACTAGAGAACTTTAAAATGTTCTCTTAGAAAGCCAAGTCTGATTGTCCTCTCTGTTTTGTGTGGATGGTTCATGGTTCTCTTGCTTTAAGGTACTTCTTCTTGAAATCATTTGTCAAAGCAAGACCAACCATTCGGATGTTTAGATAGAACCTTTAATGTTTCACCCAGAAGAACAAGACCAGAGAAACCTATACAGTGATAGATTTGTAATTTTATTTTTTATTGTACTGGCTTAGAATAAAACAGGCTTTGTGGTGCTTGTTTGGATGGATAACGCTTCCTATCTCTAATGAAGTTCTACTTGGAACTTTTTATAAAAGTTTCACCCAGAATTACAAGACAAAGTAAACCTACTGTATACACCGATAGATTTTACTTTTTCTTCTCTATGGTTGTACTGGTTTAGAATAAAATCCGCTTTGTTGTGGTTGTTTTGGATGGTTAATAGTTCTAATTTGAACCTTTTGTGAATGAGGCCCACCGTTACATGGTTTTAGAGAGCAGTTCCCCAGATGATTGACTCTGTTTTTAAACATTTAAGCTTATTATTATGCTTTTTTGTACTTGCATATTAAAAAAACGTGGTTCTGCTGAGGTTTTTTTGGATGCCACACTGTTCTATGTTTCTAAAGCAGTTCTGCAGAACAGATGGTTATAGAAGGAGGAAGGAACTCTTAACATTGTACCTGACTTGAAAAATATGATTCTGTGGTGGTCGTTTAGAAAGTTGTCACCCAGAAGTCACCCAGAAGGACAATACTGAATAACCCTACAGTATATGTCAAAGTGGATGTTGGATATATCTCCCTGTTAAACAGCTCTACATAGAGTAGATCGGTTATGGGTTCTCACAAAAAGACAAGACAGAAGAATCCTACTCCATGATGGATGTGAAAACTTGAAAAATGGTTCTGAAGTGGTTGTTTAAATGGTTAATGGATTTAGCTTTCTGAGATACACCTGTTGGAGAGTTTACATACAGTACAGTAGACATTTCAAAGCATTCCTCAGAAGGACGACCTGAAGAACTTAATGGCTCTGGATTTGGAAGTTTGTTGTTTCTTCAGTAGACAAAAATGAATCTTGTTGAAAAAGGTTCTTTAATTGTTCTTTGGATTGTTAATTGTTTCAATGGATAGTACTTTTCATAAAAAGGACAACCCTTTCTACTAGAGTTCTACTTAGAACCTTCAAGGGTTAAGCAAGAGGTACTAATACTGTATGTCTTTCGAAAAACCTCATCATTTATTTCGACTATTTACATTATATAAGTTTTTCAAACAACTCATAAGTTATCAAAAGCATGATAATGGTGTTTTTTTTTAAGTATCTTTGATTCTTTGGCTTCTCTGTTAGTTAAGAGCTCTATGGCAGCATTCTACTTTAAACCTTTAAGAGCTCCCTTTAAGGAAAAATCAAAGAATTCAAACATTTTTAGTTTTCATGGCTGAATTAATATCTAGGTGACTATTAACAGGCACAATTGACTATAAGCTGAATTTGTTCAGACTTGAACTCACTTTAGAATCCAATCCTCAATGTATCCCAGAGTTTTTTCTTTAGATTCTTGCCTTGTCTTATAAGGGAAATTGTTCATTAGAATTGGATTAGTTTACCCCTCTTGTCACAAAGCCACTTTCGTCATCAGTTCTCACAGTAACACTTCATCAACTTGCAGAGAATCGATCCAAATGCTCAAGCAAGTGAAGGTGCCACTGATTAAAGAATTTGACAGATGAAACTAAAAGAAGTACAGGATAGGAAGTGAAAGTACAATTCATATCATCTCTATTTCCCCAGTCAAACTTTACTTCACTTCATTCCATCTCTCCTCATATCTTCCTGTCCTCGGCTTATCCCTTTATTTGCATGTGTGAATGTCATTCATGGTCTCGCATCGCCGGCAGCGCACGTAGCAGCACCAGATGAACTTGCACTCGCAGCGCTCCACATGACGCACCACGTGTGTGTTGTATCCGCGTCCGCAGCACAGTAAGTTGCAGCCGTCTGGCCCGGCAGATGTGCGGTTGCACCGGCGCCCTCGAGTCCCGGTCACCCCCAGGCGCCTGTCCTCCACACAATAATTGGGTGACTTGTTGAGGAATATGAGCTCTTCCCGACTGATGGGCATGTGCCGTTGTTCCTTTTCCTTACGACGGAATTTGCGCTTGGTGCGGTCTAGCACCTGTACGCTATTCTCATAACGGTCCTTTAGGTAGTTGCCTACACGCACAAAGGATGCCATGGTCTTCCAGCATGTCTTTACAGCACAGGAGCCTGAGACGCCATGACAGCGGCAGTCCGTCCACATCGTCTTGGCCACAGCCTAATAAAAAAACAAGGCATGATTGATGTTAGTGGACAGACAAATGTTTCCCCATGTTGCTCTAAAATTGTTGTCTCAGGTTGCACGGTTATTACAGACAATCTTTGTGGATTGTGATTTTAAATAAAAATCACAGTGTATAGAAAGTGTGCTTTTGTGATTTTAGTGGATTTCTGTGTAAAACTTTGCTAACACACACGTGAAACAGTAACTAAAAGAAAAAAGACAAGAAAAACCACAAAGGGGAACGTGAGCTCAAGTTCAACATGATGTACAGAGCAGTGAAAAAGCAACCACCAAAAACAAGAATGTCAAGCCAAATCTTACACAATACACTGTGTTGAACAGTCAAATTAAATAAATGTCCATCACCAAAAGAATTTACACACTTGCTTTTTTTCTGAGCTAGCAGGCACAGGAGAGAGGGAAAGCTGTGAAGGGGTTTGACAGTGATGTTAAAAGCTCATATTTACTCATGGAAATAAATATCCTCAAAAAAATTGAATTACAGCTTCAAATTCTTCACTTAAATGAAAGTAAAAAGTATTACTTTTATAATCTACTTTCCTTCCTTCACCCAGAAATTAGGAAATGTGGAAAAACATTCGGAGTATTGTTCCTAATGTCTAAGCTAAATGCTAATAAAAACTAAATGCTAGCTAAATGCTAATAAAACAACTAAATACAACATGCAAGTAGAATGCAGTGATGAGTATTTTTTTATGATTTTATGGTTACATCAGATAAATTTTGATTTCTAAGGAATTCAGGTGTAACTAGATTTAAAGATTTGCTAAATAACTGGTGAAAGCTGACTTATGACTACACATTTATGATTCTAGAGAAATGTAGTAATATAGTGTTTGAAAAAATTTGTGCTGGATCTGTTGATGGAACCGTTGATGAAAAAAAAAGAAGAAAAATTTCCAAAACTTTTCATAGAAAATAAATAAATAAATAAATAAATAATTAAATAAATAAAACGTGTCTGGATTGAGTAGCTATCATTTAGGGGACACTGTCTTCTATAGTGCCAGATCTTATATATTTTACTATCAGTGAAAATGAGTCAATCTAATTATTAATTAATTCATTATTAATTTAAATATGCATTCTTATTAGGTATTTTAAAGTCTTGAGAAAACAAAACTTTATGTTTTTGTCCTCCCTGCTGTTCTGGTGTTGTCACTATCTGTCATCTCTCACCTGTCTCCCTGCCTCGCTGTTATGCTGGTTCATAATGAGCATGGTCTCATCTCCTTGCACAGAAGCATTCTTTGTTGCATGGTCAATAAACCGGCGACTGAACCACGTCCCGTAGCCGATGTCATCCGAGCAGCCGCCCCAGTGCCAGCCCTCTGTTTGTGAGCCACTGCCTGTTAGCGTGGTGTCACACGAGCACTCGGTCATGTTCCCTGCACTGCAGGCCCGGGTGACTGAGTGGACCAGACCTGCTGCCATGATAGCGTAGATGAACGCTGACTCTTTTGTTCCTGAAAGCGTTAAGAAGGAAGGACAGAGAAGAATCAGATCATGACATCAAGAATATCAAAAAACAAGAGACAAACTCCCGGATGTAGAAACCGTATACATTTTTCTAAATAAAAATTGATCAAAACATCCATGTCACCTTCAGAAGGAAGATATGTTTTCAAATATTACCATGGCATGGAAAAATTAGCCAAACTAACATTGAAATCTTTAATCTGTATGAGAATGAAGACAACATTTTTTTGTCATTTTTAATCATTACATACACATTAGGTTCCTCCTCCAAAAAGATATTAGAGTAAATAAAACACTTTTTTCCCCACCCACAACTGTATCACCTGCATCTTGTTATGTGTTATAGACACATCAGCAAAATGCACTGAAAAATATCAGTCCAAATGGAATATGTCAAATCATGTGGCACAACCTCCTAAATCTATAGCCTGAGCTAGAAAGAAACGAGCCTCAGCTTCTCGTTTTCATACCATTCTGTATATTTTTCCAAGAATTGTTCTTGGTTGCACAAAAGTACAAAGTAGCCTACTTTAAAACATTTGTGAAATAATCTGTTCTGGACACTATATGGTGTCGCCATAGAGGAGTCTGGTTCCTCAGGTCTTTTGTGTCAGATGGTTCGGTCATTAGGGTAAAATGTCTACATATTACTTTACACCATGAATGCAAATATTTCTGTAAAGCTGTTTTGTAACAATGTCAATTGTTTGTGTTAAACAATTAAAATCCAACTGAATTGAATTGAATGGCAAAAACAATCAGACATCGTGCAAAGAACTAAACTTTTCTATATGCATCTACAGTATATACTGTACTACAAAACACTTCAAATCCCAGGTACGGTAAAAGAAATCCATTTCTTGCTAAAACATCTGAGACTAAAATGGTTTTGCAGTGAGAATTGACCTTCATCTAGAAAAGCAATGATGAAATGCATGGCTGTTCATTTATAAAGTTTTTTGAGGACCCTATTGGGAGAACAGATGCACTGACCCAGAAATCTATAAACAATCCAGCATTAAAACACGGACAATTCCTATGCTGGTCATTTATCACCCAGAAAAAAAGATAAGTATCTTAGGCTCTGCTTCGGAAATCATCCATGAGAATCCCAAACTTGATTTTTTTTAAGGATTTTACTTTTTACTTCTTGCTTAATTTTATCCGAGTGACACGTCTCTATTTCAAACCAAAAAAACTAGAACGTGCTGTTAGACTATATGACTAGACTAGACTCATGCCTAACAGAGTCAACCTCTGGTGGGGTGTTATTGTGATGTAGTAATTAAAAGTGCAGTTGTCTATTTTAATTCCTTACTGGTACAAATAACCTGGATAGATAGATGCAGCATGTTGAACATGATAAAAACTGACACATTAGATTTAATGGTTTCTTGTCATGATATTTTTTAAACACTCTGTAAATCACTGTTGACCCTGAGAGCAGGAATCATTCAAATGTCAAACCCACTTTACCAACTAAGACCTTAACGTTGGGGGGAAAAAACTCTTACCTAATGAAAACTTAGAGGTCATTTTTGACATTTGGACTGGAGGATGCTTTCAGACAGAAACTGTTACATCAATGCCAACAGGCTGTGATAGAAAATATCAGACTATAATAATAATAATAATAATAATAATAATAATAATAATAATAATAATAATAATAATGCAATAATAAATTAATTTTTACATAATTATGATACATTTACTTTGGCTAATATATGATATGATATGATATGATATATGATATGATAATATATGATATATGATAGTCAGTCATCACATCATCTGAATGTTACACACATATTGTACAAAAGCATAATTTACACAATATTGTTATTTGCACTACCGTGCACTTCTCACACTTTATGTACATAACTGATCGGTCATATATTCTGTATTCATATTTAATGCTCATACTGTCTGTTGTATCACATCTACATTGTCTTGTATAGTATAGTGTTATTAATGTCTGTGCTTTTGAGAGTCACAAACAGCTGGAACCAAATTCCTTGTGTGTGTCAACACACTTGGCCAATAAACCTGATTCTGATTCTGATATATATGATATGATATTATATGATATGATATATGATATGATATACGATATATGATATGATATGATATATGATATGATATGATAATTAAATGATGTTTCAGGTGGTCAGTAAAATGCATTTAGAAAAGGTAAAAGTGTACTTTTCCTTGCTGCTGGTTTGGAAGATGCATCTTCAGTAATCACTGTCTCTCTCCATACACATTTTTTTATCTGAATAACTTAATCACCATAAGGACAGCTGTTGTACTTTGCATTGGATAAATAATCCCATTACACTACATGCACCTTCCCAAACACTTTTTCATTTCAGTGACTCATGTTATGGTTTAGAAATGCTGTATTCCAGAAGTAAATGGTGTTTTTGTTCATGTCCTCACCGCTGTTGAGCTCGTAGCCGAACACAGAGGGCTGTTTGCTGGTGCTGCAGTTCCAGCGCTCATGTCTGAACTGAGACTGACACTCTGTGATGCCCAAACGCGCTCCGTCTTTAATGCTGGGAAGCAGGTAAGGCTTCCGCTTACACACGTCCTTCTGCTTGCTGGACAGCGGCAAATTCGCGCATCCCATCTTCTCCACTACCCCGACAGAGGTGATGCCCAGCCACCTGCGCAAAACAAAAACACCCCTGGGATTAAATAAAAAACAGCAAACCCTAAACGAATAAAGATGCACTATGTCGGAGTGTAGGCCAGGGAAAAAAAAAAGACTACTTACATCCAGCTTCCGTGACAACATAACGGATAACCTGAGAGCAAGACGAGAAAGAAAAGCTGGAACAAATGTAATCCCCAGCTGCTGCTGCGCTTCTCCATGACCGCCTCATTTAACAGGACAACTGCAGCTCCATGGAGCAACTCCTGAGCAGTCAGAGCTCCATCAAATATCACATCACTAATCCTTTATCTTGGAGAGGTTTTTTATTTTTATTTTTTAGCTCAGATTCATCCAGTCAATCCAAAAGATGTCAGATCCTGCCTGTGTCTTTGGTCAGGCGCGTACAGAGATATACATTCTGCTGCTCCTCAAAGCGCATTGAACTTTTTTTCCTCTCTTGCGCACTGCTGCGTTCTGATTGGATGAATTATGTATGCATATTTATTAGAAACTGGTTCTGTGCGATGATTGGACGACGAGGGTTAAGCGCGGTTGTCAAAGAACGCAGTGGGAGTGAAGAGGCTTTGATTGCGCCTGCAAAAAAGAGAAAACTTCACTGATACTCGTGTCTCTTTCTTTAGTCTGGCAACCATGGAGCAGAATAACTAATAATAATAATAATAATAATAATAATAATAATAATAATAATAATAATAATAATAATAATAATAATAAAATTAAATCTGGCAACTAAATTGAGTTTTTTCTTTCTTTCTTTAACCAGGTGAGTCAGTTGAGAACCAGTTCTCATTTACAACGACGACCTGACCAAAGTCTGGCAACCATGCTGCAGAATAAATAAATAAATAAATAAATAAATAAATCAATAAAAACAACAACAACAACAACAACAATAATAATAATAATAATAATAATAATAATAATAATAATCATAATTATTATTATTATAATTATTATTTATATTAATAATGCTACTAATAATAATAACAATAATAATAATAATAATAATTATTATTATTATTATTATTTATATTTACTTTATATTCTGAAATACTAATTTAAAACAATGTTGTAATGGAGTAGAAGAATAAAAGTTAATAAATGATCCACGTAGCCTTTACTGGTAAAGTAATGTCTATACACTGATCATCCTTGGTGTTTAATGTAATTTTGTTCCTATATAAATAAATAACTAAATAAATAGCTAAATGAATAAATAAATACTTCAGCTGAATGAACAAAGACTACGAAAAATCACAACCACACCTTGCATTTAGGTTTCAAAGCAGATCTGATTTAATTATTAAACAACATTGATACATATAATATATATATATTATAATATATTATAATAGCAGGATTTACAAACCACATAACCTTTCGACTGTAAAGCAAAACAAACAAAAGAGCAAAAAAAAAAGTTAATAATTTAAAAAAGGGATATAACAAAGGGGAACAGGGAACAGAAACACTGTGTGGAGTCCAAATACTGCAACAAACATTTTCATAATCCTGATAAAAAAAAATAAACATAAATAACTTAAATTGAATGTATAAAATTGTGTTCTTGCTTCTAATTATTTGAATTTGAATAGAATCTTAATTATATTTGAATTGTGCACATATATGGAGTTTTTTGAAACATAAATAGTCACAACCTGAAGCCTATAGCATTATACAGTGTGATATAAGTGCACCAAAAGAGCACTGGCTGTGTGGCATTGACTAAACATCAGACACATCAAAGCATCAGGCTTTTAATGTTTTTTACTGCGTTTAGAAATAACTTTCATGGCCTAGAATAGCAACTAGATGGGTATTACTTGATAGTAATAATTTACGGCATTATAAATCACTATAATCTGATTGAGATCGCTCTAGAGACCAGTAAAGTTAATGTTCCTCAATGTGTAAATTTAAATGTGAGGAAATTAAGGTAGGCATGCCAGCATTCCAGGGCAAAGTAAAAATATTCATCAGTAACCTGAAACAATACAGCTTTTTCCTATATATATATATACATATATTAAAACAGCATTTGCAAAAATTTTACACTGATTATATTACATTGGCCATTAAAGGCATGGAAATAAAAAACATCTGTAGAAAAATATATGGGCTATAGAAATGTGAGGTATATGTAATCTTCATAAGACCTTTGGCATAAAGAGAGCTCAGCACTTGTGAGGGATTGGAAGGTTTGAGGCTGGGGATTAACAGCAAAACTTCACCCGAGCTTCCATAAAAATGACCATCCGATGCCGTGTGACATTAAAGGCACTTCTGGAAAACCATGAAACCTTTCCAGAAACATCCTGGGAATTTTGGGGACATTGTGGAAAGGTGTCAAAGTCAGATTTGTCCAGTGTCACATTTTAGAACTAGGTGCAGCTGCTGAAGTCATTTTGGAAAACCCAAAAGCACACATACACACACACACACTCATGCATGTAGGCTTGTGCTCTCTCTCAAGCACACACACGCATACACACACACAAACAAACCCTCACATCACTCAATTTTACTGTTGTGCTCTAAAGCCACTGAAGATAAAGGCTTCATTTCATCCGATTATATACATCTTAGGGCAGGACAGAAAACACACTCCCAAAAACACACACACTTTATTCACACCAGCTAACAGCTCAGTAAGTCTCTGTTAGTGGCTACTGGTCCCGTTGTGGAGATAAGGCATGCACACTCGGCTGAGCAGGATCTCAGAGTACACTTGGTTCACTGCTCCCTTCACGTGGTAGGATGAACTGTGTCGTGACGACAGCTCAGGCCTCGTGCTAGTCACACTCACACGCTCTCTAGCACGGCTCACTATCTGCAGCCTTTTGTAGACAGGAACTGTGGGAAGCGACGGCTTGCCAACCTGAAGGGACACAGTGACAACAATAAACTGGTGTTAATGAGATCTAATCTATGACATTATCTTTAGTTCTCTAAGACAAGTAATCATACTTTCATGCTTACCACAGCAATCAAAATACTATATTATTGAGTTTTTATAGCTATTCACCCGCTTGACTTTTCAGTTGTACCCAGTGGGGTTTTAATCCAAACCTCCAAAAAATAAATAAATGAATAGATAAAATTGTAATATTGTTGAACAACATACTTTGTGCCACATTTCTAAAAAAAAAAAAAAAACAAGTAACTTCTTGTTATCACTTATATTAAAAAAGCTATAAACCCCATTTGGCTCTCTCATATTTTCTATTTAATTTCACATTAAAAATGATAAACTGATACAAAACACACAAATGATACCTGAGACCAAAAATACAAATTAAATATATCCTGTCAGAAAGTTTCACAATTACAAGTACATATTTGTATTTTTTTTTTTTATGTGGATGTTCATTTACATACAGATCAAATCCATACAAGCCCATATAAGTCAATACAAAAATAAATAAATAAATAAATAAATAAATAAATCGTATTGGATGTTAATAATATGGAAATAATAATAAGTGCATTAATATAAAGCAGCTTGAGCTTCGATCAAACCTGAGATTAGTGGAAATTACAACAAGCAACACCTTCTGACCAATCAGAATTGAGAATTTAACTGCTCTGTTATATCGAGCAAGATACTGGAGAATGTTTATTCTTGCTATATTTTTTTTCACGATTAATTTTACTGATATTTGGTACCATTTTTTTGTTATTATTTTCCTTATGGTTAGAGTTTAGTTATAAAAATCACAGTCTTTTTTATTTGGTTTCGTATCTGATGCATTGAACTAGTGTATATCTTGAATTTTTCCAGCAGGGAATAAAACAATTGTGCTGATTTCTCCTTGTTTCATTCCCAGCTGGAAATTTCCTCTGTCGTGAGTCTGTGACAGCTGACGTGGAAGATGCCTCATTTTAGGACACTGTGGAGTGCAAACTGATTGGCTTGGTTAAATATTTACAGTCAATAAACACAAGTAACACCATATAACCTGGTAAATATCTGCCTGATTGGTTGCAATGAAAAAGCAAACAACAGTAAAAATAAATAAATAAATAAATAAATCAGGCAGCTGTGTTAGTTGTAGGAATTATATTTGATATTTCATATATATATTTGATATTTTGTTCTGGTTCATTATTGATTCCAAGTGAAATGTCCAGAGCTTCATGATTTTATTTAAGATGGAGCAACACAAGCCATGTGATAATGTCTGCTGGTTATGCGACACTGAGTGGTGAGTAGTTTGTTCTGATGTTGCGTTCTGCTGTATTAGTGGACCATTTTTACACCCAGATGGAAGCAAAATCCACCATTTCACACACATTTTCTTCCTCATCTGCAGCCAACCTGTTCTTTACAAGCTAATAAAGTCCTAGCTAATTGCTAATATCTCATGAAACGGTCTGACGGACAGTTTATAGCAGAGTAAAAAGCAGCGTGAGTGCTCTTTAAAGCTAGATTTATTGGGCTGCGTTTTTTGAAGGATTTACAAGAAGGGAAGCAATTGGTAATTGGAAGAACAGTGACTCTCTCTCTCATCTCACACACACACACACACACACTCAAACACAGACATACACACTCAATCACAGACACACACACACTTAGACACACAGCCACACATACTCAAACACAGACATACAGGCAGACACACACACATACACACAGCCACACACACACAGTCTCACACACACACACACACACACACACACACACACACACACACACACACACACACACACACACACACACACAGACACACACAGACACACACACACACACACACACACACACAGTTAGGACTGGACTAGTGCCTAATCTCATGTCCCAGGAAAATTCGGTGAGTCAGCTTGTGCTTTCTGGGTGGTAAATGTAACCCATAACTCTTTAATTACAGAAACAAATCCACGACATTAGCACACAATTCACCACTGTGTATTTTGGCTCCTTGTACTTTACACACTGCTAGAAGGGTACGATGAACTCGATAATGCCTGCAATACAATATTAAAGTCATATTACTCAGAATAAGTGCTTAGTTTGTTTAACTGTTATCTTCTAACTTACACGGTACGTGTGAGACATTTTGATATGCCATTTTGCTGTGGAGCATTTGCTGAGCTCCAAAACACCAAAGCTCTATTTGTCATGGAACGTCCACACACTCCTTAGAAAATACAGCAATTTCTGAATTCAGGTCAAGGCAGACCTGAGAGTGGATGATTGCAGGTTTACCTCGTGGAAATGGCAGGCACAGCGGCCCTGAAGAAACTCCTTATAGCGGCCCATGGTGACGCTGAACGTGTCGATCACTTCGTACCTGAGACGCTTTGCACTTTCAAGAATGTTCTTGTTCCTGATGTAGAGGTCCTGCACTCCTTTCTGGAAGATGCAGATAGAACGTAAGGATTAACTGTACTCCAAATACAGCTAATATTCCTCTTAAAAAAGTGCTAAAAGTGCAACAACAGCGTAAAAAGGATCAATTTAATCCTTTGTCAGTTTAAACTTTTTTTTACCCCCAAGCTCATATATTAGTATTAGAAGAAATATTAATTCTTTAAACTCTTATAACGGTCATTACGTTCAAATATAGTATCAAACAAATTTTATACCATATTTGAATTTCCTGTAAATTCAATTTAGATGGACAAAGTAAACCTTCAGAAATAAAGATGCAAGAATGAACCAAAGAATCTTTCAGTAAATAGTTATTTTCCTTAGTTCCCTTTTTCTATTAGTCCCCCAAAGACCTTTTTTCCACCACAAAGGACCTTTTCTGAAATATAAATCACAGAACCATGCCTCCTCACAAAGAACCGGTTACGATTATATTTTTTTAAGAGTGTATGAAGGATAGTTCAAAGCAGAACGCATATGGAAAGCTATGAACCTCTATCCATCCACAGAACCCTGTAAGAACCCTGTGTACTTGCTTCTTAAGTGTTGTATGCTATAATAATAGAAAGAAAAGAATGCTCTGTGTTATTCTGAGGGTCATCGTGGGTTAATGGCGCTTGGGTTTATAAACCATTATATTAAAAATAAGTATTCTGCTAGGGTTCTACTTAATGCACTTACTAGTTCCTTTGGGGTTCTGAAAGATTCTAGCTAAGTGTGTTATCATATTATTATTAACAAGCTAGTGAAGATTTGCTTATTTCTAATATACTTAATTTATAAATAGACTCCTCGACTAAAAAAAAGCTTGCAGCTGAAATTTCTTCAGCTCCTCTTGACACGGTGAAGACATCTACAGTAGGTTCCAGACTGAACTCTGTAACCAAAGGAGAGTTCAGAACCTTTACATTGCTAAGTACTGAATGTGAGATCGTGGTAGCTTAGTGGTTGAACTACCAATAGGAAAGCGTGAGTGTGAATCCCAGGTCCACAAAGCTGCTACTGCTGGGCCCCTTGAACAAGGCCCTTAACCCTAAATTGCTCATTTGTATAAAAAATAAAACAAAACGTAAGTCGCTCTGGACAAAATTCTGTAAATGTACTGAATAGAGCAAAGAAGAGCAAAATATGAATAATATAAGAGAACTTGCTCTTCCTATGTTATTGAACCCAACTTCCCAATGAAAAAATATTTGATCTACATAAAAGTTTGATATCATTATGACCATGATTATTCTTTTCATTCTCAAGGCAATATTACGGTGTATTTACTACAGTGCATTTAAATTTGTAGCTTTATTCAGCACTCACTAGAGAGAGAGAGCGAATGCCGTCCACCGGCAGGTGAAAGCCCATTCCTAAAGACTTCACCACCACCACGATGTTCTGCAACTTCTCTCTGAAAAATAAATCAAACCAGTTGCATTAAGCGAAACGAACACAGCCATAATATATTAAGAGGATATTCAGATTTATAGATCCGCTTTAAGAAGCAGTCACTGAAGTATTATTAATATGTGCTATACGTCATTCTGTCTCTTTTCCACAAGCTGTATTAGATACTAGATTAGATACTCATTCTGTTTTGTGTATTCTCACTCACTCACTCATCTTCTACCGCTTATCCGAACTACCTCGGGTCACGGGGAGCCTGTGCCTATCTCAGGCGTCATTGGGCATCAAGGCAGGATACACCCTGGACAGAGTGCCAACCCATCGCAGGGCACACACACACTCTCATTCACTCACGCAATCACACACTACGGACAATTTTCCAGAGATGCCAATCAACCTACCATGCATGTCTTTGGACCGGGGAAGGAAACCGGAGTACCCGGAGGAAACCCCCAAGGCACGGGGAGAACATGCAAACTCCACACACACAAGGCGGAGGCGGGAATCGAACCCTGACCCTGGAGGTGTGAGGCAAACGTGCTAACCACTAAGCCTGTTTTGTGTATTAAAACTAAAAAATAACAACTAATGCATAATGTTACAGTCCCTCCAGGATTTGGGAATTTTGGGATGGCAGAAATGAAAGTAATATTTTTCATAATTTACACAGATTTTCTGCAGATACGGTTGAGACGCATCATGTGACATTATCACAAGACACATTCAGACAAAACGCTCCTCGATTCACGCGTGTCAAAAAAAAAGTACCGCTGTTAGAATGTGCGTCTGCACTGGTAGGAGCTTGTCTGCAATTTCGCCAATTCACCAATTGTTTTCTTCAAAAATCTACCAGCGCTGTTCTCTTAGTCCCACCATCACTAAGGGTAAGAGGTAAATACAGTATACATCTAGACTCTTTTCTGTTCTGGCACCGAGATGGTGAAATGAACTTCCTCCAGATGTCCAAACAGCTGAGTCACTGGCTATCTTTATACAACGGGTGAAAACCTACCTCTTTGTGAAAAACATTAAAACTAGCTCTTATTTTTCCTGTTTGTTTTATGTGTATATGTTTAAAAAAAACCTTTAGGTTGATGGTATCATAAGTCTGTAACCTACTGAACCAGTAATGGATTCATTTACAGAGACTTCAAAGCACTTTTTTTCATCGCTCTGGATAAGGGAGTCTGTGAAATGCTGTAAATGTAAATGTACATGAAAATAATCTTGTTTTGTGAATTTTGGAGAAAAAAAAACTGCAGTAAAAATCAAATATTTTTGGCTGCAACAATCACAAAATTACTCGAAGTATTGACTTTAACAGAACACATGTCCTGGGTGAAGCAAACAGGTGTGTGTGTGTTACCTCTCAAGGACCTGCTGCATGGTCCTCAGATGCTCCAGACTGAGCCACTGGACCCCTCCAGCAACCAGCACTGTCTGAGGGGAGTTTTCCAGAGGTCGTGATCTGATCACAACAATGCCAAAGGTTAAAGTTCAAAGCTACATCCGTGAGAGTTAATCATCAGCTGGAGCCAGAACAAAGACCACGTGTCAACATTTTGTTCAAATTGGACACTATGATGATAACTTCCTATTCAAGTGTACCTAATTCTCATAGAAACACGTTTTCTGTTAGTCAGTGATCATCCTGTCCCTTTTATACTGTGTTTTCAACATGGCAGTAATAGTTAAGCCTTCTGGTTAAGCCTGTTGTAGTTAGGGTTAGCTCTACTGAATAGTACATGCTTTAACTCATCATTAGTTCAGATTGAAGTATTAATTCAGTTATTAGTGCAGGATTTTTTATGTAGAGAGTTAGAAAGAAATTTGGTGGCAGATTTTTGTGGCAAACCTCCACTTTGAGTGCTGAGTGTTTTATGTCTTTTTTTTTTTTTTAATTATTATTAAAAGAAAGAAAGAAAGAAAGAAAGAAATATGTGTATAACTGTAAATATAGGTGTAAAATGTGTATAACTGAGTTCTGCATGAGCTACATGAACAGGAAGTACATGCATGAGGTAAGTACAGTAACTTAAGTCAAATAAATTAGATCATCTTATCTATAAGGAATAATATGAAGCCATCATTATTACTCTGGAATATTTTTAATACTATTTTTTTGGAAAAATTCACATGCGCACGCGCGCACACACACACACACACACAAACAAACATGCACAAACGCACACACACACACACATGCACACACAAACATGCAAAAACGTACACACGCACACACACACACACACACACACAAACGCACTCACACACACACACAAACATGCAAAAACGTACACACGCGCACACACACACACACACACACACACACACACACACACACACACACACACACACACACACACCTATCTATAAGCTGTTCCAGCGCTTGTTGGAAGGTGGGTCTCTGGTTCTTCTGTAGCCAGAACTGGGGGTAGTAGGAGTAGCTGATGAGTGTTCTGCCCTGGTTCAGATTGTGGTAGATAATAGTGTCATGAGCCTTGTCCCAATCCTCCAGTGTAGTGTTTACTCGTTCCATCAGGTAGTACATCATCCCCCGGTTAGTAGAATCCCCGATGAACAGGACCTGAGGGAGAACAGGAATCACACAGTCACACAACAGGATACTGTTCAGAAGTATGTGGACAGCTGACCATCTCATCCAGAAGTGTTGTTGAACTTCCTGTTCTGAAGGATTTACACAGTATTAATTGTTAATGCCACCTTAAAGCAAATGCAGTGTAAAAAAAATATATCTGAAAAATTGTAACAAATATGTGGAATTGACTTGTGAGACAGACATGCATCATGATGGTGTAATGGATGTACACACAGTTACACTCAAGACAGCTTGGCAGGAACAGTGTGTGCCAGACCAAAGTCAAAACACACACACACACACACACACACACACACACACACACACATACACACACACTATCACCATGACAGCAGAGACAAACAGTCCAGATCAAACTGAGAAATTCAAGCCGACACACACTTCTTCCATTCCAAACCCCCTTACCCAAAGCTGTCCTTCCCCCATCCAGCCTCTCTCAGCCTGCTGCCATGGATAAAGGAAATGAGGGATGAACGAGAGGAAAAAGAATCTGAAGGAGCGAGTAAACAAGTGTGGCATTGTAAAGGTTTTCCACAAGCTGCTGGAGATCACAGACTCTCAGCGGCGGTTCACATGTCAGTGGTGGACAAGTTGGAATGACGAATGCCGGCATTAATCACAAAATATATGCGTGCGCATGATGAAGACCAGCTTAAATTTTTACTAAGTTGTGTATCCATGGCCATGGTAATAAAACACACATTACAAACACACAGAACAATGCTCAGATTCATCACCTAATGAATCAGCTGTCTCAAACAACTGTTGCTCGTTACTAAGAAAAATTTTGTTAAAGCTCCAAGCCATGAAATATTTTAGTCTTTTTTTTTTAAAATAATTTTTTCCAATTTAAACAGACCAAGTGACATATACACCAAGACCGGATCTAAATAAATAAATAAGAAAGAAAGAAAGAAAGAATATTTTTAAATACTAATAAAGTAAGATAAAATAAGATAAGATTTATTCATCCCAAAGTGGAGAAATTTCTGTTAAAGCAGCAAAGAAAAAAATTAATAAATAAAATAAAAAATGTGCAAATATAAAGTAGAAACAATAATGATTAATAATTTTATTATTAATAAATAATTTAATAATTCATTCTTTTATTTTAAATACTGTATTTGTAAAATAATACGTCCACTGCTTGAGGAAAAAAAAAAATCATAAAATATATTTTTATTTTCTTAAATATTTTAAATCTCTTATTTATCCAGAAACCCCACACTCTTATTGATCATTTCCACCCCAGGCTGCTTTTTAAAGAACTCCTGAGTTTGCCCCAGTCAGCTATTAACATTCTGCGAACTATCCATGTCCAATACCCTGAGAGCTCTTTAACCGAGAACGTGTGTCACAGCTGATCTTGTGGCTCTTAAATCAGAAAGTGCAAGAGGAAAATTCCTGCTGAGGAGCCGAGAGCTTGTAACGTGCAGCAGTACATCATGTAGAGAACCAGGATACGGGCTTTGGCTTGGAGGTCAGAACCTGCACTGCTTTTTTGTAATCATTTACGAAAGCTCTTATAAAAGATGGATGTGGAGAGAGATTGTTTTCTCCATCTTTATCCAGATTATGTGCGGTGTGGAGTAGTTAAGAAAAGAGGGAGAGAGGAGAGAGAGAGAAAGAAAGACTTCTCAATTCCTCTTTTGACCCTCCTTCTAAATCATTCACTGCATTGCTTCAATCTGGCCTCCGGGGATGTTCAGGATAACACAGGACATTGTAATTTTGCCATCTATAAGCTGTAATTGGAAAACTGAATAAGGCAGGGCACAAATATAATATCCTAAACTTGGTAACACTTCTAATTCTATCTAAGCATGAATACAGCATTCATTGGCACCTCATTAGTGCTTTCATTTCATTTCTGTTATGTGCTTAAAATTTTTCCTTATATTCAAGTATTTACCTGTGACATAAGAGCTGTGTGTATATATATATATATATATATATATTTAAGCGTTACTGATTTAAGTCAAGAGAATGAATCCATTCTTTGCTATTGCTTATCATCGTACCTTCTTGTCCATCATGCATCGTTGCAGCTGTGGCTGCTCCAGTACAGGGTGGTAACAGCTGTCTGGTTGCCAGGCAACCTCCCGCCAATCACACGTCCTGTTGTCTGAACAGCTTAGGCATGGCACCACCCAGTGCCCTGTACACAACCAGGTCAATTATTACAATCTGATTAATAACAAATAATTAAAAGACGGATCGGTCATTTAAGCAGCTGGACATGACTAAAGGTCTGGTATGTAAGCAATCTCTGAGATGGATTATATTACTATGCCTTAATGTGCAAATCTAGGATATAGGGTTCATTTGGAAGAGAAAAGTGATTGTAAAGTTTTTTATAATTAGTTTTTTTTTTTATCTTATCCAACAGAGCTTGAATCTGATTGGTTATAAGGCATTGATTAACAGTATTTGAAAACGGTAATTAAAATCATCAACTAATGTACAGGGACATGATGAAGTTTTGGAATGAGTCTCCAGGAATGAGTCTCCACTTCCAGACTCTTTACTCCAGAAGTAAAGCTGTAGTTTTCCACAATAAGAAAAAAAAGTGGCATTTGTTTCTCAGTAACAAGCTGCAAGCTGCATGTTATTCCACAACATTACATGTGATTATAAATAGATAACAGGTACAATGTGGAATGTCGTCTTGGCAAGCTGCAGTGGTATAAGAAGAATAAAAAATAAGAGGAACTGCTGTTATAGACAATTAATTAACTTTGACGTGGTAATGGCCGCTTTTTTTGGATCACAAAAAGGTGATGCTGTATGGGATTAGGTATTATTCAGTTCAATAATTCATATGGGTTGATATAATTAATGGTTTTATATTAGACCGATTACACTTGTGGACACTGTCCGTACTTTACGTTCAAGTCTATAAACGTAGCAAGAAATTATTTTCCACAAAAGTTCCCCAGGGTCAGAATCATACATCATTTTGAAGGGAGGAAATCTGTCAAGATCATATCTCTAAGAAAGCAATTAAACCACCTGTTTTATCCACATTGGTGTCACAGATGTGTGCATGGCTGTAGATCAGTGATTACCAAAAGGAGTCATGTTCTACGTTGTACTGTGTCACAGAAAGATGTATCAACTCACCTGGTTCATCTCCTGAAGAGCAAGGCTGAGACGGTTTGAGCTCGGAAACGGGTTCCAAGCCACAGGGTTGATCAGGACTGACCAGCAGGCCACAGTCCTGTTAGGTATGTGAGACAGAAAGACACACTGTGAGAAAGTGAAATGTAGTGAACTAAACATTCAAGCACTGAAAATAATACACACACAGCGGTGTTAGTAAAAAGTATTTTTTTCCACTCTAGGCTTCTCTGCCCTTCTTTCTTGGTCTGTACTAAATCAAAGCAGGTTAACACCACCGCCTGCCCCGCTACAGCCTTGCTAGCCGTCTGGGGTCAGAGATCAAACTAACTGAAGGATATCGAGGAGACCGTCATGACCTCCTCAGGTCCCAATGGGAGCCATCAGGTCTGGTTCTCCTATTGAGAAGCGATCTCACTCTTACTCCCACTAGCTACCCTGCCTTCACCCACTGCGCTTTCCACAGAGGCTTCACACGGCTACGTTACATTCCCCATTGAGCCGCCGCTGCTCTCAACAAAGTGCCACAAGACAACTTAACAGGGATTTTCTTGTTCATACCTGCGGTCAGTGTATCCGCGCAAACACAGGCGGACTTTTTGATTCAGCGCAGAGCCACATAAATCAGTGTGCTCGGGCGGCAGAAACTGTTCGGCACTTTTCTTCTGCGCACTCGCTCAGAAACCTCGCACCCTCACGCTAAAGAAAAACGTTTGTAATTACAGGACATTTAGAGATGGATCATTTTTCTTTCTTCTTCTCTCCATGTGTCATCTCTGCATTCACTCTGCGAGAAAAGGAGGTCAGGTTCATTCAACTGGGCTGAAAACAGACTAAAGACCAATAAGGTGCATTAGACCGAGAAAATACCTGAGCCCAGGAAACCATCAAAATGTGGTTCAGAAATAAAGAAGAAATGTAACACAACACAACCTTCTATTAAAAGTTAATAAATTCTGCACCAACTGAAATATTCCAGTTTTAAAAAAAATATTATATATACTTATTATTTATTACACATTCTCATAAAATATCAAATAATACAACAAACATAATAAAATATTAGCGGAAAGCTACAGTAAAAAGATTTCCTTTGTGCATGTGTGTGTGTGTGTGTGTGTGTGTGTGTGTGTGTGTGTGTGTGTGTGTGTGTGTGTGTGTGTGTGTGTGTGTGGTAGTCACTCATGTCTGAACAGTACCGTAATCTCCTGTGATCAAAGCATGAGTCTAAGTCACACCGATAGAGCCATCAGATTACCCTCCCATATCCTCTATTAGATCAGTTGCCACAGTTGCACCTACTTCACAAACAGCCTGAATAAAACACTCAACACTCAACAGCCCTCCAGCCAACTGTTATCCCACAGAGGCCATGCTTCAAGAGAGCTCTCAGAGAAAAGTCCACCTGGCCTATAATGAGCTTGTATGAAGGACAAACCTTTGGTCAGTGAAAACTTCGGGATGAAAGAAATTAAGACAAAAAATCAAGAAATATCAAGTATTTTGTATGTAAGGAAATAATTTACTAGCCACCATTGATGCCATCTCATTGGGATAATACTCATAGAAATAATAATTAGACAGAGGTCATTTTATATATTTAGTATTTTTATACAGTAGCTAAGACATGTTACATGAACATTGCCGCAGAAACAGTCATATTTATTTTTGAGGTCAATTACATACCACATTTTCTCAGCATGATGTTCATGATGCGAAACTGTCAAGGACTCTTTTTGACCATTCAAGTAGTGTTGCCATGGAGATTTAACATGTCACACTTGCACAGTGTGGCTTAAAGTTCATGTACAGGCACAGTTATGTAGTATAATAACATCTACATGCCAATATGGGCTCATGGAAGAGACACTACTACACTTTTGGTGCTTGGACCCACTAAATGCTTGCAGCTGATTTTTCGGGGCTGAACGTGAACAGGAAGAAAAGTAACCTGCAAACGTGTTTTACCTGCTGATGGAATCATCAGTTTCCACAACATGTGTAGCACTAGTGGTAAAGGAACGTTGTGGGACACCAAAGAGCTGACTGCAGAAGACACTGAGGAACAATCACACGAAACCTACAGTACAGTGAGCAAGTGGCCTCCAACATCCCAAACAAAGATACTGTAAGCGTAGAGGAAATCACCCTAGCTGATTGGAGCAGGTGCACTGCTGCCATTTTGGTCCATTTGTGGTCACAGAATGAAGTGGCCTCACAAAGTGTATCCCATGTAATCCTTTTGCAAATAGGATTAGATAGAATCTCGAGCCTGTGATCTGATAGAACAGTCTATGGAATCTAGGATTAAAGTTAATCCAGACCCTACAGAAGTCAGGCACTTTGCCTTCTGAAAGAGAGCAGCTGGAGAAAATGGCAACGATTTAAAACATGTCAGGTCTCTTTTTAGACAGAGAGAGAGAGAGAGAGAGAGAGAGAGAGAGAGAGAGAGACAAAGCCGATTTAATTTTAGAGTGATTGGATTAGTCTTGTTTTGTTTGGTCGAGCCCATGGAAGCTATCTACATTTGAGAATGCTCTGTGTGGATCAAGAGCATCAAGGGTGAAATGGTTATAATGTGTCTGTAGAAGAAGGAATACAAGAGTGTAGTTGTAGAAGGTCTTAAAATTAAAGAATTGTTAAGCACAAAAGGAAAAACCCACAAGCATAGGATTTATCAACCATGGATTCAAACTAATCAAATTATACTCAAGTTACTATACTGTGAGCATAAAACTTTGGGACACTTGTATTATTTCCACACTGTATTTTCAAACAAGAAATGTTTTCTTCAGAAGTCATTTCTTCCCCATCAAAACACTAATTTCAAAAATATTTGCACCTCATTATTAATAATTAGTGAAGCCTTTCCAATAAAAATATACTTGGCGTGAACAGTTTTTCCCATTTTTTTCTTGAGAGAAAAATAATTTTGAAAAATCTTTAAAGACAATTTAAGTTACTTTGAGTGATGATTATTCCCAATAGCAGTTTTTGCTCATTCTCTAAATGGCTGTTTCTCTTAATAAAGAGATTAGGATTTTTCCCCATGAAGCTCTAAGTGTTAGTTAATTATAATTAATAATAACAATAGGACCAGTTGCAATTCAAATTGCAGGTTTGTAATAATGTTTGTTCATTAATATGAACGATATATTACCGATTCTATAATAAGAACTTGTACAGTATGTACATAACCACATAAAATTATTGATTGAAATTTTCAGTTTTCCGGAGAGTGGTTAAGGTCACATCCAGTGTGATTTTGAACATATTTTATATATCAATAGCCCTATTCGGACGGGATTAGTTTTACGTGGGGACGTGGAGTAATGCAATTTTACCTCAGGACGTCTGTAATATTAATTAGCCAATTCGCACGGGACAAGACATCTCAGTAAAACTAGCAGAAGTGGGAGGGGTAACTCGCTTTACGCACCACAGTAACCTCCTTGTCGTCATGTGCGTATGACGTTGCTTCCTGTTATCACGTGCGCAAACAGACAACATGGCGCCTCCATGCTTGCAAAACGCGCCAAAAACTACTTTTAAACAGGAAATGACGGAATTTTACTGTACATATTTACAGCGGGTCTATTCGGACGGGATTAGTATTACCTGCGGTAATTTTTCCGGACCTTTTTACAGAAGGTAAAAGTCGCCGCAATCTTTACTGACATTGTCCGTAATGATTACCGAGATGGCACATTCGGACGGGACTAAAATCACCGAGAAGCTCTGGTAATAATTACTTTACCCTCACGTCCCCACGTAAAACTAATCCCGTCCGAATAGGGCTAATGTGTGTGAATTCATGTTTGGAAAATGTACATGGACCCAAAAGGTCTTAGCAGTTCATTCCTAGTTAATACCCACTGAGATTGAGGAACCCGAGTAAGAGGCACGCTGTCAGAAATGAGTTAAACTCAAAGAGACACAAGAGAGGAATTACAGGTTAAGGAAAATACTGACAGAACCAGATTATATCAATATGCTGTCTATCTTTAAGACTCTTCACTATTAACGATCTTACTCAGCTCTTTTTTGATTTCTTCATGTATATAAAAGCACACATGGATACAATCAGACATCCTCATACCACTGAGATGGGAGTGTTGTTAAGGTCATGTGTTGTTAGAGGTGTTCTCTTCAGAGCTGCTCCTACTTCAAGAAGGCTGAGAGAAATCACTGACAGTTCAACTCTAAGGAGACATATGGAAGTAAGAGGAAAACAATGCAGACCTGGCACATCCTACACACATTCACTGACACATCCATAATTACAGAATAACTGCAGCATCCAGAGGAAAGTGATGAAGGAATGAGGGATGACTACAGGAACACAGCAAAAAAGGTGGAATGTGACTTACATTGCATGTTTATTACACAGACCATTAGCACAGGAAATGTGTGTAAGACAAAGGTGAAAGAAAATCAGAAGAAAAGACAAACTGCAGGCTGACTTGTATAATAATATAGAGGTAGATATGTGGATGGATGGATGGATGGATGGATGGATGAATGTGCAGATGAACGGACGGACGGACGGACGGACAGATAGCAAGAAACTTGTATGTGATGGATGGATGGATGGATGGATGGATGAGAAATAAAGAACGACAAGTCAAGCAGCAGACTGATTTAAGTAAATATTTAGAAGTGGCAGATGGATGGATGGATGGATGGTTGGATTGAAGGAAGGAAGGAAGGAAGGAAGGAAGGAAGGAAGGAAGGAAGGAAGGATGAGAAATAAAGTAAGACAAACTTCAAGCTGCAGATTAATTTGCATAATAAATGGAAATGGATGGATATGCAGACGAACAGACAGGCAGATAGCAAGTACTGAAACTGTGGATATAGGATATATGAAACATAGGATAAATGGATGGATGGATGAATGGATGGATGGATGGATGGATGGATGAGAAATAAAGAAAGAGAAGTCAAGCTGCAGACTGATTTGAGCAATAATTTAGAAGTGGCAGATGTATGGATGGATGGATGGATGGATGGATGGATGGATGGATGGATGGATGGATGAAAAAAAAAAATTCAAGTTGAGCTGCAGACTGAGTTGGATAATAAACACAAAAGGATGGAGGGATAGATTTACAGATGGGTAGCTGAGTGACTGGATAAATGGATGAGTGGTTGGAGAGATAGCTGTAAGATGGAAACTAGGTCTCCTGGGGGGTTAATATTGAAGACTTATTATAGTAGCTACAGTATAGTATATAGCAGCTCTGATTATAGTGCCACTGGTTGATCAAACAGATTGTGATTTTATATCACATATCTGATATTATAGGTTGTGTTATAAAGTCACACACACTAGTACACTCTAGTAGACTCTCCATGGTAGATGGACATAAAAGCAAAGGTTTGTCTTTCTGGAATGCTTTGTGAGATTTTTACGCAGTTTCAGGGACATACAGGAAAGAGTCGATCCACACCGAAGCTAAGCTGCTGAGCCCAGAAAGCACACTTCAGAGGACTTAAACTTACAACACAACCAATCTGTAACCACCTGCAGGTCTTTAGATGAGAGAGATTAGATGACATCATTCAAGTTTTTTTTCCCCTCAAAATCATTAGTTCTAAGTTGATGACAGAACCGAGAACTAATGACAGAGTCCTGTTTCCTCGCTGAACCACAGCTGTGTTGATGAGGTCTGAGATCACTCCACTTACAGTATGTTCTCCATGCATTTCCTGGCAGAACGCAAGATGTTCTGTGACCTGATTACTTCAGAGATCTGCTAATTTTGTCATCATGTCTCAGTCGAGTTGTGTTAGACAATGCGTGTGCCAGATAAACACTGATGTCTTTATTATACTCAGCAGAGAAACAGCAGTCAATCTGAAATGTGCACAATATATGGCTTCATATCTAGTATCTGTGAGCAGGAAAGTGTTTACGTTTCCATTTCCATTCCTCATCTTGAAAACACAGAATTAAGAGTATTGCATGATCATTTTGAATTACTGTAAATTACAGTATATGTTGCAGACAACGAAATAAAACATCCCCAAAGTTGATTCCTGTCCTATATCAAAAGAGTTTTTTTTTTCTTCTTGTATCAAAGCAAGCTCCAAATTATTTTTATTTAATAAAGTAAGCCAAATAATACATTTTATCTAAATAGGTCCACAAAACAAGTCAGCTCCTGTAATCAGATGTAAGCAAAAAAAAAAAATAAAGTAAAAAAAATTTATTGTTACAAAGAAACTGTATACAATTCTTTGTAAAATACTTTCCGTAATGGAAAACTGCTGACATTTAAACGTCTTTTTACCTGAAAACCCGAACACATCGATAGATTTGACATTGTCTTTGTTAAACAGCAATACATTTAGTTAATTTGTCGGATATTAGCCTTAGATTAGTACTGTATCTGTGGAGAATCCATACAATTCTTATGGATGATATATTACTATAAAAAGGATGATATATTAGAATGAGCACTTTCATATAAACTTAGATGTTAAATTACAGCCAGCAAGACAAATAAAGCTGCTGTTATAGAACCTCAATCATCACCTTCTGACCAATCAGATTTGAGATTTAAACACCAATGTGGATAAAAGAAATATTAGAAACAGGAAGTCACAAACTTTAGGTATATTAACACACTGGGATACACTACCATCATAAATAAAGTATAAATAAAGTGGCTGTAACATAAAATATGCAATGACTTACTCCTTAATCATATAAGAGGAACTCACATTTTTTATATAATTAATTGTTATTTTTGTGTAAAATTGGACACTAACATCTGCTGAAACTTAAGTCTCCTAAACGTTTTGGACAAATAGACCTTGTTACTCGATGTACTAAAATTTGTGCTCTGAATTTAGCATCATTTATGACACACATATATTCACTAATATATTCACAAACAACAGACAAACTGATGTTCTACTGGTCCCATTGTGCAAAACCATTACTAATTATATTCAATTATTTGTCCAGTAAAAGGTTGAATTTAAAATTATGGTTTGGCTTTCAAAATGGACAATTTGTTATTATTATTGATATGTAAATCCATTCACGTGCTAAATATTTCAAGAAAATAAAACATAAATTTAACATTTCTACTATAACTTGAAATATTGACAGAGAGAAAAAACAACTGACAGAACAAAAATCATTTCATGTTTGACTAAATATCACTAGATTATTTTATGTATATGGGAAAGAATTATGAAAAACTCAGAAATATTTTGGTTGAATCAGATATAAGATGGCTGATTAATTCAGAACTGGAGATTGAATAAAAGACTACAGAATTGCTACGGAATAAATATTCTGTCTTTGGTCTGGTACGGAACTAATAAACATCAGGTTTCTAGAAACTCATCTATTTCTACTATAGAGAAATTGGACATCCAGTAGCCAGAATATTACCTGTTTCAATTTATACACACCCTTCCAGGAAAGTTTACAAAACCACCAGAGTGGCAGCATTAGGATGTGTGTAGTTGAATACAAGAACTTCTCTTTTATCATTTTCTACAGTTCCAGCTCTCTGCACTGATTCCAGATGTGTAAAGCTTCCCAGCTTGTTCTCCAGCTTGGACTCCTATCAGACACACAGATCCAGGAAATTGTAAGAAAAGTATGCAGATGGCTGGAAGGAATGTAAATTAGCCCAGAAAACCGATGACAACAACAATAAAACACAACCAGTACCACCACAACAACAATAGCTACAAGATCAACACTAGCAAAAAAAGCTACATCACCACCAACAAAAGCAACCACCAGCACAAACACCACCACCATCAACAACAACCTCTACCACCAGCATTACCAACAGCAGCACCAGCAGCAAGACCAGCAGCACCAGCACAACCACTAACAACACCACCACCAGCAACTCCAACATCAACAGCACCAATACTACCACAAACACCAACGCCAACACCACCACCAGCAGCAGCACCAGCAACAGCACCAATACTATCACCAACACCAACGCCAACACCACCACCACCAGCAACTCCAACATCAACAGCACCAATACTACCACCAAGGCCAAGGCCAACACCACCACAACCAGCAGCACCAGCAACTCCAACATCAAAGCACCAATACTACCACCAAAGCCAAGGCCAACAACACCAGCACCAACAGCAGCACTAGCAACACCAACATCAACAGCACCAATACTAACACCAAGGCCAAGGCCAACACCACCAGCACCAGCAGCAGCACTAGCAACACTAACATCAACAGCACCAATACTAACACCAAGGCCAAGGCCAACACCACCAGCACCAGCACCAGCAACACCAACATCAACAGCACCAATACTACCACCAACGCCAACACCAGCATCAATACCACCAACATTACCAGCACCAACACAGCCAACAACCGCAAACACAAAACCAGCACCACCACCAACAACGTCAATGGCAACAAAAACACTAGCCAAAACACCACCAATGACAGCAATAGCAAAGCACCTACTAACACGTCCACTAACACCACCAACAACAACATGGTCTTCCTATTTTCTAAGTCTGTAATTAATAAAATTCACTGCTTTCATTCAAAGTGTTTGGAAATAAGGAATAATAAATGCCTATATGCACAAAATAAATGATAAATAATAGTCATTTTGAGGAATTAGATCATTCATTCATTCATTCATTCTCTACCTGTGCCTATCTCAGGCGTCATCGGGCATGAAGGCAGGATACACCCTGGACGGAGTGCCAACCCATCGCAGGGCACACACACACTCTCATTCACTCACACAATCACACACTATGGACAATTTTCCAGAGATGCCAATCAACCTACCAGGCATGTCTTTGGACCGGGGGAGGAAACCGGAGTACCCGGAGGAAACCCCCGAGGCACGGGGAGAACATGCAAACTCCACACACACAAGGCGGAGGCGGGAATCGAACCCCCAACCCTGGAGGTGTGAGGCAAACGTGCTAACCACTAAGCCACCATGCCCCCCTCTTGAAAAAAAAATCCTAAAAAAATAAAAATTAAAAAAATTTAATAAAAAAATGTTTTTTCAACATTTTGCAACCAAACATACTAAAAGAGTACACAAACATTTTCACTCAACTGTTTATTAAAGATTGGAATTTACAAACTAACGAAAAGAATAATACGAAGAATGTTAGCTGTGCGTGAAGAAACAACTAAAAGGCAATTTGTCCTGGCTTCATAGAAGACAAACATCTGTTGTGGGTGGCAAACATCTTTTTCATGTTTTCCGCTCTCTCTCATTTTCTTCCACACATTGACCCGGCTTACGCACAGATCAGATCTGATAGACTTCAAACACTGAGCCTCAGATCATGTTGCTCAGCTTACAATCCCCTCACAATGCAATACACGATCCTGACTGAACGGAGACCAGCCTGCATGTGTTTATTTATAAACTAACAAAATTAAGGAAACTCTGGTAGCTCTGTTATACTGCCGTGGACATTTATTTATTTTTGTTGACATGCTTAGTCTCCACTTGTCCTTGCAAATGATTACAAAGTTCTTCTGAGTGATCCTTTACCTTCATCCTGTGCTGAAACACTAATGGGTGTGGTCACTTCTAGGATGACTCCGCCCTCATTTCAGTTCACACACGACACACATGACACACTGCATCAAATTCACTGTTTAGCATTAACGCTAATCAGGCCAGTGAAGACAACACTATGGATGCGTCTTTTCTGGCGCTAGCTCTCTGAACTGAGGAGAAGAGAAGGAATGTTTGTGTGGGATTGTTACCGAGGGAGCATCAGCAGTGGCGTTAGCACCACGAGAGACTCACAGCCGTCTTTTTCATCACCGGCTGAAGAAGAATTCCCAGCTGCCGCACTTCAAAGCTTCACTGAGAGGACTTCACTGAGAGGACTTAAATCCTCCTAGTAACGTGAGGAAGTGAGCACTTTACTCCCCATCACTGTACTGATGCACACGCACACACACACTAACTATACAAACTATAACACATACTATAACAAAACACATGATAACCACACACAAACAATAACCACACACATGCATACACACAAAATAACCATAAAAACTATAACACACACTATAACAAAACACATGATAACCACACACAAACAATAACCTCACATATATACACACAAACTCACAAAAGCCACACGCAGACAGGCGGACACACCAATAACCATACACACACAAATGCCACACACACTATTTCCTACAGACAGTAACCACACACACTCACAATAAATATACAAACTATAATACACACTAGAACCACACACACACACACACACACAAAAGCTGCACACAAAGACACACACACTATGTCCCCAAACACAGTAACCACACTCTCTCACACACACATTGCCAAGATGTACTGTGTTATCAGCATGTTATAAGGTATAATTAGATATAAAATGGCGCATTATTTTTCTAATATGTACTGTTGTTTTGGCACCATAGCTTATCATTTCATTGTTTCATTATAATAAGAGAAGAAAGCGAATGAAAGCACAACCCATAGCAGGTGCTGTATTAGTTCTATGCATCCCAGAGGAGGTGGTTTATTATACGTTACATTCACACACTCCTCCGCTTTTTTCTTACACACACTACTCCATATGCACTAATGTCTCCATAGGGTAAAGGCATTAACACAGAGAGAGCATCTGTGGGTGTTTGCTCAAGGGGTGAGAGCACTGGGGGTAGGGTTGGGGTCCTGCAAGCTAAAGACTTGTTAATCACATTAACATCTATATGGATATATAAAAGTCCTGGGATATATGAAAGCATATATATATATATATATATATATATATATATATATATATATATATATATATATATATATATATGTGTGTGTGTGTGTGTGTGTGTGTTTAAACAACTTGTGTTTGTAAGTAAGAAGAGGTTGCATGCCTGCTCCACTGCACCAAGCTCGTTCATCTTATTTGATAAAAAAGAAATCAAATTGCGCCCAACGTCGCAGCAAGCTTTCCCCATTAGCCTGACAATTTCCTCGGCCAGGCTCCCAGACACACGAGAACACTTCAAAGAACACTGAGGTGAATGGACTTAGTGTTTTTGTGGGGCCCCCGGTGGTCCGAATTCTCCCCTCCCCATCTAAAATGAACCCAGTCTAGGCATCTCACTGACCCATGGATGGAGGAAAGGGAAGAAGATCAGCAGAATAGAAGAAGAGACCAGATGACAGAAGTAGAAAAAATAGAACAGGAGTTTTTAGGGAAAGTTTGCACTTATAAATGTCTCTAATAACTGTCTCTAATAACTGTCTCTAATAACTGTCTCTATAATTATGCACAAACGGCCGATCCGTTCAACACACTAGTACTGTCTTTACTATCCTATAAAAAGTTTACTAAGGCCTGTTATCTTGCACCTGCGTTACATTACATACACTAGTACAGTATGTGCTGGATCAATCGCTATTCTATAAGCTGCCTTATAATGAGAATGGAATCCAATTATACCATATTTAAAATAATCTGTTATAATAACAACTAGAATTATCAGTTAACAATAAATTGGTTACACAGTAGACTCCTGAGATGTTATTTTAAAAAATGGACACCTTCTCAATCAACATCTTTATATATGTCTTTGTTGATTTTTTGGTTTTTAGCTGTTTGTTTTTGTTACCTATTTCCTATTACCTATTTTTTTCCCTGGGTTTAAAGAAAAATGCTTTCTCAACCATTTCTCAAGCATTTCAGGAGTTGAGTTGTGAACTACATGCACGTACTTTCCATAATCTGAATTTAAGAGACAAATGACGCAACTAATGCTATGTTTATAACCCAACACTGAATACATTAACATTTTCCTGCATAAATATTACTTTGGGACTCATTTTAAATGAAGCTTTATAAATCTAATCTAATCTATATCCAGATTTAAAAGTTAAAAATGTAGAGTCTACAATGTTAGTGTCTGGGATTGTCTGCGGATGGTTTTTAAATATGTTGATTGGACAAACTGGTGTGTTGACAGATTCTAATGAGAAAGATCACATGGATATTTTGTTTTGGAATTTTTGGAAGTGGAACACTGAGATACTGCAGTGTTTGCTTTGTGGTTGCCATGTTCGCCATGTACTAATCAGCGCTTCATCATGCGCTGGGAATCGAACCATGTGAGCAAGAGGAAGTCTGGATAATATTCCAGTTTGCTAGATGGTAACGTGAACCTCTTGTCCCTTTCACTTCTTCTACTCTCTGTCCTTGCAGTTAGGGTCAAACAAACCAGGTTTGAAAAGTGAGCCGTTTGTCAGCACATCAAGCATATGTCAACTGCCATGCAGAGAAAATCCCAAATCCTAATGGACCATTACATCTTTGAGGCCTTGATGAGTTGTATAAGTTTTGGCGACTTGGTTCTATTGATATAACAGGACCTCATCTGGGTCTTCACGGTGCCAAGCTGATACACAATAGTTTCCTCTCTCATTATAAACTGCACAGATGAGGGAAAAGGTTGGAGAAGTTAGGGTCGTTTGACTAATGACTACACCATACGTTGGTTCTGGCTGCACTCAAAAGACTCAGAGATGGGAAAGCTTTCAGCTTCTAAATGGGGCAATGAGATTCTCACAGCTGCTGGAGGCTAACGACAATGCCGGTTAGTCCTGTCACATATGGACCATAGGGTTAGGCTATGGGATGTTTGTTTCCTGCTGTGCGGCTTTGAAGAACGCCTGCGATGGCAGACTTATTGAGGGATCAGAGGAGGAGAGGTGAAGTGAGAGAGCTGAGAGAGGACGAGAAGGTCGACAATATTCGGCTTCAAAAGAATTCCTCAGTTCAGCCACCTCAGCACTTGTGTTTACTAATATTTTATCACGGCTCAAATCCTGTTTTGATGTTTTTATGACCTGCTAAAATCTGCTATCTAGCAGCAAAACGATTTAAAAAAAGATTGTGTGTTTGGATAGTAGTGCAAGGATGTCTGTAGCACAGCTGGAAACACACAATACGCAATCAGAGCAACACGCTAACACGAGACAGGAGGAAAGGATTCGTCTTCGTGTCTTGTATTCCCTGAAGATGCTCATCCCTTCACATATCTTGGCCCATGAGAAAATATACAAAATGTGCAAAAAAAAAAAAAAAAACCCTTTTCTTCCCAAAAGCAATTTTGTCTGTCAGAGTGAGACAGCAGACTCGGTTTAAACAGATTCAGGACAAGACAAGCATGTAGAGTGAGAAGAACCATAGCATTTTTCTTCAGTAAATAATGTATATTAGTCAATGTTGCAGCAGATTTGGAGCCTATCCCAAGAAAATCTGGTGCAAAGCAGGAGCATTCATCCTGTATAGGGCACTATCTATCTATCTATCACACACACACAGAATCTTGCATTAAATCAAGTCCTTTATAGTGTAGCTAATTTGTCTACCTGAGTGTTTTTTTGGGAGATGGGAGAAGCTAGAGCAAACCCTTGCAAACACACCCGAGAACAGTAGAAACTCAGGATCATACCCCAGTCTTCTCGGGTCTATGTACCCAATGTACCCAAACCGAAGTGACCGGAATCACTTTTTACCCTAACCCGAAGTGCATATTTTTAATTTTTTTTTAAGAAAGACCCGACCCGAGACAAACCCGAAAAAATTAGACCCGAGTCCGACCCGACCGGCTGGCAATTGTTCTGACTGGAACCGAATGTTGCACACACCGATGCAGCCCTGCACGCACCAGTCAGACAGAAAAGTAACCGCTACAGCGTGGATTCAAAATTGATTGACAGGTCTGTTTCAACGAAAATTAGCTTACCGCCAACAACACGATGTCGCAAGCAGTCTTGCCAAACAGAGGAGAGGTTGGAAATGGACTCGAGTCGATGCACACACGCGAGATACAGTAGTTCGTGTCTTCTCGGGTCCGTTCGGTAAAAACACATTCATTTTAAATTACCCGAGACCCGATGCCGACCCGTGTCCGTGGCACACGTAAAAACCTTTAGACCCGAACCCGCTCGGGTCTCGGGTCGGACCTCAGGATTCGGATCTAAGTGGACCCGTAAAGACATCTACTGTGAAGATGAAGCACTTCCCAATGCACCACCAAAGATGTTCCCTGTTAACAGAATCTGAAGCGACTCCACACAAATTGTGTTGATTGGGATGCCTTCATTCATGCAGCAGGAAGTGGATCATACCAAATTCAAATCAGTTCATCTATTCAGTTATTCAAGAGCTCAACATGGGCTGGTGCTTGAACCCCAGCCTTCCAGTCAACAACCCAAAGCCTTACTGAATTGTACCAGCACTGCCAAGTGAATATACAAAGCGAGTGTATTGCTCATGCCTGGTGTATATTAGATGAGATGAAAAAGAAGCACCAGCTGATTGCATCCTTTATTTCACAGTTTATCTTCAGTAATGAATCATGGGTCAAACATGCACACAGCCAGGCTAACCTAATAAAATAAACTGTTGCTGACATCAGCTACACTATCGACCCATGCTAAGAAAAAGCTTTATGTGTAAAACGTGTCATCACATGAAACAACCCATACAGCATAATAATGAAGTCAGTATGTGTAAAAGATTCTCTCTTATTCTCTGTCGTTCTCTTGACACAAGAAGACAGCGGAGTAAAAAAGTGACAGTACAGACAACCCAGTCTCACGGCAGTTCTTGACATAGGTCACAAAATGTAATCTATTTGATTCGTGTTCGTTGACACGAATTTCCCGTTTTTCCATCTATTTGCTGCGTCAAATCGGTCAGTAAACTAAATACTACAGTACCCTTGAGCCTTATCTACTTTTACTGTGATTTCTGCAGGCTTTCAGGGTTTCACGAATTCTAACTGTTCAAATTTGATCATTACATTCAAGTAACATTACCTGGGAAGCGGTTTGAGCGCAATGAAGGAGAATTCGCGGCCTGCAGAAATCAGGAGAATCAAATAAAACGGCTGGTCATGACATCGTATTGTTGAATGATCAAGCACATTTTCATGTTTATGTGTTGAAAGAAAGCTGAGGAGATCATTAAAAGAGAATCGGCGGTGGATCATCGGGTAGTTTTAGCTGACGTCTTCAATACAGTAAAAGTAGATAAGTATTTAATTTACTGTCCGATTTGAAGCACCAAATAGATGGAAAAACCATAGCACAATGTTTAGTACCCTACAGAATATAAAGCAATAAAAACAAGGATAAAATCTCCTGGTTAAATGTTGAGTAATGTAGTGCTTAAAGTTTAAAAATGAATAACAAATGAGCAAAAAAAAAATGCTTCCGAGTGGCAGAAAGAAAAACGTGGTGCAGACACGAAAGATGCTTCCTATTGAAATACATTAGATCGAAAGTCATGCTTTGTGACACAAAAAAAAGGGAAATTCATGTCCACGAACACGAATCAAATAGATTACATTTCGTGACCTATGTCACGAACTGCCGTGAGAATGGGTTGGTACAGAATATACAGTACAAAGGGACTTCAAGATCGGCTGTGTCCTGCATTTACCACTCACACGTCCTTAATTGTAACACTCAGGAGTCTCTAAGTGAGAACACAAACAAGGTTTACTGCAGTTGTGTCCACAGTGGAGGAATGCACGCCTCTAAATAGAGACTTATTGTCTGAAGAGCTGCCAAATGCAGAACAGTACTAAGATTCCAGTAAAGTGAGACAGAGAGAGAGAGAGAGAGAGAGAGAGAGAGAGAGAGACTTATGAAGTGAGACATATAAAGTGACAGAAACATGGAGAAGAATAGTAAAAATTGTGTGAGTAAAAGCTACAACCCAGGAGACTTCAACTCATACTGTTTCAGTTAATCCACATTCTGATGTTTTTAATGATTCATGGCTAAGTGATTCTTCTGGTAACTGGTGTGGTTTTATAACCGTAATTCTTTCTAAACTTTTGGTATTATAAAGGTTCACTGTGGGTCAAGATTCAATGGCAGACACAATCTTATAATACAATAATACAAAGGTCACAAGCTTTATTAGCTTTTATAAGCATGCTGCAAATCTATAAGATATCCGGAGTTAGAACTTTGATTAATCGAGTAGATTTGTTTGACACACTTTAAAACTGTTTGACGCTATTTAAACAACGGTGCTCAATTATTTCCCTTCTCCTCTCTCTCTCTCTCTCTCTGTGTGTGTGTGTGTGTGTGTGTGTGTTCTCCTGCCAAATTCATTTTAGACCTGATCTAATGTGACTGATCTGTCAATACACACTGCCACGCTGTCAGACACGGTTAGACACTGTGGAGGAGTGTAACACAGACACACACTCTGATCCACCCTATCACTGAGACCTCCATCAGACCTATCAGCTTGCACTGAAACCTGAACAGCCACAACCACGGCACAGATGAAAGGAAGAGAAAGCAGTGGGCCTTTTAGAGAAAAAAAGGAAGGACGGTACAAATAGAGAAATATGGAGTACTGTCAAAGATAGCTGAATCAACAGTATGGTGCATGAATCTCACCATTTTGGATGATCTGGCACTAGTTTCCTCAATTCCACAGCGATTGGTATAAATATACTTCAGTTTATTCTCTATGGACTCTCTATCTGATGCAAAAAAAAATGCGGTGGGATACGACGAATCATTTAGTAACTAGATTTGTAAAGTTCGTCGCGACAAACTTTGATGTTGGCTTTGTCGATCAAATATTCGCAAAGGCCGCTGCTTTTTTGAGGCGAGTGGACATAAGGCTTAGTGTTACTGTTGGATGCAAGTGGACATAAAACTTGTGAAATCTAGTGGAGCACTAGGATACAAAAACATTTAGATGCAAGTGGAGACGAGCATGTAACGTCATCCGAAAACCTGTGACGCAATTCCCCTCCTTGGACTGAGTGTTTTGATATGCCACATGTCCGTGTTATGCTAATTTTTTAGTTTTTTTTAAGTGACATCAAATGACGTCACGTGACGTCATCAGAATACACATTAGGAAGTTCCCCTCATTGTTCTGAGTGTTTTGATATGTCACATGTCCATGTTGTAAAAGGTTTTTTGATTTTGCATATATTGGGGGTGGGGCTGCGGCACAGCCGGAAGGCCAGTCGGTACACCAATTTAAAAGTTTGTTCAGAGTATCACCCTAAAGGAGCTGGCCGAGTTTGTTGTAGATAGTTCGAAAGCTTGCCGAGTTATAAACCTCCAAAGTTTATAATGGGGGTCTATGGGAAAAAAGGCCAATTTGAGACCCGGTACCGGAAGTACCGGAACTCGGATCGCTCAGAAAAGTAATAGCAACAAACTTCAGACCAGGTTCTACAACATATCTGAATTTGGTGCATGTGGAGGAGTTACTCTTGATAAATTTTTGTCTAAGCTTAAATAGGAAAACAGAATTACAGTGAATCTAATAGGAAAAGTTTGTCGCTATAAGATTTATGAATGTTACTTGGACCTACACACAGATCTTGAGATCTTGGGAGAATGTAAGAGAGAAGTTTGGGGAAGTGGAATCTCAGTGGTTAAGGTGTTGGTCTACTGATCGGAGGGTCATAAACTCGAATCCCAGGGCCACCAAGTTGCCACTCTTGGGCCCCTGAGCAAGGCCCTAAACCCTCAATTGCTCAGCTGTATATATTAGTTAAATGTAAGTCACTGTGGATAAGTGTCTACCAAATGCCATAAATGTAACACCAATAAACTCTATAAAAATTTATAGTCGGAAGAAACCCTGATGAATGGCACTAACAGGTTGTCTCTATGATAAACGTGTCTTTGTAGTTTCTGGTGGAAAAAATGAATGTGTGTGTGAGACTTTGTACCTGTATGAAGCCGCACATCACATACTCGTCAAACATCGGCAGGCTGGGCCTGCTCTCCCGGAATATGTGCAGAGTGTATATCGTCATGACGACAGACTCCTCCCCTGACTCGTCCAGCAGCAGAATGTTGATGCGGCTGTTGCCCAGGCCGAGCGGGTAGTTCGCCATTCTGAGGAAAACAAGAAGTTCTGAGAAACTGACTGTGACTAATCTCTCTCTCTCTCACACACACACACACACACACACACACACATTGAAGATTATTTCCTTTGTGCCAGGACAATGAAGATTGTAGTAGATTACAAAGCAGGGTCAGGTCAAAAGACAATATAATATCCATGTTCAAATAAAGTCAGAATTACTGAGTCCAGCACATGTGGCCTTTATTAAAAGGAATTCAAGTAATTGACAGAAATATACTATTTTTATTGTTTTGTTGTCATTTACAATGCATGCATCAGTGTATTTATCTGGATAACTAATAAACATTTATGCATATTTGTGTAAAATACTATCATGTGTACCACAGGTTATAAGCTGCAAAGATCCCAGAGTTGTTAAAATGAACATGATATTTACATGGGAAAACATTTTCTGTATTTAGAGTCTAGATATATAGGTGCTTAAATTTAATTAAGTAATTAATCTATTAAATCAGTGAAATGGCAACGGGACCGTAAGCGGACGCATCGGAGGAGAGGGGGTGATTAGTGCAGGAGAGCTGAACCCTGCTCGCTCACTGTTCATAGATCAAATAAGGAGTAGATTTCTTAACTTCATTTATAAAATAAAATAAAATATTTTGTCATTTTTTTTGTGAATAATCAGTAGGGCTGTGTCGACTAAAAAGAAATAATTTAATTAATTAAAAGAAATAAAAGAAATAAAAATACATAAATAAATAATAATTGTATTAATAAAATAATACAATTTTCTTTCTCAAATAAAACATAAATTGCAGCTTTTTAATATTTGAGATAAAACCTACAAAGCCCTTTTTCCTGAAAAGACAATTATTTTTAAATTATTAATTAAATCTACAGGTTTCTGTAGAAATTGTTGCTTTAGAAGTGATTCGACCAATCAGAAATGAGTGTTATAAACATGCATAGACATATAATAAATATATAAAATGAATTCAAAGTACAGACTTATAACAAAGCATTGACTATTTTTTTAAATGTGCAAAAGAATGACTCAGAATTATATTATTTGTGTGTGTGTCTAAAGCACAGGTAAATAAAATGCCAGGATCCAGTCACACCTGGGGCCGCGATGTTCATCCAGGTGAGCGTGGCACTTTGCACTCACAGGTTCTGGTCTGATCCGGATAGTGACCACGTCAAACGGTACCTCAGCTCGGTACTCCTTCAGCCAGGGGTTAAAGAGCGGAGTTAGAACCAGAGGAGGATCGGTATAAAGTTGACGGAGATGGGGTTCAACACACCTCCCTATGGAGCCAAACCATCGGTTAGACGAATAAAATAACCAACATAAATAACTGTAGTAACTACAGAAATGTGAGCAGTGGTTACCTGATTCTGGTGGCAGTGAATCCCACTTCTCAGGCCTGTCTGGATCGTCAATGCTGTGAGATAAAAGTCAATAAATGCTGTTTAATAAATTTTACATTCATTCATTCATTCATTTATTCATCTTCTACCGCTTATCCGAACTACCTCGGGTCACGGGGAGCCTGTGCCTATCTCAGGCGTCATCGGGCATCAAGGCAGGATACACCCTGGACGGAGTGCCAACCCATCGCAGGGCATAAATTTTACATATTATTCTAAAACATAAAACTGACCATAAAAGCACAACCAAATATTCCAATTACAATAAACTGAGTGGTTTTATTGCTTCTGTCACATTTTACTATTACACATGAACACACACACAATACACACACACACACACACACACACACACACACACACACACACACACACACACACACACACACACACACACACACACACACACACACACACTAGTGGCCTCTTGCTTTGTGTTCAGATTTGTTAGGCTGAAAAGGCCCAGATGTTTCAGGATTGGTATCACAGTTTTGTAAAGTTCCTCAGGGATGCTGCATTGTTGTGTAATGGTGTTGTGCTCCGTCCAGCCCAAATTCAACCCGCCGCTTAACATAAATAGGAAAATCTCCCCTTCAGTCATTCTTAACAACATGCCCATTGGGAGCAGAAGCAGAGCCAGTTCTGTAATCGCTTTGGTCCGGTCTGGCAGTGTGAAGCTTTTCCTGTCTGTTACGGATCTACAGTAAGAGCAGCACTTAGCGGTCGAACGAACTAAACTCCATCCACTCTTTCTTTCAAACTAACACATGGAGCTCACTGTAGAAGCAGCTTTAAATAGCATGTGCACATGAAAATGCTTTATATGTGCACGGAAACAGGAGTGAAACCTTTCAATGTTTTTTTGCTCACTAAGTCTGTTGACTAGAATATAACTGATATATCTGTAATTAGATATAAAAAAGGGGGCTGGATTCTTGTTTGTTTTTAAGCTTAAGAAATATTTACATGTTAGATTGTTTGTGTGGTCAAGTGATATTCTTTAGTGAAATTCTGTAGAAACTTAGTTATTTGCTTTTAAACCAAAGCACCAACTTGTCACAAAGTGTTGATTAATTAAACAGTAGCTCTGACAACAGAACCAGCAGCAAGGAGACCATTATATTAATGTGTGTCTTATAATATGGTTTCTGAAGTAACAGTACAGCATTTACAGTATTTAGCAGATAACATTATGATTTTATACAACTGAGCCGTTAAAGATTAAGGGTCTTGTTTAGGGGCCCAGCGGTGGTAGCTTAATGGTCGCAAAGTTCAAGCTGCCACCTCTGGGCCCACCTCTGTGTGTGTGTGTGTGTGTGTGTGGTAGTTAGCTTTGCCAATGTGCATGTATGCTTTGGGTTATTGTCAAGCTTAGCTGGAAGTTTCCTAGCAAACAAAACAAAAATCGGTTTTGTACTAAAATGATCTGGTATTTGTAGCTATTCATGATTCCCTCCACCTTGATAACAGCCCCGATTCTGTTTGAAGGAAAGCAGCCGTAAAGCATGATGCTGCAACCGCCACGATGCTTCATCATGGATATATATCACTACTAATTTGTGTACGTACTAGCCAGGTTTTCTATGAATCTAGCTTGCTTTAATTTTAGCATGTACATAAAACGGATAGCTATGTTTGCTAAAAAGCTACATCAGGGCCCACCTCTGTGTGTGTGTGTGTGTGTGTGTGTGTGTGTGTGTGTGTGTGTGTGTGGTAGTTAGCTTAGCAGTTAAGGTGTTGAACCACTGGTCAGTAGCTAGTATTCCTGTGTGTGTGTGTCTGTTTGTATGACTCTGTGTGGTGTGTGTGTGTCTGTCTGTGACTGTGTGTGTGTGTCTGTGACTCTGTGTGTGACTTTGTGTGTGTGTGTGTGTCTGTCTGTCTGTGTCTGTAGCTTAGCAGTTCAGGTGTTGGACCACTGGTCAGTAGGCCATGAGTTTTAATCCCAGGTCCATCAAGCATCCACTGCTGGGCCCTTCAGCAAGGCTCTTAACCCACAATGGCTCAGTTGTATAAAAACATAAGTGGCTCTGGATAAATGGCGTAAATGTAACGTAACGTGATACCTCTGTGTGTAGGACAAGCTAAGTTGTTGTAGTAGGTCTGAGAGTCCTGGTGCCTTCCCAGAATCCTCTGCAGCAGAGAAACTTTGAAATATATCATGCTGGATAGCAAAGAAATGCGATGATCTGGGGTAGAGCTGCCAAAGGCGCACACACACACACACACACACACACACACACACACACACACACACACACACAGACTTGATCGTAATATGATCAACAACTAATGAAGCAAAGGTAACAAACAAGAACTATCAGGATTGCATAGTGAACTTGGAAATCTTACTTAATATTCTTTACTTTTACTCATTACTTTTACTCACTTATTCACTGATGGACACTTACCACATGAAAGCTGCCAGATCTCTTGAGCTGCTGATAAAACTCATGAAGCAACTCTATTTTATCTGCCGTTAAGCACAAACTGCTCGCCTGATCACACTCAATGTACTGCAAACAGAAATAAAGGCAGACCATCACATTTACACTGCTTTTGCACTTACACTGCTATGTACTGATTAATTTAGATGATAAATTAAAAACATAAAAATCCTAACCATCCAATATGAAATGTGAACCCTGTAAACACCAGGGTTATGTTTCATGTACTCTTGAAACATATTGCTCAGTGATTCAGATATGTTTTTTAGTAGCTAGAGAATTAATAATAAAAATATCTAGTCACACAAGTGAGCCTTTTTTGGGGCTAAATTATGCAACTCTAAAACTAAAATAAAATCCATTTTTATAAAGAAATTGTTAAAACAAACGAAAAACATTTGTTTATAAATTATACCATTTTTTATAATTTTTTATGATATAAAAATTTAAAAATGACACACAAACACACACAAGCATTTGTTTGAATTGTATTTTTCAGATAATGTATGGCATGAGGAAACCAAAATATCAAATATTATATATATATATATATATATATATATATACATATATATATATATATATATATATATGTATATATATATACACAGTTGAGGCCAAAATTATTAGCCCCCCAGGAATTTTGGAACATTTTCCTAAAGATCTTTCCAATTTTTGTAGCATTGATAAAACTTGATATAATCAAACATTCACCAGTGCTATTTAGTAGCTTTTGGTACATTTTGAAATATAAAATACATTTATAGGCTTGCTTTATAATCAAATATAGTGAAAATGGGGTGGTCAAAAATATTAGCCCCTTGTGAATATTTGCTTTCAAAACACACCCAATTAATCAATCAGCTTTCAAAACACACCAAATTAATCAATCAGTTTTCAAACCACACCTGTGCAGTCAATTGGCTTCCTAACAATACCTGGGCATTCAATCAGCATTAAAGGACTCCAAGGAACAGGGCACTTGAACACATTATTGGGAGAGACTATTTTTACTCACCATGCCAAAGACAAAGGAAATCAGTCTTGAGCTCAGAAAGAAGATAGTGGAGGCTCATGATAAGGGGGAAGGTTATACTGCCATTTCCAAGCGTTTCACAGTGTCTAGAACCGCCGTACGTTGCATCATTGCCAAGTACAAGGAGACAAATTCTGTAAGAAACAAACCTGGGCGTGGTCGTAAGCGCAAGATTTCAAGAACCCTGGAGAGGAAAATAGTCAGAGATATCAGCAAGATGCCCCGGACATCTGCCAAGATGATTGTTGCTGACCTGGCCTCTTCTGGAGTTGATGTTTCAAGGAACACAGTTGTGAGGGCTCTTCATCGTGGTGGGCTTCAGGGCCATCGTCCCAGAAGAACCCCTTTACTCAAACAGCGGCACATCACAGCTAGACTGAGGTTTGCCCGTGAACATTTGAAAGGTAAAGATGAGTTTTGGGAGTCTGTGCTTTGGTCTGATGAGACTAAACTGGAACTGTTTGGGCACATGGATGTTGCTTATGTTTGGTGAAGAAAGGGGTGAGGCCTTCAACTCTAAGAACACAGTTCCCACTGTTAAACATGGTGGTGGCAGCATCATGCTGTGGGGCTGTTTTGCAGCTTCAGGCACAGGGAGCCTTGTTCGGGTGCATGGCATCATGAAAAAAGAAAATTATGTTGACATTTTGAGGGATAATATGCAGAAATCTGCTCGTAGTCTAGCCTTAGGTCAACGCTGGGTCTTCCAACAAGACAATGACCCAAAGCATACATCGAAATTGGTCCAACAGTTCCTGAAGGATACCAAAACCAAGGTCCTGGAGTGGCCCGCACAGAGCCCAGACCTCAATCCTATTGAGAATTTGTGGTGAGTGCTCAAAGTCAATGTCCATGCTCGGAAGCCATGTAATTTGGACCAGCTGGAGCAATTTGCAATGGAAGAATGGGCTAAAATCCCTCAGGAAACCTGTGCCAACCTAGTAAAGAACTACTCTAAGAGGTTGTTGTCAGTTGTGGCTCAGAAAGGGTTCACTATTGACTATTAATGACCGGGGGCTAATAATTTTGGACATTTCATTTTTGCCCTTTCTTGTTTCAACTCACTATTTCAATTAAATATCCTAATCAAACTTAGTGGAGATTTTGTCTTTGTTATTTTGGAAACAAATACACTATAAAACACTTGTTGTTAATGGTCATTTCCATGGAGAAATCAAGAGTTTTGTCTAATTTCATAAGGGGGCTAATAATTTTGGCCTCAACTGTATATATATACGTATATATATATATATATATATATATATATATATATTTTTTTTTTATTTTTTTTTTTTAATTATAATTTTCCCTATTGGGGAAAAAAAAAAAATGGTATTGTTAACATCACTTTAAACATTCTCTTACTCAGCTTGCACAATTTTCATGAAACTTGGCTTTAAACAATAATTTAATACTAAAGATAGTACTATAATATTATAATACTACAGATTTTTCTTTTCATATGGTTTCAATTAAAAAAAATTAGAAAACAAAAAAATATACACTCCACCTACGGCCCAAGTTCATAGCAACAAAATGGTAAGGAATTATCGGGTTCATTCACTTTGATCACTATGTAATACTAGGTCTATTTGTTTTATTGTAGTTACTGAATAATGTGCTTTAGAATTAACCGGATAACGAGCTGAGACTTAACGTTAGTCACATTCTACCTTGATTTGTGCCGTATCCTGAGTACTTTCGGGAGATCTGTCCTCACGTCTGCATGCTGGGAAAAGGAGCTTCAGCATATCTTCTAATATGTACTCTTTGGTGATCTGGCCATCAAAGACTGGGTCTTTTATACCGTCAAAATGCAGGTCAGTCTGCACCTGAAAAGAAGAGTGAAGGAAATGAACTGAACAGTTGCAGTGAGCAAATGTGAGCTTTTGCTGCCATCTAGTCTTCAGCTTTAATGGCAGAAGTTGTAAATGGAGGACGCATACAATGAAAGTTTTCAACAGTTCCAGAAACGGGAATGAGATGCTAGACCTTAAAACAAAAGAAATTAAAAAAAAAAAAAAAAAAAGCTGGAGAAAAGATAAGTTGCGTAATTGTGCACAACCCCTAAAGTAGTCAAGTCAAGAAGTTTTTTATTGTCATATAACCATATATAGCTATATAATATATATACATATATAGTACACAGAGAAATGAGACAACTTTTCTTGTAGGTTTACCCCCTTACAAAGAAATTAACATCTAGAATTTTTATGTTAAGTTTATTTTAACAGAGAGAGACAAAATATCGACAAAAAATCTAAAAACATAACATTAAAGAAGGGTTATAGATTAATTTGTATTTGATCGAGTAAAATAAGTATTTGATCCCAATATCAACCAGCAAGAACTCTGACCCCACAGAATGATTATGGAAGGACAAAAAGGACAAAAAAAGTAAAGCGCATAGTATGAGACCTAGTGCAAGACAGACAGTGCAACCAATACAATTCACTATAGGACAGATTCATAAAATATAGCACTGACCAGGGTACAGATAGTAATGGCATGATGCAAATAGAGATTAGAAAACAGAGGGTTGGAAACATATGTACACTTCTAAAAGCGGCAAGATTTTTTTGTGCAAAACAGCATTAAAGTGCAGTGTATGTATGGGTAGTATTGTAGGTATTGTGTGTGTGTGTGTGTGTGTGTGTGTGTGACAGTTTGGTGCAGTTCACTCTAATGGCTTGAGAAAAAAAAAATTAAACACAGTCTGGTTGTGAGGGTCCGAATACTCCTGTACCTTTTTTACTTCACTAAGTCTTTATGGTTCACAGAGACCCATCTTTACTAAAATTTTCCTCACTCTTTTTTTGCTTCAGTTAACCCCACTGAATTTTAGTGGGATTCAAATTTGGGGCTCTGTTTAACTCATTCAAAAACATTGATATTTTTTTGGTTAAGCCAGTCCTTTGTGCATGTATGCTTTGGGTTATTGTCAAGCTTAGCTGGAAGTTTCCTAGCAAACAAAACAAAAATCGGTTTTATACTCAAATGATCTGGTATTTGTAGCTATTCATGATTTCCTCCACCTTGATAAAAGCCCCGATTCTGTTTGAAGGAAAGCAGCCGTAAAGCATGATGCTGCAACCGCCACGATGCTTCATCATGGATATATATCACTAATAATTTGTGTACGTACTAGCCAGGTTTTCTATGAATCTAGCTTGCTTTAATTTTAGCATGTACATAAAACGGATAGCTATGTTTGCTAAAAAGCTACATCAGGTAAATGAGTTTACTAACAATAAGTAAATATAGGTAAATACTGTACAGAACAGATTACTATTTTCATCGGTGTTAAACAGTTTTTGCTGTAAATGTAAAGTTTTACACGATGATATTTTTTTGTTAATGATAGATGCATCAAAAAGCCCTCAACAGTGAAACACGTACATGTAATTTATGATGAATTTGCAAAGCTAGAATAACTAGAATCTACTGCTATATGAAGGCACATAACTACAATGTGCTGATATACGAATGTATATAACTGCAATTAACTGCTAAATCAAAGTCTAATTAATTGTATGTGTTTCCTGATCTATGAATGTATAGTATGAAAAGTTGCTGAATATTTTAATATTGTTTGTATAGCTACTGTACAATGAGCTGAAACTATATAAACAATGATACATTGATGAGTCACAATGTGATATTTATTGAGTTCGCAGGTTCGCAGTCATACCTTAATCACTACAGGACGCGCAGACGCATTGTAACGCAGGGTAAAGGTCATCAATTGAAAACACAGTGAACACCTAGGAGGGAAAAAAAACATATTAACAGCACTTGATGCATCCCTATATTGTAGTGATGACGTGTGTGTGCGTGTGTGTGTGTGTGTGTGTGTGAGAGAGAGAGAGAGAGAGAGAGAGAGAGAGAGAAACCTGGGTGGAGAGCTGGGGTCATCTGTGGTAAAAACAGCAGCTGTTAGAACCTCACTGATGACCTGCTTCATGAGTTCAAAAGCCTGAAGAGCTCCTGAAGGATCAAGACTGTCTTTAAAGAACGACTGTAGCTGAAACACAAACACACGCCATTAAAAAATGACAAAATATAAGTAAGTTCTTGATTCTTCTGGCTCAGAGACAAGATCCAAAGCATTAAGAAACACCATTCATGTATTTCAAATTTCACTACATGAAATTTGCACTATATCTGTTCATTGACCAACAGTCTAGTACCATAGTACCCAGTTCAACACTGGGACTAACAGGACTAGCAGCTACTTTTACAGAAAAATACATTTATGTAGATTATTTGTCATATTTCCTTTCATTGCATTTTAAAAGTGCATTTTATTGTCTGTATCTGTACACTGCACAATGACAGTAAAGTTGAAAGTTTATCTGAAAATGTGCAGTTAAGAGAGCAGGGACCCACTGGAGGGTTTAAGGGGATGTTGTAGCCTAGTGGTCGGGGTGTTGTTCTACCAACCAGAAAGCTGTGAGTTTGAATCCCAGGTCCACCAAGCTGCAACTGTTGGGCCCGTGAGCAAGACCCTTAACTATCAATTGTATGAAATGAGAGTTTAAAAAAAAGTCACTCTGGATAAGTGTGTCTATCGTAAGTGTAAACACCTCATGTTGCCAGGATGGTTGGAACATAGGGGTTTTGTTATTTTGTGCCATGTGCTTTTGTTTATTTTGTGTCTCATGTGTGTTTCCCTGCCTGATCCTGATTCCTGCATCCACACACATGTTCCTCATGTTCCCTTGATTATTTTCCCTATGTATATATATAAATATATATATATATATATATATATATATATATATATATATATATATATATATATATATATATACTTACCGGCCACTTTATTAGGTTACACCTTAACCCCCTTTTGCCTTCAGAACTGCCATAATCCTTCGAGGTACTGGAAACATTCCTCAGAGATTTTGGTCCATATTGACATGATAGCATCACGCAGTTGCTGCAGATTTGTCGGCTACACATCCATGATGCGAATCTCCCGTTCCACCACATCCCAAAGGTGCTCTATTGGACTGAGATCTGGTGACTGTGGAGGCCATTTGAGTACAGTGAACTCATTGTCATGTTCAAGAAACCAGTCTGAGATGATTCGCGCTTTATGACATGGTGCGTTATCCTGCTGGAAGTAGCCATCAGAAGGTGGGTACACTGTGGTCATAAAGGGATGGACATGGTCAGCAACAATACTCAGGTAGGCTGTGGCGTTGACACGATGCTCAATTGGTACTAATGGGCCCAAAGTGTGCCAAGAAAATATCCCCCACACCACTACACCACCACCACCAGCCTGAACCGTTAAGACAAGGCAGGATGGATCCATGCTTTCATGTTGTTGACGCCAAATTCTGACCCTACCATCCGAATGTCGCAGCAGAAATCGAGACTCATCAGACCAGGCAACATTTTTCCAATCTTCTATTGTGCAATTTTGGTGAGCCTGTGCAAATTGTAGCCTCAGTTTCCTGTTCACCCGGTGTGGTCTTCTGCTGCTGTAGCCCATCCGCCTCAAGGTTCGACGTGTTGTGTGTTCAGAGATGCTCTTCTGCATACTTCGGTTGTAACGAATGGTTATTTGAGTTACTGCTGCCTTTCTATCAGCTCGAACCAGTCTGGCCATTCTCCTCTGACCTCTAGCATCAACAAGGCATTTGCGCCCACAGAACTGCCACTCAGTGGATATTTTCTCTTTTTCGGCCCATTCTCTGTAAACCTTAGAGATGGTTGTGCGTGAAAATCCCAGTAGATCAGCAGTTTCTGAAATAGACCAGCCCGTCTAGCACCGACAATCATGCCATGTTCAGAGTCACTTAAATCACCTTTCTTCCCCATTCTGACGCTCGGTTTGAACTGCAGCAGATCGTCTTGACCATGTCTACATGCCTAAATGCATTGAGTTGCTGCCATGTGATTGGCTGATTAGAAATTTGCGTTAACGAGCAGTTGGACAGGTGTACCTAATAAAGTGGCCGGTGAGTGTGTATGCTGTTTCATAAACGCCTCTTCCTCGACCTCATTCTCGTCCTTGTAGTTGCCTTTTTTTGTCCCATGGTTTCGGTTTTTGTTTTACTCCATTTTTCCGTATGCCTGTCCCCTATATGTCACTATCCCTGAATATGGGTCTGATTTAGCTCTGTGATGGCACTTGACATTTCTGACATGTATAAGGCAGCGTTAATGACTGAGCAGTATGCAGAACTAGACTGAACAACATAAAAACATTTAAACAAAGCATTTTACGTCCCAATTCAACACTATATAATTAATAGTCAAATAAAAAGGTACTTTTCAAAAGTCAGATGCACACTTATTAATATCAGAAATGCCAGCTTGAAAAAGATGTGCAGAGAAACCAGTCAGTTGTACTTTTATGAGCCATGAAAGCAAACGTCAAAGAGTTTCTGAACCTGGGTAATGACACAGTGCTCTCAGTAGGTGGCAGTCTGTAAAACGTTTTGAAACTGAAATGAGATGTAGATGAAATGTGTTGGCACGCTTGTGTTCTCACACACACATACGGAGAGTTTATTGAGTTCTGAATAATCCACAGATAAACTGGTGACGTGCAAACAACAAACACAAACACACACACACTCTCTCTCTCTCTCTCTCTCACACACACTACACATCAGCACAAATATGCAAATTCACACAAACCCTAGGCCCTATAGATCCTAAAAACTAATGTTTTAAACAGTTACACACACACACACAGAAAGAGAGAGAGAGGGAGGGAGAGAGAGAGAGAGAGAGAGAGAGAGAGAGAGAGAGAGAGAGAGAGAGAGAGAGAGAGAGCGAGAGAGAGAGCGAGAGAGAGACTATATTTCCTTTCCTGCTCCTGACTTCCTCCATGTGAAGAGAGCCTTTACACTCAGCAGTACATGAAACCTACAATTTCCAAATACATGACTAAGTTTTTCTCACTCTTGCTGTCAATGGCAGTATTAAAGCAGCCGCACTCAACTTCCTTCCTTTGGAGCTTTCAAAGGAAACAAATGGTGCAAGACCTTGTGTTGCCTGTGTGTAGGTAAGTATATTATGTAGTGTATGGCACAAATAAGTAAATAGATGGAAAATGTTTTATATAAACATTTATAATATTATCCAAATGTACTAGTTATTAGTTACTGGGCTATGGGCATGACTGGGATAGATTAAAGTAGCTAAATTTATAATATAATGTTTTTGTCTAATATAAAATTTCTGAACGGCTATAAGTCACCCTGACAATCCTTTCACAGCTCTTGCACGAGTTTTTCCCAACTCATATACCATCGCATCATCGTATTATAGACAAAGCCCCGCTATATCTAATTATTATCTAACTAGCTAATAATACAAGGGAACAGAATCCTGTTCCCTTGTATTATTAGCTAGTTAGGTAAATTTAGCCAACTAGCTACTTGACTAAATACACACTATCTTGTGTCTCCCAGATGAGGATGGCTTCTTTTTTGAGTCTGGTTCCTCTTAAGGTTTATTCCTCATGTTGTCTCAGGGAGTTTTTCCTTGCCGCTTCAGTCTTGCTCATTAAGGATAAATATTGTGAAAAGCGCTGTTCAAACAAACTTGAATTAAATGAAACTTAATATTCATAAGTCTCTTCACAGTCCCGTACAAGTTACCGTACCTGTTTCTATCAGATTTTCATAAATACTGTAAGAAGACTGCTTAAATCACTCACTCTCTCACTCATTTTCTACCGGGTCACGTGGAGCCTGTGCCTATCTCAGGCATCATCGGGCATCAAGGCAGGATACACCCTGGACGGAGTGCCAACCCATCGCAGGGCACACACACACACACTCTCATTCACTCACGTAATCACACACTAGGGACAATTTCCCAGAGATGCCAATCAACCTACCATGCATGTCTTTGGACCGGGGGAGGAAACCGGAGTACCCGGAGGAAACCCCCAAGGCACGGGGAGAATATGCAAACTCCACACACACAAGGCGGAGGCGGGAATCGAACCCCCAACCCTGGAGGTGTGAGGCGAACGTGCTAACCACTAAGCCACCGTGCCCCCCTCTGCTTAAATCAAAGGTCTATGAAATATAGTATAAGTAGCTATATATATATAGCTACCAAGATTTCCTCACTTCATGACCATATTCTCCTCACATATTTGAAACAATTGACAAAATTCACATTTCATGAGAAATTTGTAGCATTTTGAATTATATCCTCAGACAAAATCAAACCAAAACAAGGTTTAGGACCATACTTTAAATCAAAACTTCACCCAAATAGTTTTCTGTTAATAAAAACGTTATCAACTGATTGGCAGAATATAGACATTTAAAATTTATCAGAAAATAACATATAAAAAGTATTAAGATTAAAATATTGTATAGAAATTATTATATAATATTAAGCCTGCATGTTGATGCGACATATAATGTATAATACACACATATAATACTCCACCAAACATGTAGATATCTAATCAGAAAAACATTAAATGAGATTCAGTGCACTGCTGTCTTCTTCTGTGTTTTATATTTACTGTATTATTTTATATTTACAGTTGCATTCCGACAGTTATAGAAATCGACTTATGAGACATTTTAAATCAGTACGAACAAATTAATTATTTTATAGCCGCAAGCCTGATATAACATGAGTCAGGTCTTTTAGTTTGAAATGTTTCTCTGTCTGTTGGGATAACCTTACACAGAATTTTAGTGTCTGAAGCTAGCGCCTTTAAATCTTTGCTGCTTTGGGCATCTCAGAGAGCAAAAATGGGTGTGACCACTTTTGTGATTTTTTATTTTTTAATGAAAATATATGCCCTAGTAGGCTAGGTAAAATAGACATATATAAATTTTCACATCTAATCATGTCTAATTTTATATGAGTCATTATCCATTACTGTGGTGTTTGACATGACAAAGAAATTCAATGCTGAACACGGACAAAATAAAACTTCCATTTTTTGACCTCTGGGAAAAAGAGTTAACTCTTGATATGATGTAGCAGGGTTTCAGGCTAAACAGATAAGGAAGCTTCTTTACCTTAGTTATATAACTGTGTTTGTCCAGATGAGTCCTGACCAAGCCTGTACGATGTAGGAATGCAGTGAGGGGCGCGGCTGATGTGACCAAGACATAAACATTCACTAAGGCTAATGAACCCTGACTGGATCGGGAGCCTGGCTGGGAAACTTGGTTCCTAAGAAATTAAAAACCAAAAAAAATATTGTTGCAAGATAAAAATCTGTTCAAACATCTGTTAGGTTTGTTAAAAGATGGGATCTCACCAGATTTGTTCAGTGTGATAAGGAGATCCTCCATGTTCTGGTCCAGAGAAGGCGCAGGCAGATGGAATTATGGGTAATGGCATGCCTATACATAAAAAAGCAAATCAGAAAGTGTCAGAAATATTTATTTGATTACTGACAAATATTAGGGCCAAAAGAAGAACTGTTATTACATTCATTTTGCATTAGTGACATTTGGCCATGACGACTTATTTATCACATTTGTACAACTGAACAGTTAAGGGCCCAGCAGTAACAGCACTGGAATTTGAACACACAACCTTCCAAAGCAGCAGTCCAAAGACTTAACCACTGAACCGCTTTTGTGAATAATACCTATAGGATTGTGCATACCGTTAACGATTGTGAGGTAGAACTTTACAACTACACGTTCCATTTGAATATTGGCAGTGGTGGATCAAGTGGTTAAGGCTCTGGGTTGCTGATTTGAAGGATTATGGTTCAAGCCCCAGCACTGCCATGCTGCCACTGTTGGGCCCTTGAGCAAGGCTCTTAACCCTCTCTGCTCCAGGCATGCTGTATCATGGCTGACCCTGTGTTCTGACCCCAACCTGTGTGACAAAATAAAGACATCTTCTCTATTCTATCCAAATAAATCCCAAGAGTTTGAGCTTCGTAAAAACAATTCTAAACAAACTTGGATTTTGTGATCAATACTTGAAAAATGAGAGATTGTAGTCGCATATGTGAACACATCAACATCCAAAGGGAGAGGGATAACATTAAGACAAAGTACTACAGTGATGCCTCGAGATACGAGTGCTCTGACATACAAATTTTTTGAGATACGAGCTGTGATTCGACCAAATTTTTGGCTTGAGATACGAGCAAATTTTTGAGATACGAGCATCCAAGCCGCCGCCGCCGAAACAAAGATCCCCAACAACCACGTGTGCTCTGTTTCCCCCGCCTCAGCTTCCCATGTCTCACTCGGTTAAAGCCGCCTTTCCACTGCACACGTCAATTCATTTCCTATGGAGAGTTGCATAGGGGCTGCGTCATTTTCGGATCCGTTTTGAGCGTTGGATCCGTTAAAAAATTTGCCGACCGGACAGGTTTTTATTAAAACGACCAACAGATGTGGGGGCACGGTGGCTTAGTGGTTAGCACGTTCGCCTCACACCTCCAGGGTCAGGGTTCGATTCCCGCCTCCACCTTGTGTGTGTGGAGTTTGCATGTTCTCCCCGTGCCTCGGGGGTTTCCTCCAGGTACTCCGGTTTCCTCCCTCGGTCCAAAGACATGCATGGTAGGTTGATTGGCATCTCTGGAAAATTGTCCCTAGTGTGTGATTGCGTGAGTGAATGGGAGTGTGTGTGTGCCCTGCGATGGGTTGGCACTCCGTCCAGGGTGTGTCCTGCCTTGATGCCCGATGACGCCTGAGATGGGCACAGGCTCCCCGTGACCCGAGGTAGTTCAGATAAGCGGTAGAAGATGAATGAATGAATGACCAACAGATGTTAGTGAGGAAAGAGTGACAAAAAAGGCAAAAACAAGTGAAGAGAAAAGCGATGAAGAAAATTAAGCAAAATTAATGTAAAGAAAACAGAAATTGTAGCAATTAAGTTCAGTTAAGTTAAGAGAATTTCAGTTCTGTCAGGACCACTTTGTCAAATGAGAATTTATTAGATGATATGCATACAGTTAGTGTTGGCGGTATGGTTCTGTTCTGGACAAGAATCCCGTCCGTGCGCATGCATGGTCAGAGCGGAGAAAGCAGCAAAAATAGAATAGACCCCCCGTATAACAGAACCACTAATCATGCATAGTATTAGATATGCTCGCTTACGCGTTTTTGGAAAGTAATAAATGAATGAATTGATAAATAAATAATTAAATAATTAGAGAGAGAGGGAGAGAGAGAAAAATATGTGGAGATTTATGACGTAAACTGGTACAACGAACACAGGTTCTGGCATGGTGGAGTCGGGGTTGGAGGAGGGAGTTTAGATCGCGGCAACCGGAGTATCCGGAGGAAACCCCCGAGGCACGGGGAGAACATGCAAACTCCACACACACAAGGCGGAGGTGGGAATCGAACCCCCAACCCTGGAGGTGTGAGGCGAACATGCTAACCAATAAGCCACCGTGCCCCCCAGAAAGCGGCTCTATGAATGGGAATTTAAATGGTCGGGTAATATGGATGTCGTAACTGGATTGGTGCGCGTTGTGGACAGCTGATTAACAGCTGATGCACGCTTGACGACGTGGCCTGCCAGAACTAACGCGATGCTTGATTTAAGTTCGTTAATTTTAGTGAAGTTTAGTTAAGTTCCATTTAAGTGTAAAGTGGCATTAAGAGTGTACAGTAGCGAGTAAGTGAATGAAAGTGAAAGTGTAATTCCTCCTAACTCCTCCGCCTGTTTACTCCTCCCTCAACCTCCGTGCGCATCTTCCGTAAGTAAAACCAGTTTATTTTTTAACATTCTCTTTTATTACTGTATGTTTTTATACAATATTTGTCATTTATAAATACAGGTACTGTATTCATTTAATTCATTTAAACGGGGAAAATTGTTTTGAGATACGAGCAATTTGAGATACGAGCAAGGTCACAGAACGAATTAACTCGTATCTCGAGGCATCACTGTATAGGAATTTTACATAGCTGAAATATAAAAATGCAGCCAAGAGCTGCCCGGTACGGATGGGATTAGAGGTAAAATCCCTGGTATTTCCAGATGTTGTTCTCTTGAATATGCACTCAAAGGTTTTACTGCTAATTGTGAAGCAGCTGGAATGAAACTCAGCACCTCCACATGTGAAGCTTCAGGTTCTCTCCTAGAAAAGTGTAATTCTGTAATTCACTGAAAGTCGGGTATGGGATGCTCTGGTTCAGCGTTCCAGATGGCAGTGGGTCATGGAAACCTTGGCTGAGGTGTGTGATTTAAGATTATGCTTTGAGCTTTGCTTTCCTTACCAACCTCTTACTGTAGATGACCTGTCTGGGTGGGAGAGTGATAAATTGGGCTGTTTTTGCCACTAGGAATGAAAATCATAATAGATTATAAAAGACCAGAATGCAGCTGGGCAGTAAATTATTTACACTTTTGGTTTCAAAAGAGTATATGTTCTCCTTGGTGTTACTCTACTCTAAGAAAAAAGATCCCTCAATGGATCTTTGGATGTCTAAGTTCTCTAAATGGGTTACCCTGGTTAGGTCAGAGGTTCCTAGTAATGAATTTCCTCATTTTATCTTTAAGCAAAGGAGTTTCACTTGGACAACTTTCTGAAATGGAACACCTCATTTTGTATGGAGAACCTTAAAGGACAACCATTTAGGTTTGCTAAATAGATCATATTGCATAAGAGTGCAGATTTTTTCCTCAGATTGTCATGTTATCTGTTAAGTTAATCATGGAATTTGATTCAGTTTTGGGACCAGCTTTGTTTATCCAGCATATAAAGTATTGGAGAACAGATTCATCCTAGCTTAACAGAATGAGGTTAAAATTCCAAATCCAGTGCACTTTAGATCTACAGTTCAGAGTTTAGACACTAGCGTTGAAGGGATAATAATGTTAAATGTTAAACTAAAGCTGTTACATACTGTAGATGGTCTTTTATTCAAAAGTGTAAGAGCTGTGTGCTAGTTCTGGATTACTTTGCTCAGTAGGTCCAAGTTGTTCATTGGTGTGCATGTGACGGAATACAAATACCTTATACATTATATTATTAAGACAATGTTTTCTAAACAGATACAAATACAGATGCTATCTTTAAGAAAGCCTGCCAGAAATGTTCACAGGGCATCTGACACAAGATGTGTATCTGGATTGGATTCCTGCAGGATGCAACTAAATGCATTTACAGTGTTCTTTATTTTATCTCAGAGAGCATCTAATCAGGATTGTGTTTAGTCTAGTAACCTATAACTAGGTTAAAAGGTTACTAAACTAAAAAAAGAATTAGATTTAAGTTCATTAGGTGCTTACAGATGTATCTGCATGAGTAAGTTAAAAAAAAAAAACAATCCCAAAGATCTCTAGTTGGAAACACTTTCAAAGTCTGTTGATGATGCTGAGGAACTTATTTATTTGTTTTTATTAAATTAGAACACTATTCATGTTAATGGTTGAATAGTTTTATTATCATCAGTATGTGGTTGTATGGTGGCTGTAGCACAAAAGGTGAAGTAGCCTTTGGTGGGTGATGTGATGAAGATGGTGTCTTCTGAGCCAGTAAAACTGTGAGCAATGTGTGTTCCTCGTTTGGGGAGGAATGTCCTTGCTTCATACTTGGACAGAAAGAGTAAACAGCTGATTCCACATTGTTCAAACTAGGAATAAAAGGTCATCCAGAAGCACGCAGCTGGGACACTATTAATTTTGGCCTTGTAGTCAGTAATTGTCTGAATTCCATGGTCAAAGTTATTGAGAAACTAGTTTTCTTCTTAACAGTATGTAATTATTTTAGCAGACCTTTTGCCATGAAAGGTTCTCTTTGACTGGAATTGAACCCTACACTTCAGTGTTGGGTTAGGGAGTTTCTCTCAGAGTCAGTATGATTTAAATCACCACCAACGATGTCAGAAAATTCGGTACAGAAAATGAATTGAACCTAGGAACAGTTCCTTCGGTTCAACCATAGCCAAGGATTCACTTCGAGTGAACCACGAGACATGTGTTTAAACTGATTCACACTATGAACTGCATATTAAATGCTGGGACTGTTTTGGTTTGACTTTTCATGTTACTTCCTGTTTAAAATTCAAGGCTGGAAATAAGCCCATAAGACTCATGTATTTAGAATAAGCGGAAATAATATGTACAAAAGATGTCCTGATCAAATATAATGCAAATTAAACAGAAAATAATACAAGTTGTCTGAAAAGTCAGGAATGACTAGGAACCGATATTTCCCTAAAAAAGCAAATGACTCGATCCTCATTTGTTGTATAAAATGTGCAAAAGCATGAAAAAACAACTGAAAAAATGCAAAGCGTGTAAGAGTGAACATGTAGAGCATACGTTTAACATACTAAATACAAAATGAGTTCATTACATGAAGTTTTACTCTAATTGATCCCTGAAACCTTCCTAACAGCCACAGCTGGCCTCATATCATTTAAAATAGATGTGCTGATGTGATGAAGTGTAAATGTGTTAAGGTATTTATGAGTATAATAAATGCAATGTCAGCAATTTAGTTCACTCTGTGCATGTGTATGGAATGTTTTTTTCCACCAGCACATCCTGTTCAGTGTAAAGAGCCTGTCTCTGCTTACAACCAGTCCTTAATATATGACCAATCTAAACTTAAACATACAGCATTGTACACGATTCCCATTCAAATATCTTACTCCCCAAAGCTTTGGAAAAACAGTGGCCCCATTTCATGGAAAAACCATAAATATATTTCTATAACGCTTGAACGTGAATGCAGCCTTCATGGTATGGCCTTCAGCCCATTCGGGTTCCAAAACAGATCCCTCGTGTGTGTTTGTGTGTGTTTCATGCCTTCAGATGTTATCATGAAAAGGACACAACCTTTTCCAGCTGCCCCTTCAAACAACCAGGACTCAATCGGCCATCGTTTGTGCGGGACGCATGCCAAAAGGAAAGACAATATTGTTCCAGACTTAGAGACAATAACTCTCTTTCATAAGTAACAGCACAGCTATGCAGACACAGGCCCAGCAGCAAAATCAATCACAACTGTCCTGAAACGGACAAGCGGTTATCTTCATCCAGCGGTGATAGCCATAATTAGATTGAACAATCAAACACAAATAGGCATCATGATCTTCAAAGTCCTTCCCTGAATGGCAGCCTTTAATAAGCTGTTCTGCTTATTTTGAAAAATAATGAGTCTTTTAAATTGGATGTATATTATAAGACAGGCTTAATGGGCCATTATAAAGATTATATGGCATTTAAATTGTTTATTTACCCTCTGAAATAGTAACTGTGGCAAGGACATCTGGGTAAATATCATCTAAGATGCTGACCTTTCTTAGTAATTACAGACTCCGAAGAGATCTAGGGTACACTACACTTTCATAAGTAGGCTCCACAAATGCTTATTTGGAAGTGTGCGTCTGTGAAACACACTCACACACACACACACACACACACACAGTTCACCCACCTGACAAACGGCCATCTATTAGAAATCGACACACTCCGCCCATGTCCATGAAAGCTCCAACAAACACTGGTATAATGTTGACCTACGAAGAAAACAGACCCCAAAAGAAATCACAACACTGTATGTTTATAATGCAATACCACAACACGATACCAGAATCTGATTGGCCAGGAGGTGCTATTGTAATTTTGACCAGTTTTTAATACAGCAAAGTGTAAACAATAATTTTGGCTGTAATTCAGATCTCAGCTTTTTATAAATGAGCTTGTTCTATTATGTATTATACATAATCTAAGACTTATAATAAACAGATAAAATGTGCTATAATCTTATCATCTTTAATATTGTTCACTGTCAGCACATTGTAGTGGTCAAGTTTGAAATCTGCAGGATGCAAATTTGTCCAAGTTGTTTTTATTTATATTTTATATAATAAATCGTATACAAAGAGAGTATAAGATTATAAGGTAATTATACTAAGATAGTATAAGATTTTTTCTTTAACAAAAAGAGAGAGTAGCCATGAACGACTGATTATAGCTGTGTGATAAGAGGAAATTTTTTTGTTCTTCCTATAGCATTCAGCACACTATGTCTTCAGCCAAAGTCATAAACATTATGTGTGTGTCTTCATTAGTAGGAGTTTTAACAAAGATTCCTGTGCATGCAATATCACCAGCTCAAGTAGAAAAAAACCTCAAAAAGTTGCATCGTAAATTTTTAAATTTGAACAAAATCAAACATTTTTGGTCTAAAAAAAAAACTATGGGAATGCTTATACTGTTTAATATTGGACAAATTCCAACACTCTATCACTGATTATGATCTACTATTAACAGCATGCCACATAATATTTTATTCCTTACTTAATATACGGTTACTCCTCTCGGATAAACACAGTAGTGTTTGCATATATATTCTTTTTTAACTCCTCCAAACGTATAGTTTATAGACTACCTGGAAATGTTTAGCTTTAGAATGATATGCAAGTTATTGACCGTGCTAGCTAAACATAGTGATAAAAAACTTTTGTTATCTATTGCTGGTAAATAAATTAGTGAAAATATGACAAAGCAAACTGAGACTTACAAAATGCAATGCTAGTTGTTTCTACCTGTAACAACTGCTGTTTTACAAGCATGTAGCTAGCAAGATAGATAAAGGTGTATGTTAGTTAGCATGTTAACAAAATCTTGGCTGTCACTGCGTATTTTGACAAGTTTAGCTATTGTTTATATAGAAATTATAACCATATACTAAACTTTTGATTATTGTGGCCGAGTTTACTAGTAGTTTTAATTCATAGTTTTCTAGTTAGTTAACTTAGAAAATTAATGGTAGTAATGAAGATGTTTAGACAGGTTTGTTAAGTGTTAATCACACAGAATCTGATAAGTCTACAATCAGTTAAAATTTGTCTAAATAGTAAACTTCTGTCTAAATGTGAAAAATTTCAAGACAGCGCACAAACTGTTAACTAGATAGCAAGATAACTTAGCTAATATTAGTGATATAATGTTATTTATAGCTACAGAAATGTTCCTAGACCATTAAAGACAGTTTATTCGTCTACATAGATTATTGTTTGGTTTAAAATGGCATGTTCTGATGGAAACAGGAGAGCGTGATGGTCTGTTGCCCATGCATACTTGAGCCAATAAACAACAGTTGTCCATTAATGTTGTTAAAGATATATAATTGGCTCGTCAGCTTGGTTACGGTAGCACAGTAAGATCTGATAGCTGTGTATTGGCTTTATTTGGGGAGATTATTTGGACAAAGAGCTGAGATCACAGCATGAAGGAGTGCTCTTTCCCAGCTCTGGGTTTGAGCCACACTGAGGTCTGCCTTCTATAAATATTTTTGACTCCCAATCTCTTGGCTAGATCTGATTTCACATTCATATCCAACAACAACAACAAAAAAAAACAGGAAGAAGTACAATTTCATGAAATTGCTTTAATATCATACTATACTACATGGGAGAATTCTTTTATACGATACTGAACCTAAGTGCGATGTGTACAACCAACTTTCTTACCCTCTGGTGGGGCTGAGAATCAGCAAAGTAGATTTTTCGCAGGCAGCTTTTTTCTGTTCCTTTGAGACATATCAAGAGTGACCATTCCTGACCATCTGTGGACAGAGAGGTTTAGAGAATAATAAAATGAGAGGGAGAAAATAAGACAGAAATTTGTGTGAGAGGCTAAGCTTCAGAGTGGAAATGTGTTTTTACAGCCCTGAGAAGGACAATAAAAGTAGATTATATAAAACCTACAACAACAAGGGATAAAAGAATGGAAGAAAGCATCTTGAAAATGAACAGAGATTAAATTCTTCATGGTTATAGACTTAGTGTTCAGTCCTCCATCATGTTTCTAATTAACTTGCTGTAGAAAACCTATAAACCCACAAAAACAGCTAAAAACTAGGAATTACACACAATCCCACGCAGACCTCCTAAATCTTTTGGGCGATTTATTATGGAAAATGCCTGAAATTCCAATAGATAATAGACTTATGATCAAGTTTAGAAACTGAAACATGCACAAATTGTGTGCCGTAAGAGGTGGGAAAGTGTAAGAGATTGAAACAAAACACATCTGGGAGTAATTGTGGTGGCTAGCAGAGCTGGAGGAAATGGGTTGTGTGTGTTTAGTGTTGAGTCCAGGAATTGGTGTGTGTGTGTGTGTGTGTGTGTGTGTGTGTGTGTGTGTGTGTGTGTGTGTGTGTGAGAGAGAGAGATTCTGAATGACAGGAAGTACCATGCAAGACCTGAAGGTATTGCCAGAAGCCATATAATAAATCTTAACATGTGCTATTGTATGAAAACAATCAACAGCAGGGTGATGTGAAGTGAAAGTTCCTGAGTTAAAGATTAAGCCCCTAATAATGGTTATATTTTTAGACTATTTTATGAAAAACATCATACATTTAAACCTTCTGCTTTCAAACACACCATAGATTCTATCACTGTTTAAAGACAGATGTCACTTCCCGTGTGTGTGTGTGTGTGTGTGTGTGTGTGTGGGACCAGCATATGATCTGCCATCCGAACTCTCAATCATGCAGGCAGCTGCTTATGGCCTTCTTCCGAGTAAACATACAATAAATGCCAAGCATGCATTTGTAAACACTGAATACACACCTGCTCTGAGCCTCACACACACACACACACACACACACACTGCCATTACATCAGTCTGATCAACCATACATACCTGCACATGAGTCAGGATTATTTGAATACTACAATATACAGATATACAGCCAGCTCCAGAATTATTGGCACCTTAGCACTTTTCTGGCATCTCAAATAAACAGCCCCAGGACAGAAGATAAAATGAGTTACTCATTAATTAAACATAACACATAGAGATACTTAGGTTACATTTAATCATTATTCTTGTTAATGGTAGATTTCGCCACAGTGGCTATATCGTTCCATCACAAAAAAACTCATTTCCGTGGCATTCTTAAATAACCCTTTAATGGACAGATGGAAGGATTGAGAATTAAAATTAACAGAGTTCATCGGTCCAGTAAGCAAATTAACACAATGATGTTAGGATACAGTATATCGATGTTGTTAGAAATTATTTATTTACTTTATTAGACAACTATTGTGGTTTTACAGTTCTGACTAAACCTAATTTTACTCACAATAATTATCTGACAGACATTAGTATATTTTTTGACCTCCATTGCTATATAATACTTTCTACATTTTGATTTGGAGAAAACTATTAAAGTCTATAGAAAGGGATATTTTTCCCTCATACAAACACCACACTGGGTGTGTGTGTGTGTGATGAAGAGAGGGAGGGAGGGAGGGAGAGCATGTCAGCAGAGGTCAAGCCATATGCACAGCCCCATTTTCCAGTGATCCTTTCATCTCTCGGCTAGAAGAGTAAATCTCTAACCTCTACCTTTTATCATCAGGGCTTCTCCAACATTAAGATTCTTTAAAACCAGTCTTAAAGACTTGTTTTTTAACTTTTGATTATTTTTTTATTAATTATTTACTCTAGTTATTCCTCTCATTGTCTTTGTATACTGCGTTTCTTATTGTGCAGCACTTTGGGTCAACTTCTGTTGTGTTAAACGTGCTCTATAAATCGAGTTAGACTCGACCAAAACTAGCACTAAACATTCTTTATTCGGACCAAGGTTCTATATTTCTGTACTTTACAATATGATATCAATACAATCACCAAAAAATAAACCTGTGTTAATGCTGTAACTGCAGAACTCGAAGTCAATAAGAAACATCTGTTGTTTTTTTTTATGATTATTACTGACGATTTCTACACAATTTTCCACTACTTGACTAGTAAGTAAGTAAGTAAGTAAAGTTTATTTATATAGCACATTTATCACAGCAGAGCTGACCAAAGTTCTGAACAAAGTCAAAAACTAAACATAAAATAAACAAAACAGATGATACAATAAAACAATAGAACATAGACAAAATCCGATTAAAATGCCTGGGAATAAAAATATGTTTTCAACTTCACTTTAAAAGTTGTACTGGAAGGTGCAAGGCGAATGTCCAGTGGAAGTTGGTTCCAGAGACGGGGGGCCGCAATAGAAAAAGCCCTATCACCCTTCGTTTTTAAGCGTGAGCGAGGGACAACCAAGAGAGCTCTATCAGCAGATCTTAGAGATCTGGTGGATGAAAAAGGAATAAGATGATCTGTGAGATAAGATGGGGCTTGACCATTAAGAGCTTTAAAAACAAACAAACAACTAATGCATCTTCAATATAATATTTATTTCCTTCTGCTCACTTGTTTACTGTAGCTATACAGAGTTGTCTTTAAATACAGTACATAATTAACTACACTGCCCTCAGGTGGATTATTTTGGAACAACAGACAAGTTTACTTCAGATAGGCAAGACTTTGCAATCTTGAATCCTGGTGATGCTACAGCTATACAAGGAGCCTAGGGGACACAAACTGGCTGTGCGCTCTGAATAAGAGTGCTGGCATACTCTCTCTTTGATAAGAGCAGCGTCTACATGCTCATGCATGCGGATAAGGCGTCTTACTTTTACACCATTTGGCAGAACCCTTATACAGAGTGACTTACATTTATCTCATTTAAACAGCTGAGCAATTGAGTGTTAATGGCTTTGCTCAGGGGCCAAAAAGCTGCAGCTTGGTGGCTGAGATTCAAGCTCACAACCTTCTGATTAGTTGCCCTACACCTTAAACACTGAAGTACCACTTCCCAGGGCAGCTTTCCTCCTTAGGTTACACAGCATTGAGCCATGCAAAACGATCCTGCTGTTTGGCTTCATGTATAAGCCTTCACCCTCCTTGTATTTTAGCACTTGATAAGGATGATAGAGGGAAAGTATTACAGAGGGAGAGCTGGTTTGTGAGAGTGAATAGGCAGGTGAATAAATTCTCATGTATTTTTACTTATACTCATCCCTAAAAAGAGCACAAAACTGAACCTGCATTCAAGACTAAGCTTAGATTCTACTTTACTAGGCTTGACATATACTGTAGTACCCAGAGACTTGACTTGGACTTGAGATACTTCACAAACACACAGAGTACACACCTCCACCACTGTGTGTAAGAGTGGCACTAGTCTCAGCATAGCGTCCGTGGATGACATGGTAACCCTGTTCCTGGAGAACTTTGTGATAAAGCTGCACCTCTGTGTCCGAGGGAACATGCTGTCCTGTCAAGATGATGGCCTTCCCTGCACAGCTCCTCTTAGACCAGGAAATCTGAGAGAGAGAGAGAGAGAGAGAGAGAGAGAGACAGAGAGACAGAGAGGCAAGGAGGAAAACGCTATGAATAAATATCACTGTTGAATCAAGGTATATAGATGTACACAACATTTCTCTCTAATGAGACAAGCATTACATTTACAGCATTTAGCAGACACCCAAATCCAGAGCGACTTATATTTTTTATCTCATTTTATACAACTGAGTGTTAAGCCTTGCTCAGGGACCCAGCAGTGGCAGCCTGGTGGACATGGGAATCAAACTTATAACCTTCCAACTGGTAGTCTGGTACCTTAACCACTAGGCTACCACATCCCACATCCCGCAAGTAGTTCAGCCAGACAAAATACCTCATTATCAAGAGATGTAAGACTAATATGCTCTAAGAAGGGTCATGTAAAGGGGTGAGAGGACAGCAGGCCAAGTTTACACACTGAACAGGATTACGACTTCAAACAGCTGAGCCTTGAATGAAGCAAATCACACAGCATACAGTACACAGGTGTGAGGAATAAAACATGACATACCGTACAACATATATAAGATCTCACAAAGTATTCTGCTGAATTCACTATAAATGAGAGAACAACACATCATACTTTTTAATCCACTAGTAATATTTCGATCCTGGTTTGACTTGTTAGAGCAGATGTTCCTTCACCAGCCCTTTATTTCTGTCTCTCTGCAAGCTTAATTAAACAACTCCAACTTGATATCAAATGTGTAGATGGAGTTGCCTCCACCATAAACACATCATTTTTGTTACTCATTTGTGTGCCAGAAATACCCTTAAAATATACAGTGAGATAAACTCCAAAAGTCTAAGATCACAAAGAATATCTGGAAATAGTTTCTGATTATTAAAATTAAACATTAGGTTTTAGAACTATTTCAAACTTCCTTTGTAAATTTATGAAAATGTGTGATATTGGACACGTTAAATACTTTGTATTGCATAACAAGAGGGGGGCACGGTGGCTTAGTGGTTAGCACGTTTGCCCCACACCTCCAGGGTTGGGGGTTCGATTCCCGCCTCCGCCTTGTGTGTGTGGAGTTTGCATGTTCTCCCCGTGCCTCGGGGGTTTCCTCTGGGTACTCCGGTTTCCTCCCCCGGTCCAAAGACATGCATGGTAGGTTGATTGGCATCTCTGGAAAATTGTCCGTAGTGTGTGATTGCGTGAGTGAATGAGAGTGTGTGTGTGTGTACTGCGATGGGTTGGCACTCCGTCCAGGGTGTATCCTGCCTTGATGTCCGATGACGCCTGAGATAGGCACAGGCTCCCCGTGACCCGAGGTAGTTCGGATAATCGGTAGAAGATGAGTGAGTGAGTGCATAACAAGATGAAATGTATCTACAAAGGTATAATGTGCTCAAATGGTCCGCATTTTGCATTGGATCTGAAGAATGAAGAACAGCGAACTCTCATCTCTCTCATCTGTGGCACTACAGATGAGTAAGCAACTATTTTCTTTTCCTGTTCTCTGTTTATGTTTTTTAGTCTTGCTCTCTCTCTCTCTCTCTCTCTCTCTCTCTCTCTCTCTCTCTCTCTCTATGTCCGTCTGTTTGCTTCAGGCCTGTTCAGGGAAGTTCTGTAATGAAATAATAATGTTTGAGTCTTGGCCACAGCCGGGCCCCGGGAAACGAAGGCAGCGCCGTAATTGCATGGTTTAGATTAGCATCTGCAGCTGGAGGTCTACAAGAGGAGGAAAGAGAGACAGAGTGACGGTAGCGGACTGGCTGATGGACTGAGGTAGTGATAAGGAAAGTAAAGAGAAGAGGAATATGTTGTTGAGGCTTCGGTGAAGAGAGTAAACAGACTGTTGAGAAAAACTGGGGGTTTGGCAATAAGGCAACACTAGAGGAAATAGGAGAGGGAGAGGGAGAGAGGGAGAGAGAGAGAGAGAGAGAGAGAGAGAGAGAGAGAGAGGGAGAGAGAGAGAGAGAGAGAGGGAGAGAGAGAGAGAGAGAAAACTTCATGATGGGCTCTGGGTATACAGATTTTCTACTCTCTGATGTGGTCGAGCTCTCGGATGGAAATTTATATATACGAGCTGAAAGAAGTAGGGCTTGGGAGAGTGAAAAAGTGAGAGTGGAAAAAAAAGCATGAGGCAGGAGAGAAAAAAGGTTAAGAGAGCAAAATAAAACTGCTGCTTATCACTTCCATTTCAACCAGATTTCAACCAGACTGGGCCAGATTTCCCAAAAGTCCTGCATTGCAAATATTTCACCAACAAAAGACAAAGTAATGAAAATAATACTCCTCTTTCATCTTATTATGAAACAGGCAAATGCCTGTAGGTTTTTGTTTCTATTGAAATCTGTGAAAAGGTCTTTCCAGAAGATTATTTCAGCAAATGAGGGACCAACTCCAGATATTTTGGAAAGGGGTGATCAACATCTGGAGCATCTGTAGGACAGACAGACAGGCAGATAAGCAGACAGACAGATAGATAGATACGCAGGCAAATATATAGATTTAGATATAGACAGACAGACAGACAGACAGACAGACAGATAGCTAGATAAGCAGGCAAGTAAATAGATTTACAGTAGATATATACAGACAGACAGACAGACAGACAGACAGACAGACGGTGCAGCTTCTCACACGGTTGTCTTCTCACACGGTTTAGGTTTTGATCCTCAGCTTGGTATTCTGACTATCGTAGGTTCACACGTTCTCCCCATGTCTATTTCCTCTGTCGTAAGTGTATGAATATCTCAGTGCACGCTGCCCTGCGACAGACCCACATCGTTCATCTTACATGCATTCTGGCCTCATGTGCCTGGGACAGGCGACGAGTTACTGAATATATGAGTATCTGCTATCTGTGTGTCTGTATGTGTGCAAACATAACCACACAACTGAGCATCTCATAGAACAGCATTATGGGCAATTTACAGTGGGAATGTTTACCATGTAAATAAAGAACACTGTTTTAGAGTCTGTATGTTAGGAGGAAAAAAAGAAGTACAAAATTTGAATTCTATTTTTTTTAATTATCAAGTTTGGTGGAGTTGTAGTTTTCCATTACAATATGTAAGCATACGTAAATATGTCGTTTGAATTATTATGTTTGTATGAAAGGAGTCATAGTGCACAACATTATGGCTTCTCCTTTCTCATTCTCTCACTCCCATGACACAGATCTAAGATTGGGTCAGCTTGTGTGTGTGTGTGTGTGTGTGTGTGTGTGTGTGTCTGGTGACAGCATTTGCTGGTCCCAAATTCCACAGTGCACAGTCTAACTATATTTACATTCTACTATATTTAAAAACCCTTACCTCCTTCTCCTGCTGAGCCGGTGTCTCTTACAGAGCTGTTGCTTTGGTTTGTTTTAGTGGATCCCTGTTCAAAAATCATAAGGATAAGAACACACTCCTCCTGACTCGGTGTGAGCATGCCAAGCTGGCACAATCAGTGGAATACTTTTGATAAGACTCCAAGGCATGCTGTTCATGTTAAAATGCTGTAGTATGGAATAACACGTTAATTATAGAAAAAGACCAAAGACGTCTGACCAAAGGTGCCTGTAATAACACACGATAGTTAAGGTACTGGTGAAGAAAACATTACGTGTGGAACTACGCTAAATGTGATTTAACCCTTTCAGATCCTGGCTGTCTAATGTTTAGTTATGCACCTTATGCAGAAGCTATTAATAATTTAGTAAATTCAGTGAAGTTAAAATGAATGGTTTGCAGTTTATGAGAGTGAAGTTTTAGAGTCTGGGATTTTAAAATTCAAAGATTTTTGCAAAAAATTGTCTATGTTAACAAAATTGCTAACAGTTCCTTAGAGATAAGGTTGAATTACATACATTAATTCTTTCATTTGCTTTTGAACTAAATTAATTCCTACAGATTTCTATAGTAAACACACACACACACACACACACACACACACACACACACAGTGAGAGTCTTGATAGAGAGGAAGAAACAGAAAGTGGGTTTTGTTAGTATTCAGTAACAACCTCAGGGCCTGATTGTCTATGCAAAGTGGAAGCTTTGCTTGGTAACAAGCAAAAGATTTGGCAACAGCTCCAGATTTTATTCAAGCCTTCCCCGATTCTGCTTCCCTCTCTCTTTCTTCCCATCACTCTATACCACCCTCCTTTTTCCTCATGTGGAGCTCGGTATAGCTGTCATGAGACCCAAGATATAAATACTTTCATCATGTCTCTTTTTTCCCCCTTAGACACATACACACTCAACAAATAATAGACATAAACATCTGAACTTGAGCATAAACACTTTTATCCACATTTAAATACTTTCTATATATCTTTTATGTCTTAGCACCCATTTTGGTCCATACTCAATCATGTCAGTCAGTACATTCTTACCCAGCTAACTCAGAGATCTTGTGCTGGGAAGCATCGTTCATTCATCCAGAAGAGAAAAATCTGCCTGTACATGTGATGGATTCTAGTTTAAATACCACACTGTGACTGTGAGAACAAATTTGATTTGAAATATCATTCAAATTTCACCGGCATTCAAATGTTGAAGGTCCCATGTATTACTTAACATGCATAACTCTGGCTAAATCCCTAAAAGGACTAGAAGATTAAATATATATATATATATATATATATATATATATATATATATATATATATATATATATGTAACAAACGTTCATGTTTTCATTGTTCTGCAAAGCTATAATGGATATTTACAAAATCCTGTCAGATTAGCTGGTTGCCTAATGTAAAATAATTATAAATATGACTTAATAAATCAGCAATCCTGTCAGATTAGCTCTTATTATTAGCTAGCTGACTACTGATAGCTGTTTAGATTATATATAAAATATATAAACACGATTTAATCTCCTCAGAAATCCTGTCAGATTGGCTCTTATTAGCTAGCTGTTAATTAGCTGTTATATATACTGTACTGTGTGTGTGTCTATATATATATATATATATATATATATATATATATATATATACGTGTATATATATATATATATATATATATATATATATATATATATATATATATATATATATATATATATATATATATATATATACGTGTGTATATATATATATATATATATATATATATATATATATATATATATATATATATATATATATATACACACACATACACACACACACCTCAGAAATATGGGCAGGTTAAATAATTTAAATGGGAAAATGTGATTTCTGCACACCACCATTTCTATATAATTGGAATCAGACAGTCTATTGCCTGGAGCTTGACTGTTGTTCCACCAATCTGCATTCCTACATACATTCCTATATTACTGCATATACTTTCTTGTATAGTGCAGTAACTTTTATCTACTTTTAATACTGACAAATATATTTACAATATACTTGTAAATTTTATCCTTACTATATTTGTAATCTTACTGATTCTATATTTATGACCCAGACAGTCAATAAAGCATTGCACTACTTGTTGTATCGTATATGGTTGTGAATGTGGCAAATAAAAGGGTAGACATGTAAACTTAAAAAGACTTAACATCTGTCTTGTGTTATGTGCATTTAGACAAACTGGCTCATTTCATTAGCCTGAATGTAAACTGCTCGCTCACTGTTCATTACTCAGAGCAGACACACAGTCCCACACAGCATGAGAAATCTAGTTCCCAACACTATTAGACTAAGTGATTGCACACACGACTCTCACACAAAGAGCTCACAGCTGATCAGAGACACCTGTCATACACCACAGTGCACACACACACACTTCCTCCACAGAGTTGGTTAGCAGCAGGATTATCAGGAGCTCATTTCCACCGTATGCGTTAAGCCGCTGCTCCGTTAACTCTCATTCATTCAGTAATTTCTTCTTATATAGACATATCATTTACTCCCACTATGTCTCACAGCTCAGACACCAAAACACACATTTGAACCAAGAATAAACATACCACCAAAGATGTTTTAACTTTAAAAGCTTTGATCATATGCTCTTGTTCTGAGCTTCTAAAGCGTTGATGCAGGTGGGTGCAACGTCACCACTGACCAGAAACATGTGTGTAGTCGTAAATCGCCCCTCCTCTACAAGGCCTCTTAGCCAACTGCCAGCCAGCCTCGAGCCTGTCCTCCCAAAATACCCTCACAAAGACACCCATCATAAATAAACAATACTCACCCACTATATTTAACAAGGACTTAAAATAGGGTGAGAAGAGACTGGGCAAAACAGCCCTAAAGTGAGCACACTGATTTATACAAAGGACAAACTTTTAATTTCATGGATTTTTGTTTTAACATTATACAGTGTGCCTAGTGAACTGGACAGGTTTTGTGATTTTTTTAATTTATTTGTAGAAAATCCTGTCGAAGGTCAGCAGGGCATTATGTGTGTGAAGAACTTTAGGCTTCCAGGACATGGTGAAGGTCAAGCAGCGGAGCATTTTAATGATTGGATCTGTATTCTGTTCTTTCTGCAGTATAACTTTGCTAAGACACAAATTCCTACCTGAAACACTGAATTTCTTTTATGATACATGTTAATGTCCATTTAAGACATCTCAGTAAAATACGAAAAGAGATTTGACCGGTTGGATTTTGATGAAATTACTCTCTTTTGTATATGTCTGAATGTCCAACACACCTGATCCACTTTTCCTCATCATTGAAACATACTGTGTACTTGGAAACCTTAAAGGTGCAAAAGCTGCACTTTTGATGCAACAAAGAGAAGTAGTAGTTTGGTACATTTAGTGTTGAAGATCTTGTATGAGATACAAACTTGTCTCACTCACAGAACTTTTGTTAGTGCCTCAAAGAAGCTGCTTTCCAAGAGGTGTGCACTTACCTCATTGTGATCATGCCACACTTCCAGTAAAGAGACAAGTTCTTTTGACTGCTTAAGAAGCACTGTACGGTCCCTTATCCTTGATTTGTTCCTTTGGTCCTCTTGTCCAGGCCTGAAGCCTGTCCGGTTCACCACAGATGTGTGGTAAATAAGAAACACGGCGAGCCCCACGAGCACAAGGGGGGCCGTGCGCCATGTGCGCCTCAGCGTCCCGATCACCAGGATCCGGCGCAGCAGCATCCTGATGCCCAGACACATAGGGTACCATGGATGTGATGTGATGTTACAGTCGCTCTTGCATCCTTCCAAATGGTCGCCGATGCTCGAAAGGGTTACACAAACAGCAATTATAAGACAGCATTACACTTTCAGCTCTGCATTCAAACTTTTTTGGAGAAGGAAAAAATGAAAAATCAATGCGCAGTGATGCACAATCAAAAACGTGGCCACATCCGGACGGAGTTCTGGATACACTACAGAATATGCGGGGCAAGCTGGTGGAAAAGGGTTTAAAAAATCGGGTAGAGGAGTAGAGGAACTCCAGCACCGCCTCCAGCACCGACTGCTCCAAAACTGCGCTCCAAAAACACACGGGCGGAAAAGTTACTGCCTGGAGTAAAAAGTCATCAAGAAAATCTCCATGTACGACTGTAAAGATTATTCCTCCAGCAGAAAACACGGATCAGATTCTGTTTTTGTCCGAAGGCTGTATAGTGCGCGGTGTAGTGAGCTCTTCACCTGGTTTGCGTTATAGAGAGAGAGAGAGAGAGAGAGAGAGAGAGAGAGAGAGAGAGTGTAAACAGTTACTTCCTCTCGGGACGAAGCTCTCATTACTGCTCTCAGAAAAGAAGGGATCTTTTACAGAAGCAACATGAAGCGGGCAGTGGAAGTCGGTGAGGATTTTAAATGTGGAATCAAGGATTTCTAACACGCAGCGCACGTGCGCAAACACACACACACACACACACACACACACACACACACACTACACACATGCATACATGCATGTATATACATGCATACACCACTGTGAGATTGCCCCACCACACACCAACAGTACTGCACACACACACATACACACACAGTATATACATGCATACACCACTGAGAGATTGCCCCACCACACACCAACAGTATTGTATACACACACACACACACACACACACACACACACACAGTATATACATGCATACACCACTGTGAGATTGCCCCACCACACACAAACTGTGCTGTACACACACACACACACACAGTATATACATGCATACACCACTGTGAGATTGCCCCACCACACACCAACAGTATTGTACACACACACACACACACACAGTATATACATGCATACACCACTGTGAGATTGCCCCACCACACACCAACAGTATTGTACACACACACACACACACACACACACACACACACACACACACACACACACACACAGTATATACATGCATACACCACTGTGAGATTGCCCCACCACACACAAACTGTGCTGTGTACACACACACACACACACACACACAGTATATACATGCATACACCACTGTGAGATTGCCCCACCACACACAAACTGTGCTGTACACACACACACACACACAGTATATACATGCATACACCACTGTGAGATTGCCCCACCACACATGAACAGTACTGTACACACACACCACACACAGAATTTTATGGTGCTAGTTGTGGAACATGTATTAAACACATCTATAAACTGTTGTTCCCTCATGAGCTTCTCATTTGTTCCTTCTGGAAGTAAATAAGACAGACCAAAGCTTGTCCTGTCCTTCACACTTTCCTGTGCCGGAAAGCTTACAGTACTTACTGTCCCAACGCACCAACACTGGAGTCCGTCCATAAATGTTTCAATTTTCCATACAGGAAGCATTCTTTTATTACTAGCTTTAGATTACTTTTAGGGTTCACCATGCAAGTCCCTGTGCATATTGTTACTACAGAATTGATAATATAGACCTGTGATTTACCTTGAAGTCAGAAATACTAGAAAATAATCAATAGCTTCTGTGCAAACGGATTTGAAAATACTGTGACTGGGGTATAATAGACTACTGATTTCTTCACCTATTGATCATATTTACAGGTCACCTGTCAATGAGGCTCTCATTTATTCATTTAGTGATGATTCTGTTTTAGTGATTTAGAACTTTTTGCTTCACCTTTTGGCGTTCCAGGAGAAAAAACATGAACTGCATCACATCTCAAAAATGGAAGTAAAAGCAAATCATAATACAGATACAGCATTTCTGTAATCTATTGTCATTTTATTTCATCATATCACAGATGCTCGGTTGGATTGAGATCTGCGGAACTTGGAGGCTACTTCGACACCTTGCACTTTTTAACTATGTTCCTCGAATCATTCCTGAACCATTTTTGCAATGTTACAGAGAGCATTATTGTACTGAAAGAAGACTCTGGCTCCTATTAATAACGCCTGTCATCATGAAGGGTGCAAGTCATTTGCACTATTGTTGGAACCATTTTCCCAGCAAAACCTTGCATCGTACTGACTCCACTGGCTTGCCTTTCCCCATAGTGCATACTGGTGCCATGTCTTAACTCAGGTAAATGTCACACATGCAGCAGACTGTCCACACCATGTTAAAGATTCATCAGACCAAGCCACTTTCTTCTGTTGCTCCATGGTCTGGTTCTGACGTTCACGTGCACATTGTAGGTGTCATCAGTGGTGTCTAGGGCTCAGCATGGACACTCTGACTAGTCTGAAGTTACACAGATCCGTATGCACCAACCTACGATGCATTGTGTTTTGACACTTTTCTATCACAATCAGCATTCAATTTTTAGAAATTTGTTCTACAAAAGCTCTTCTGTGCAATCAGACCAGAAGGGCTCAACTATACATCTATTAGCCTTGGGTGTCCAGGAGGCTGTCTTTTGGTAGTTATTAAGCACTGTGTATGAGGGAACACCCCACAAGACCTGTTTGAAAATTCACTGATCCTGTCTAACAACCACAATTTGACTGAGTCATCAGATCCTTACAGCTTGGCCATTTTTCCTGCTTCCAACACATCAAATTGGGGAACAGACTTCACTTACTGCCTAATATTTCCCACCGCTCGACAGGTGGTTATCTTGTTATAATGACAATGTTATTCACATCACATGTTGAATGTTGAACTGAACAGTGTGTGGCTAATGTACTGGAAATGCCCAATTTTGTGAGATGTGAACAAGAATAAAATTTTAATTAATGCATCGAAGAACTCTGAAATAAAAGGCATATTTTATACTTACATTCAGTATAACAAAAAACCAAATGAAATGGGTTGAGAAGAAAAGTCGCCATTTATGACAGGAAATAGCAAAATTATTGATCGTTTTATTTTTTCCCCCCCGGTTAGGAAACGTTGAATCACCAGATCAGTGCAGGCCAGACTACACATTTACACACATTCTGTATACATCACATCATACACACAAACACACATACACCAACAATCACTGTGTTATAGTACAACTGGCAGCACCTGGCTGAAAGGCCTAGCCAAAAAAATATGTTGTTGCTTATCTGCAAGGATTCCTGTTTTATTTATTTGTGCGCTCAAATCATCTAGCTGAATGAAATCCTGAAATTTTATTAGAAATATTTAAAGAAATTCAACCTCACAGATAAGCACAAATTTCTTGAAAATGTGTTCCATCATGTATCATTGGGGGTTATGAGGTTTTATCCCCAAGTGAAGCACAATTCAATATACCAACTGCAGAGTATCCCATATTTCTGGTAATGAAGTACTGCAGTCCAGGGCATTTAGTGTTTTTCTTGCTCCTAACAGACCTGCATCCACTAACCAGCTCATTACTGATCCCTGCATGAGTTTAAATGTGCATTTTAGAGCAAAAATAAAAAAACAAAACACTAAATCAGCAGTGCAGGGGGAACCCCAGGACCTGGATCGAGAACCCTGGAGTACTGAATACACAAACACTTCAAAGAACACCAGTATCATCAGGCTCTTCTCGTTCAGAGACACTGTGGGGTTTTTTTGTTAAATTTCCGGGGTCCATGGTTTCTCAACACATTTCCGGACTACGTTTCTGAGTTCGTCTTGTCCCTGTGAATATGGATCAACAGGAGTGAGATGCACTAATTTGTGCTGAAGGTCATGAACCCTACCATCACGCATGGCAGGCTGAGGAATGTCTGAGAGTTGGGTGCATATTAACAACCCTTCACTGCCAATCAGGACCTTAATCGAAGATTAAAAATAACTAAAGGTCGTGTCTCATCTTACATTTACAAAGACACCGTCCTCGAAAGCTCATTCACATTTCACAAAGTGGAGATCACATTGAAGACTTTCTCTCGCACAGTTTTTTTACGAGGGAAACTGGGGCAGAACCAGGCAGTGAGATTGGGTCGAGAGTTCTGGGTAAGAGATTCTGGAGTCAGCTCGGGGGGGGGTGATGGATGTCTATTTATGTCTGCTTCCTCTCCTCTTCATGGCTGCTGTACACTGTGGGCAATACCACTTTCCTTTAGGTGCCTCGGTCAAACCCACACAGCCGTAGTGGAACCACTCAATAGGACACTGCAGACAACAAATCGTTCAAAATTAACACACTGTTCAATTCCTGGGTTTCTATGAATCATTAGGAAGAAAAAGTAACCATTATTTATACTAGTAAAAGTAGTGATTAGTGGAATCTGTATTACCAAGTACTCTTAGTGACGCTAACTATTGCTAGGATTTAACAGAGCCATGTGTTCACCATGCTTTTGGCTAATTTGAAAGCTAAAATTCCACAAAGGCTCATAGCTGTTGATTTAGAAAGCCATAACTCATGAACTATGTGATAACCATCTAGATCAATAGTCACGCTCGATCATTATCAACTATGAATAAAGCAATCATCTCGCTTTGTGTGTAAAAAATAAATAAAGTCTTCTATAAAGTATCCAGTGACCAGGCTGTTTACCGAGGACATGTGGCTAAAGGAAGTGTACTTACATCCTGATTATCACAGCCAACCATCTCACCATAAGACACCTGCAAATAGAGGGAGACATATTATGCATTTCTGCATAGGCAAAGATAAAAGCCGTGGTATATGATGTTGTTTTGGTGTACATACAATACAAAAAAAAAGGAATATCTTGTTAACAAATAATGTTTTGTTGCACATCCTATTACAAAGACACTGTGGGAGTCTACACAGAATAGATCATTTACCAAACTGCATTCAGGGCTCAGTGGTTAGGATACTTTTTAGGCATCGCATTCACTTCACATGCATATTAATTAAAACAAGCAACTAAGAAATAACACTGAGCAAGGGGGTGGAATTTTGGAAAGTAGCCAGTTAGCGACACTGGAATTTCCACTGACCTAAAACAAGTAAAAACAACATAAATTATTATGTTTTAAACTAATTATTAACAAAACTATTATGAACATTCAACTAATTACTATAAAAGTAGAACAGGAGATTGGGATGACGGAGATACATTAACACTTTTAATATGAGTTCCCATGACCAAGGAAACCTAATACAATATGTATAAATATAACTTCATATGCTTCATATGCAAGTAATCAAAGTGCAGAGAAAATGCTTTAGGTTTTTTTTTTTTGGTTGAAGCTCTAATGCTAACTCCACTGTGTGTATTGATTTCCACATTAGGTTTTATTAGAGAGCTCCACTGGCTTAAATACAGAATGTGGCAGGAGTTTGCCATCCCTACTATATAACTGTTAAAGGTGGGGTGCACGATGTTTGAAAGCCAATGTTGACATTTGAAATCCCCGAAACAAACACGACCCTAACCTAAATGGGTGTTTCCCCTGTTTTGATAGCTCCACCCCACGCATACATACATAACCCAGGCAACTATTATGGCGAAACCTGCTGGGGCGGCTGGCCAAGGGGATATTTTTATCAATAAATGAACTCAATGAGTAATACTGTAATACAAATGTGTTTTTGTAGTACTGTGTGTTGTACCGTAAAAGGTTCACGCGGAAGACGTTCAGTTCTCTCCAGCGCTGGAAAGCCAATCCTATATTAACACGGTCCTACTTCTTGCCTTATCGTAAGCCTTTTTTCGCTTTTCATTTTTATCCACCATGTCAATGTTTCAATTGCTTTCTGCTAATGTCACACATGCGCACTGAACACACTCTGCCGCATATTGACAAGACACACCCCTTTCTGCTCATTGGCTACACGTTTGTTTTGTTTGTCTGCCCGACTCAGTTTTCTGAAGCATTTCTCAAACATTGCGCACCCCACCTTTAAATGTAGGTTTTAGACTACAGTGTAAAGTATCAGATAAATACACTGCATAACCTACACTGCCAGTGAGAAGTGTTTAAACACCTGGAATTCATGTTTGAGTACAGTTTATATCACTGAGCTGCTGAATAATTGACTCTCATCGGTTAGAAGGTTTTGAGCGATTTTCTATTGAACAGCAGCTCTTTCTGAGCATCGGCTCTTTCTAGAGTAGCAAATATTATACAGGAACTTCTATAGCAGATGCTCCATATATTCTAAAGATGTTAACCAACTGTTTGAAAACTAATATAAATAAATAAATAAATGAATGAATCAAATAAATAAACAGACTCACTCACTACTGGAAATCCAGTGTGGTATAAAAGAAATAAAACAGTTTATACCACACTGGTATCATATAAACTACTGGGAGTTAAATGTACATGATATCACAACCCACTGCCTTTTATTCTTTACTTAATCACAACTATTTGTACAAAGGAAAGCTAAATGTTGGTGGAATGTATTGCTCACTCCTGTTACTACATCAGGACAGATGTTCTTAAAAGGTACAATCTGAGATTTTGGCACATTTGCTCTAGCTTGCTGTGTCGAACACAAAAACAAAGTAAGGCAGTAGACGAAATAGCACTGAGTAGACATGAACACAGAGGGCTTTCTGATTTACAGCCAGGTAATAACGATTCCTGAGAAGTGTGAAATAATGGACTTTTTTATTTACAGAGTCTGAACTCATAAGATATATTTATGTACATGTGCCTGAATGCCAGAATTTCACCATTAATGTTAAAAAAAAAAAAAAAAAAAGAAGAAAGTATTAAAACTCTTGGATTTAGCTCACATATCCTAAAGGGTTTTATGGTGAAAGCGAATACATTTAACATAATCTCTGCAACTGTTGAACACATCTGTAATGAACTGGACTAACTTATTCAATGTGCCCATAAAAACAAAGAGAAATATTTGGGTACCTGGTTGCAAATGCAGTAGCGGGGCTCGTTGGGGTCGTAAGTCCAGTCCACTTGTCCGCTGCTGTCGCTCTCTGGTAGCGCGGCCGTCTGCTGGGCCAGCTCGTGAGCCAGAGCCGAGGAGGAGGAACAGGATGACAGGGAAGAAGAGGATGACGATGATGAGGACTGGTGGTTGGAAGACTTGTTGTTGTTTCTGGAGACACACGTGTCAGAGAAGAGAATACACAATTAATATATGCAGTACACGAATCACTCAATCTGATACCAGGCTTTCATGGTAAAAGAAATCTGAAAATCCTGAATGTTAATTTACAAAAACAAGTCCTCAAATCAAAAGATTTTTTTTTTTTAATCATTGCTGTACATTTCTGTGTAAAGCATCTTAAATAAACAAGTTTATTGACTTAAAAAAGCTTTTAATTGTTATTTACATTATATACTGTCTTCAGGAAAAGCTCACTGAGAACAGAGACAATCAGAAATTCTTCGTATTTAAATGCAAATCTCACATTTACACACACACGCGTTTCTTCAATGGGATCAAGGTTTAAGTGTGCGCGAGACTCTTACTTGCTCTTGCGTCCTGCGCGGGAGTCTGAGCTGTTGCTGGTGGTGAGGTTCTGTGCGAGAGTAGAGGCCAGAGTCGAGGACATGTAGCCGGAAGTCTCTCTGCTCGAAGTAAAGTCCCGAGCCAGGATATCGTTTTTAATGGCCTCAAAGGAAGCCTTCATACTTGACGTCCTCCTGCCCTCCTTCATCTGCAACGCGAGACCACAGGGTCCATAAATAAATACCGTATCTACAATTCTGTATAACTTAATGCAATGCACTATTTTCTAACAACGGAACCTTTTAATATTTAGCCAAAGAAAACAAGGGTCTGTTAAAAAGGTTTTGTTTGTATTAAATATTAAATTGAAAATAAGAAGAGAAGAAAAAAACAGACAGGTTTATATTTGCACTCATTTTGAGCTGAACTAATTAAAGGATGCAGAATAATAAACCTAAATATTCATTTTTGCTTCCAAATGTAAGTACAAAAACAGTTAACTTAGTTTTGCCCCCACATTTATTTTATTTATTCACACAATAATGTGTGTACTGAAACAATACAGATGTTGAGAAGGAAGGAATTAAATGTGAGGAGAGGATGAGGAAGGAGTGAGGGAGTAGTGGGGTTTTGTTTTTACCTGTGCTGTGGCCTGCACTGCCTGAGCAGCTGCCATACTGATGGCTCCTGCACCGGCGGCTGGACCCAATGGCAGAGAGCTCAGGTTGTATGAGGAAAGAGACTGGGTGGAGTTCACACTGTACACGCTGTTGGTCGAGGAGGACGTGCTGTTCGCTCTGCAACCTGTCACACACACACACGTTAGCAAAGTGCCTGAAGCAGTCAATCATTGTTTATAGAGAACAATCTGTGCAGAGACTTGGCTCAGTAGCCTGCACTGATATTGTGTGTGTGTGTGTGTGTGTGTGTGTGTGTGTGTGTGTGTGTGTGTGTATGTGTGTGTATGTGTGTGTGCATCTTTACCCGGGGTGTTCTCTTTAGAGGCATCTGATGTCAAAGTTGAGAGCAGAGCTTCGGATTTAAACTTCTTCTCTGGCACATGCTCAGTAGTGTGGTGAGTTGGCGTGCTGTACTTCCTCTCTTATAAGTAAACACGTGCACACGCACACACACACACATTAGGGAAAAAAACCCATAATGGAGTATAAAGTATGAGAGCATGTCTGGTGGAGACAGTAGTAGTGTCTTACTTTCTCCAGTGGCATGCGAGTGAACATGGTGGTTATTGACAGGTTGAGATGGACTGTCCATTTCCAATGATCCTGCAGCAAGGAAGAAAAAAAATTGTTCAACGAGTTATAAACATGCAAATGCAAACACCAACCAATCTAGACAAAAGCAGCAGAGTTGAATTTGTAAAGCCATTTGCTGCCTGCGAGACAAATTGCATTTGTGGTGTAAATACCGATAAGCTTTCCTCTCCCTCCAAAACATCTAAAACCCCTTCAGGTGAAGAGACAAAGTAATGCTTAGCTAGAGCTTAGAACTGAGCAATAAGGAGCAACCAGTCCCATGTTCTGGTTGTCTGGAAACCTAACTGACTAGGCTGAAAAGTCGTAGCTAATGTAGTGTAATAACGTGTTGAGTGCATTAATATAGACTAAGGGAAAACAAATAAGTTCATATTCGTTATCCTTTTCTAACAAGGTTTCCAACAAGGCTTAATGAAGCATTGTGTTGTGCTGTGGTTATTCTGTCCTCACTTTAATGATACTATTCAAGTGTCTAGCATGGTTTATTTTCTCTCGTTATGTATAACTGCGACGTGACTGCATGCAGTTTGGTCAGCATTTCCACATACTGCATGTTCCTGATTATGAAATGATCATTACATAACTTGCCTAGTAAAAAAATAAAATCATTCTACCAGACTGAAGATTGGAATAATTGGCTCTTGCAAAAAAAAAAGATAAGAAAAAAAAAGAAAGGAAAAAAAAAAAAAAAAAAAGGAAAAAAAAGGGGAAAAAATTAGAAAGAAAAAATAACATTTCAAAAAGGCGGCTTTTTTAATTTTTTTGTTGTCACGCTTACTTGACCGACTGCCATCACAAAGAAAAATGCTCAATTGAAAACAATTGGTTCTTGCAGTTGGGTCCCTTTTTCTCCACGATTAATCGCAATCAATCTAAAGTTTCCTTGGTACCGTATTGAGACAATTACTGTGTTCTTCCCTGCATACAGAACAGCACTAAAGACATTTACATTTCACATTAACGGCATTTGGCAGACATTTTTATTAAGGGTAAAGGGCCTTGTATTGACAGCTTGTTGGACGTGGGATTCGAACTCACAACCTACGGATCAGGAGTCCCAAACCTTACCCCCTAGACTACGATATCCTGACCACTTTCCTAGGGTGTGAATAATCTCAAACAACACACTGCGATTGTGAACGTGTTCTATGCATTCTAACTAAATAACATCTGGCTGTTTCTTACGTCTCTCCAGGATTTCTGTAATGCCGGCGTTGTCTGCTTCCAGCTCCATTTTGAACTTTGCAAGCTCCTGATCCAACTTCCTTAAGTGTCGATCCACCTAACCGCCACAAACCACAATACTTCTTAATCAAGAGCAAAACATACTTTTACAGATTTAATAACATTGTGTTTTTTTGGCTCTAAATGCAGTAAAGAAATTTAGCTGTACATGAAATCCAAGAACTTCTTAAGCACCCGTTTATTCACAAAGAGTGACTGCCACCTAGTGGTGAATCAGGTAAAATGCAACACTGACTCACCAGATCATAGATTTGATTGGCTAATTGGACTTTTTCATCAGCATCTTCCAACGCTTTATAATAGTCCTAGAAGAAAGCAAATCATTCTAGTCATTCCAGCCATCACTCTCAATAGGAGCTTTTAATATGTTACCTACCAAATTAAATGCATAGAAAAGCATTTGGCCAAATATAAATAAATAAACAGTTCACGGCAGTTTAAAAACAGAACGCAAGGTAGGCAGACAAATTAGTCCTCGGAATGGTAAATAAAGCCGTCTGCTTTGGGATTAAAGCTCTATTTCTAGCAGATGTTCTATTGGTGCTCAGTAAAAATTGCTTTTTTTTGTCCTCTACCTTCTTAATAACCTCCATCTGCTCCTCCCTCCATTCAGGTTTGTTCTTCTTAGCATTGGCAAAGAACTCATTAACTCTCTGCTCCAGCTGGTCCATAGCATCTGAAAAGCACAAGTGTTTATGATGAGCCCGGCCATCTCAATCTACTGATCAGATACCGAGTCAGGTTTTTAACTCAAATGGTGTTCATTTAGATGGTAGGCTTTGACATTTCTGTATATATTATTATTTTACCCAATAAAGATTCTTGCTCCGGTGCTTCTTAACCAGTTGTTTTCCAGAGGACAGAACAGCACAGAAATGTATTTATATAACCCTCGAATTTTTGTAAAACATGTTGCAGTGCTACTACCTCTTTGAGCATTTTCCAAACTATATCAAATGATTATACCACACACTGACGAATATCACATCAGTGACCATAACAAACCTGGACAATAAGCAAGTTTTGGTTAATCAGTACTCAGGACTGCCATGCTAGCTGGATTTTTTTCTCCTTCCCTCACAGAAACACAATAAATACTAACAGCTCAATGATTTATGGAAACCACTCACAGTACACTAATTGAAATGTCTTTCCAAGAAAATTGCCGTTTTTTTTTATTTTTAAAATACCATGGTTGATTAAGGTTGTTTAATACAATGATATTTTTAGTTTCCATACTGTGAAAATATCACTACTATTACAGACCAAACTCATTACCGTTAATAGCTCTGCTTTGAGATGGGCCTCATCTCACAGGGGTGAGTGCATGATATTAGACTTGATTGGTAAGACAGTAATAAGACGCATTTTTTAATACTCATTTGAATCGTTGCCATGAAAATACTCAGCATGCGCCTACTAATTAACTCCTTTAGAGACTCCACGTTACGAACGGATTGTCAAACATACAGGCAACAAAGATCTAATGATTGAAATTAAAATTGTCTTGCCAAAATGGAATTTGAAATTTGGGATGTGTGCGTGTTGTTATACTGAGGAACTCAGCGCCACCTTCATGGAGTGTTTTATCCTGGTCAGGATCACATTGGACCTGGAACACACTCAGGACGAGCCACCAACTCACCTCTATACACACACACATTCACTATCTGAGGTAATTTCGTATTTTGGATCTAATGCAGAAAATCCGGAGGAAACCCACACAGACACAGGAAGAGCATTAATTATTTATATGCATAATATTATTTATATTTTATTAAATACATAAATATTCTGTCTGCGTGTTTATGTTTGTATGTGTGTGTATATATATATATATATATATATATATATATATATATATATATATATATATATATATATAAATAAATAATCATACATAATATATATATATTATCATACATTTATATTATCATACATTTATTTTTTTTATATTATTTATATTATATATAATATATATTTATATACATATATGTTTGTACGCGATTTAAGTTTAATTCACTGTTTCAGCCAGAAAACTCGGTTCACGTGCATAAACAACTCAAGAGTTGTTTTGTTGTTGTTTTTGTTTGTTTGTTCCACTTAACACTGGGCAAATTGTATACACAAAGATCGGAGCATCTCAAACTGAAGTAACATCCTTAGTTTTAAAACGATGCCCAATTCGACTTCCACGTGACTTTTAGTGCTGCTGTTAAGATCAGATCTCATCCCAAAAGGCAGAAAACAGAACAGAGGTGTAATAAACATGTATAACGTGGTGATGTATCTGAGTGTAGCGGGAAGTTTCAGCCCACTCGGTCTTACTCTGTACTTGCAGGTCCATCTCCCTCATTTCCGTAAACCTGTCGCGGAGGTCCATGGGTAGCTGCTCGATCACTGCCAGAGAGAAGAGAAAGCTAAATGACGGAGTAGCCTAGCATGCTAACAGCTGCGCTCCATTATCACCAAAACAACAGCCGGGGAATCAAATAAACCCCCTCAAGCGGCCACGAAATAACAAAACCACGTATATACTTACTTTCGAGGTAGTCCTCCAAGTACAGCATTTTGGCAAATATGTGTTTTTTAAGATTTTGTAGAAAGCGTTGTAATCGTCAATATGGCGCCGACGGTCGCTGAACGCTGAAGAGAAAAAACGGCAACTGTAAAAGGGGAGGGACGCTACGCCGACGATGTGCGCACCCATTGGCTGTTCATAGCATGTGCGGAAATGACGCATCTACGTAAGGCCCATGGAACTTGTAGTTCCTTACAGAGCACCGTCCTTGCTGCACTACAGATGCTCAAAATGTAAACAACTGAAATATGTGTTATATTTTATAATATATTCCACGTAATAAAGTTTCAGTTTACTTACACTATAGCAGAATACACTATAACGACACATTCAATTCAATTCAAGTTTATTTGTATAGCGCTTTTTACAATGGACATTGTTTCAAAGCAGCTTTACAGAACATAAACAGAACAGAAGATAAACATAAGGAGTAGTATAAAGAATTAATATAATAAAAATTCAAAATATATATAGTTCACAGTGTGCATGTATGTATGTATGTATGTATGTATGTATGTATGTATGTATGTATGTATGTATGTATGTATGTATATGTATTTATCCCCAATGAGCAAGTCTGAGGGCTCAGGCAGCAGTGGCAAGGAAAAACTCCCTTTGATTGGTAAAGGAAGAAACCTTGAGAGGAACCAGACTCAAAGGGGAACCCATCCTCATATGGGTGTGATTACAAATATACAGTCAGACAAGTGTTGTATTGGTGTAGGGATCACATGGAGTTCAGATCTCCTCTTAGTATCAGAGTCCAACTGGAGCTGGTAGATCTGTAGATGTCTCAGGATTCTCACAGAGTCGGCCTCATCTCAGTGGAGGTCCAAAAACTTCATCGCACGGAAGACGATCGGAGCTGGTACAATGTCTGGGTGTCTCGGCATTGGTAGAAAAAGAGAAGAGCAGTGCAGAGGGAGAGCAGTGCAACATATCTGCTGTTCATAAAAATGTGCAAGTCTACTGTAATAGTGCACAATATTATGGGATGTATTGTGTGTACGCCTGACTAAAGAGATGAGTTTTTAATCTACATTTAAACTGTGAAAGTGTGTCTGAGCCTCGAACACTATCAGGAAGACTATTCCAGAGTTTGGAAGCTAAATAAGAAAACCCTCTACCGCCTTTAGTAGACTTAGATATTCTGGGAACTACCAGAAGTCCTGAGTTTTGTGATCTCAGAGAGCGTGAAGGATTGTAACGTGTTAGAAGATTAGTTAGATACGTGGGAGCTAAACCGTTAAGAGCCTTGTATGTTAGTAGCAGCAGTTTGTAATCAATTCTAAACTTAACAGGTAGCCAGTGTAGAGATGATAAAATTGGGGTTATATGGTCATACTTTCTTGTCCTAGTGAGATCTCTGGCAGCTGCATTTTGGACTAACTGTAGCCTATTTATTAAAGATGCAGGACAACCACCTAGTAATGCATTACAATAGTCCAGCCTAGAGGTCATGAAAGCATGAACTAGCTTCTCAGCATCAGATACAGACAGGATGTTTCTCAGCTTGGCAATATTTCTAAGGTGAAAGAAGGCTGTTTTTGTAGTATGGGCGACAAAGGACAAGTTGCTGTCAAATATAACACCCAGGTCTTCCACTGTTGAGCTACTAGTAACAGTACATCCCTCTAATCGGAAGTTAAATTGTGAGAGTTTCTGTATACTGGGTTTTGGACCTATAAGTAGTATTTCTGTCTTATCAGAGTTTAACAACAGAAAATTGCAGCTCATCCAGTCTTTTATCTCTCTAAGGCATTGAGTTAATTTGGACAATTTAGTTATTTCATCTGGTTTTGATGAGATATATAACTGTGTGGCGTCAGCATAGCAGTGGAAACTAATCCCATGTCTTCTAATAATGTTCCCTAATGGAAGCATGTATATCGAGAAAAGCAGAGGTCCTAGAACTGATCCTTGAGGGACCCCATGGTTAACTGATAGTAAACTGGAGGGTTCACCATCTAATTCTACAAAATGGTATCGGTCATATAGGTAGGATCTAAACCAACTTAAAGCCTGTCCATGAATACCTGTGTAATTTTGTAAACGATCTAGGAGAATGTTGTGATCTATAGTGTCGGATGCTGCACTAAGGTCAAGTAGAACTAATAGTGAAATACAGTCTTGGTCCGAAGCTAAGAACAGGTCATTTGTGACTTTCACAAGTGCAGTTTCTGTGCTATGGTGGGGCCTGAAACCTGACTGAAACTCTTCGAGGATATTGTTCTCCTGTAAGAAGGAGCTCAGTTGAACAGACACAACCTTTTCAAGTATTTTAGACATAAACGGAATAACTGCCAACTTGAAAGACTTAGGGACGTAACCTAAAGATAGCGAGGAGTTAATAATACAGTATAAATACATCCATTGGACAAACTTTGCACTTTATTTAATAGTATTTTCTTACTCATTTTATTTATGTCATAATATCATTGTATTCATTGTCCTTGTAATCTTCTGCCATATATCCATCCATATGTTGTCTATTTTTTTTTTTTTTTACCTTGTACCGCCTCCAACTTTAATCTAGGGCATATTGCATTTATGTCATTATTCTATAAGGTCCTAAATGCAATTTTCCTATAATAATAATCTTTTTTTGTATTTGAACTATTTTATTGATTTTTTTCTATTATATTTTAAATACTGTTTTGAATCTTTAATTTCATTATTGCAATTTATTTTATACATCAGATTTCCCTACATGTTGTACTGAGTATGACAGTGTATGTGACAAATACATTTTTCATGAGTTTTTCCTTTTTTTTTATTTTTAAAAACGAATTTCTAATAGTTATAAATTTTTTTCCTCAAATATGCTCATCTAAATGCCATCCGTCCAGGGTGTATCCTGCCTTGATGCCAGATGACGCCTGAGATAGGCACAGGCTCCCCTTGACCCGAGTAGTTCGGATAAGCGGTAGAAAATGAATGAATGAATGAATGAATGATAAATGCCAACAGAAATAAAAGTGTCATGACGCGGGACAGAAGCGGACCCAAATGCAGGATAGTTAAAACAAAAGGGATTTATTAACAAGAACACGGACTCGAGACAGGACTAAACAAAACCAAGACCACAGTAGATGCCGCGCTGCACGATGCAACGCGGCACAGTTAAATACAAAAGACAATGATGACACAATAAGGATCAGGTGTGACGACAGGGCGGAGCAGACAAAGGCGGGGCAGACACGTGACAAGAAACGTAAACAAACGCACGTGGCCAGAGTCCGGGCAGAGTCCTTACAAAAAGTAATAAACTCTAATAAAAATATTACAAAATTTAAGTAGTTATTGTTTAATCGCACTTGTTCTCATACTTTCAAAAATAATTTCAACATGCTTGCTTATTATTTATTTTATGTTAATATTTATTTTCTTGTCCTTACATTTCATTAAAATAATGTACGCTTTGACTAAGTATTATGATTTAAATAATAAACATAAAATTAAATAAAAGTGAATAAATAATACAATTAAATTAAATTAATCTGGAAAAATATTCCTAGTTAAACATGAAGTGTGAATATACTAGACTAGTCAAACATTGAAAGAGAAAAAGAGAAAAAACAGATATACGTCACTAATCAGAAAATACGGCCTCCAAACCAGTATATATTTTTGCTGACAAATGTGTATCCTTATATGTAATGAATCTCTATATACTTAATTGAGGATGTGGTAGTTTACTGGTTACGGTGTTGGAACATTTAGCAGAAGGTCAGAAGCATGAATCCCAGGTCTACCAAGCATCCACTGCTGGGCACTTGCACAGGGCCTCAGTTATAGTAAAAAAAATGAAAAGAAATAAAGTTGTAAGATGCTCTGGCTGTCTGCTAAATGCACTCACTCACTCACTCATTTCTACCGCTTATCCGAACTACCTCGGGTCACGGGGAGCGGGGCGTCATTGGGCATCAAGGCAGGATACACCCTGGACGGAGTGCTGCCAAATGCAGTAAATGTTAAACTTGTGTAAAGAAAGCTACCTACATTTTCTAAGTTTATGTGGGAACATATACTTGAGTAATAAGGTAGCCATGATAACTGCGTGGTAGTTCAAAACCTGCGTGGTAGCCATGATAACTGCGTGGTAGTTCAGCTTTATTTATAGTAAACATATGTTAAGGCTGTAATACTTGAACAGCTGTATTGATCTGAAACTGAGAATCTTTATCAGAATCTGGACTTTATTGACACCGGCTTGCAATTGTGTTTTGGACTGATATAATATTTATGATGTCTGTGATGTTAACCAACACAACACATACAACAAATGCACACAAGTGTCTTTTTTTTCCAGCCAGCTTGGCAGCAGAATTCTGCAAACCACAAATATTCTGTCAATAAGAGGCCATAGTATCAGATTAGTATCAGGTTCTCAGATTTCCACAGTGCTGATATCATTAACATATTCAAAATGGAAAGAATGGGGGTCAAAATACTTGTAACCCAATAGAGGGCATTTGATACCAGATATATTCAAGGAATGTTAGCCTCAAGAGGGCAGCCATGTCTGAAAATTCACATAGAATCAAAGAAGTGGCTTCATAAGGCATGAGAAAATTATTCATGGGGAAAGAAAATAATGTATGCTTAAAAAAATTGAGAGAAGTCAACAGGTGTCATATTCCATGAACCGTCATGATTATTCCCAATCAGAACCTACTACATTAAGAAGGAACACTTTCTGAAGACATTTGTAGTACAGTACAATACAACAAGTGATCAGGTTTGGTCATTTGGAACAATGGTGATCAGTGATTAGACATTATACATAATGGTGATTAGTGAATAGTGATTAGTCATTGGGAACAATGGTGATCAGTGATTGGGCATTAAGAATAATGATGATTGGTGTTTGGTCATTGGGAACAATGGTGATCATTTATTGGACATTAAGAATGATGGTGATTAGTGATTGGTCATTGGGAACAATGGTGATCAGTGATTGAGCATTAAGTATAATGGTGATTGCTGATTAGTGATTGGTCATAGGGAACAATGGTGGACAGTGATTAGATATCAAATATATTTGTTAGCGGGGATTAGTGATTGGTCCTTGGGAACAATGGTGATCAGTGATTGAGCATTAAGTATAATGGTGACTGCTGATTAGTGATTGGTCATTAGGAACAATGGTGGACAGTGATTAGATATTAAATATATTTGTTAGCGGTGATTAGTGATTGGTCCTTGGGAACAATGGTGATCAGTGATTGAGCATTAAGTATAATGGTGACTGCTGATTAGTGATTGGTCATTAGGAACAATGGTGAACAGTGATTAGACATTAAGAATACTGGTGACTGGCGAATAGTGATTGGTCATTAGGAACAATGGTGAACAGTAATTGGACATTAAGAATAATGGTGAACAATGATCGGTGGTTGGGAACAATGATTATCAATGAACAGTAATTGGTGTGGTTAAGTGGTTAGCTGAGAACAATGGTGAATAGTGGTTAGGTATAGTTGGGAATAATAATGATCAGTGATTGCTGAGAATAATAATGAACACAATAATTAAACGTTGGTCATTGGTTATTGGGATATATATATATATATATATATATATATATATATATATATATATATATATATATATATGCATACACTTGCTAATATATATCCTGGTACCTAGGAGCCTAGTGACAGAGTTCACTAAAGGTCAAATCACTCACTAAATCAATATATTAGCACAACAACAGTAGTGGCATTTTTAAAGAGAAGTGCCACATTAAAGCCATAATAGTGACATAGTTACCAAGAAGTACCACAGTACAACAACAGTTATGACCTATTTACCAAGATGTACTACAGTACAACAACAGTAATGACATATTTACCAAGAATTACCACAGTACAACAACAGTAATGACATATTAACCAAGAAGTACCACAGTACAACAACAGTAATTACATATTTAACAAGATGTACCACAGCACAACAACAGTAGTGACATTTGTACCAAGAAGTACCACAGTAAAGGCATAGTAGTGACATAGCTACCAAGAAGTACCACAGTACAACAACAGTTATGACATATTTACCAGGAAGTACCACAGTACAACAACAGTAATGACATGTTTACCAAGAAGCACCACAGTACAACAACAGTAATGACATATTTACCAAGAAGAACCACAGTACAACAACAGTTATGACATATTTACCAAGAAGAACCACAGTACAACAGTAATGACATATTTACCAAGAAGTACCACAGTACAACAACAGTAATGACATATTTACCAAGAAATACCACAGTACAACAACAGTAATGACATATTTACCAAGAAGTACCACAGTACAACAACAGTAGTGACATAGATACCAAGAAGTACCACAGTACAACAACAGAAATGACATATTTACCAAGATGTACCACAGTACAAAAACAGTTATGACATACTTAAAGGTGAAATCTAGTGAGCGGAGGGTAGTGCCTTCTTGAACTCAACATGGCTTTCAAGTTCATGTCACAGCTTCTGGTTATACAAATTGAGAGATTACCAATGTGTAAAGCATGACAACCCAGTCAGGTTTTACACATTGGCAGTGAATCGAGTGATTGGACCTTTAGTGTTCGCTGTCACTAGGCTCCTAGGTACTAGGATATATACTAGCAAGTGCATGCATATATATATCCCAATAACCAATGACCAATGTCTATTTGTTATGTTCATTATTATTGAGTGAGTGAGTGAGTGAGTGACAGAGAGAGAGAGAGAGAGAGAGAGAGAGAGAGAGAGAGAGTGTGTGAGAGAGAAAGAGAGGGAGAGAGTGAGTGAGTGAGTGACAGAGAGAGAGAGAGAGAGAGAGAGAGAGAGAGAGAGAGAGAGAGAGAGGAGACTGGTGAGGGAATGATTGTTTATAGCTGTCATAACACAAGTTAATGTCTTCAGTGTTCCAATGAACTAAATCAAACTTGATTTAGAAACATTGTAGTCATTGGTAAATTGCTGAGTTGTAGGATGTGTGTGTGTGTGTGTGTGTGTGGGGGGGGGGGATTCAGTGATACAGCATGCATTATTTTCCTATAACAGCACGGCCTTTCATCTATTATTTTTTACAGAAAGACAATTTTTTCTCAAAATGGCTATTTTTTTTTGCTTGTTCTTTACTGTCTGTGAAAACCCACTGCTTTTTTCTGCTTTGACAGCTTATGAAAATATGCATTTATTTAACAGCATGGAAATATTTCTATTTAATTGTATTTTTAATCTTGATTTGGATAAGGAGACAGTTTAACAGTCACAGTAATCGCTCTTTTTAAACACATCTAACACCTTGCTAGCTACATGCGATTTATTCACACATTGAATGTCACACTTTGATGTACTGTACCATATTGAACACAAGTCTATTAGACTCTGATAGTTTGGAATAAGATAGAGTCTCTCAGACTTTTACAAGCTTGATTCTGACCTTGGGAGATGTTTCCTGATAGAAATACTGTACAGAAAATTATTAATTCACAATTTTACTTAAAAAGTTTGTAGATACCTGACCTCCACACTCATATGTGATTCTTCTCAAACTGTGGCCAACAATTGTATAGAATGTCTTTGTGTGTTGTAGCATTACAAGTACCCTTGTGCACAAAGCAAGCTCCATGTATGCAGGCTTGACCAAGTTTGGAGTAGAAGAACTCAAATAAACTGCGTAGAACCCTGACCTCAATCCCATTGGTCACCTTTAAAATGAACTGGAATACAGATTGCTGAAATTCAGAGCCACCAGCTCATATATATCTTTTGATGAGCCTGAATCCCTTCAGCATATAGCAAAACAAAAAGGGTTCAATATGCTGCTCCAAAACATTTAGAATGATATGTTCAACAAGTGCATATGCTTGTAATGGCCAGGTGTTTACATACCTTCGGACATACGGTGTGTGATTTTGGGGATCTTTATCTGTTTATTTGTTCATATATAGCCCCAGACAGCATATACTCTGTACAGTAGTAAAGTATTTTCTGTAGTAGTAAGTAATCGGTTATTTTATGGTCATTTCCATGTTTCATCACCGTTCTAAAATGTGCAACCAAATATATGGGGTAAGGCGCGTTAAGACGGCTTTAGACAAAACACTTGAATACTATATGGGTTAAAAGCAGTCTCCAATGCCATTTATCCCACTATTGTACCATGTTTTGTTTCTGATCATTTGTTGGAGACTTGCAGTCCTGCACCATTTGTCACTGTCAGCTGTCAGCTCTGTGGTTAGATTGTATTCCAGTTCATTTTGGATCAAAATATCTGCATCTGTTGTCACCTAAATGTACTATTATGTCTATGGAGCCACTCAGTCAACTGTCTACAATGCAGAGGATTAAAGCCTGGACAGTGTTAATGGGAAGTTATTTAAACCAGTGCCTTCTGTCTGAGACTTACAGTATACATACATAGTGTATCTCTATTAAAAGTCTTGTAACAAATGTATTATATTGTAATTTTGTGCTGTCTGGTAACTGTCTGGTATTTGACATGGTCTTGTTTCCTGTTTCCTGTTTACTGAAATATTTCATAGTAAAGAAGTAAGAAGGTTTTACTTCTTGGTAAATGTGACAAGACTGGCTTTTCTGTGTCACTTTATGATAACTATGTCACTACTGTTGTTGTACTGTGGTACTTCTTGGTATCTATGTCACTACTGTTGTTGTACTGTGGTACTTCCTGGTAAATATGTCATTACTGTTGTTGTACTGTGGTACTTCTTGGCAAATATGTCATTACTGTTGTTGTACTGTGGTACTTCTTGGTAAATATGTCATTACTGTTGTTGTGCTGTGGTACTTCTTGGTAAACATGTCACTACTGTTGTTGTACTGTGGTACTTCTTGGTAAATATGTCATTACTGTTGTTGTACTGTGGTACGTCTTGGTAAATATTTCATTACTGTTGTTGTACTGTGGTACGTCTTGGTATCTATGTCATTACTGTTGTTGTGCTGTGGTACGTCTTGGTAAATATTTCATTACTGTTGTTGTACTGTGGTACTTCTTGGTAAATATGTCATTACTGTTGTTGTAATGTGGTACTTCTTGGTAAATATGTCATTACTGTTGTAGTAATGTGGTACTTCTTGGTAGCTATGTCATTACTGTTGTTGTACTGTGGTACTTCTTGGTAAATATGTCATAACTGTTGTTGTACTGTTGTACTTCTTGGTAAACATGTCACTACTGTTGTTTTACTGTGGTACTTCTTGGTATCTATGTCATTACTGTTGTTGTGCTGTGGTACGTCTTGGTAAATATTTCATTACTGTTGTTGTACTGTGGTACTTCTTGGTAAATATCTCATTACTGTTGTTGTACTGTGGTACTTCTTGGTAAATATGTCATTACTGTTGTTGTACTGTGGTACTTCTTGGCAAATATGTCATTACTGTTGTTGTACTGTGGTACTTCTTGGTAAATATGTCATTACTATTGTTGTGCTGTGGTACTTCTTGGTAAACATGTCACTACTGTTGTTGTACTGTGGTACTTCTTGGTAAATATGTCATTACTGTTGTTGTACTGTGGTACTTCTTGGTAAATATGTCATTACTGTTGTTGTAATGTGGTACTTCTTGGTAAATATGTCATTACTGTTGTAGTAATGTGGTACTTCTTGGTAGCTATGTCATTACTGTTGTTGTACTGTGGTACTTCTTGGCAAATATGTCATTACTGTTGTTGTACTGTGGTACTTCTTGGCAAATATGTCATTACTGTTGTTGTACTGTGGTACTTCTTGGTAAATATGTCATTACTGTTGTTGTACTGTGGTGCTTCTTGGTAAATATGTCACTACTGTTGTAGTAATGTGGTACTTCTTGGTAGCTATGTCATTACTGTTGTTGTACTGTGGTACTTCTTGGCAAATATGTCATTACTGTTGTTGTACTGTGGTACTTCTTGGTAAATATGTCATTACTATTGTTGTGCTGTGGTACTTCTTGGTAAACATGTCACTACTGTTGTTGTACTGTGGTACTTCTTGGTAAATATGTCATTACTGTTGTTGTACTGTGGTACTTCTTGGTAAATATGTCATTACTGTTGTTGTAATGTGGTACTTCTTGGTAGCTATGTCATTACTGTTGTTGTACTGTGGTACTTCTTGGCAAATATGTCATTACTGTTGTTGTACTGTGGTACTTCTTGGTAAATATCTCATTACTGTTGTTGTACTGTGGTACTTCTTGGTAAATATGTCATTACTGTTGTTGTACTGTGGTACTTCTTGGCAAATATGTCATTACTGTTGTTGTACTGTGGTACTTCTTGGTAAATATGTCATTACTATTGTTGTGCTGTGGTACTTCTTGGTAAACATGTCACTACTGTTGTTGTACTGTGGTACTTCTTGGTAAATATGTCATTACTGTTGTTGTACTGTGGTACTTCTTGGTAAATATGTCATTACTGTTGTTGTAATGTGGTACTTCTTGGTAAATATGTCATTACTGTTGTAGTAATGTGGTACTTCTTGGTAGCTATGTCATTACTGTTGTTGTACTGTGGTACTTCTTGGCAAATATGTCATTACTGTTGTTGTACTGTGGTACTTCTTGGCAAATATGTCATTACTGTTGTTGTACTGTGGTGCTTCTTGGTAAATATGTCACTACTGTTGTAGTAATGTGGTACTTCTTGGTAGCTATGTCATTACTGTTGTTGTACTGTGGTACTTCTTGGCAAATATGTCATTACTGTTGTTGTACTGTGGTACTTCTTGGTAAATATGTCATTACTATTGTTGTGCTGTGGTACTTCTTGGTAAACATGTCACTACTGTTGTTGTACTGTGGTACTTCTTGGTAAATATGTCATTACTGTTGTTGTACTGTGGTACTTCTTGGTAAATATGTCATTACTGTTGTTGTAATGTGGTACTTCTTGGTAGCTATGTCATTACTGTTGTTGTACTGTGGTACTTCTTGGCAAATATGTCATTACTGTTGTTGTACTGTGGTACTTCTTGGTAAATATGTCATTACTGTTGTTGTACTGTGGTACTTCTTGGTAAATATGTCTCTCCCTCTCTCCCTCACTCACGCTCTCTCTTTCTCTCTCCCACTCTCTCTCTCACCCCCCCTCTCCCACTATCTCTCTGTCTCTCTCTCTCTCTCTCTCTCGCTCTCACCCCCCCCACTCACTCTCTCTCAAAAACAAAACAAAACCAGAAATACTCAATTACCTGTGACTGTAATAAACAAATGAAATTCCTTCAATACATGCTAAATAAATTCTTCCTAACAAATCCATCACCACATAAGTGGTTATAGGTTCTACTTTGTAATACATATTATTTTATCTGGATATTTTTTGCCTTAGATTATGTAGAGTTTCTGTGTATTAGCTGTTAATATAGAAGCAATAATGTATTATCACTTTTCAACATTCAACTATGCTGTGGTACAAAATCTATTTCTTTCAAACCTTATAAAATAAAAATGTTACTATAGTACTGTCTTTTAATCTTCCAGTTTCCATTTCCATGCCAATGATCACAAAAAGTCATTAAATACACATAGATCATGACGTGATTTGTTGACTTCTAGCAACTTTTTGTAGTTTCCTATAGCTACATTCCCTTGCATAAAATCTCTGTTATTTTCAATTTCTGTGATCAATTCTTTGTAATAATTCTAATCGATGCAATCAAAATGATAATCAAAACAATTCAGTTGTATATGTCTGTGATGGACATTCAGTATAAAACACCTCGTGCTTAGTGTTGCATCTGCACATCTGGAATTATGCGACTGAGTGGCCTGTGCTCGTGCACTTTTTTCTTTTTTTGCACAATACATGACATATATGACGACATCCGGGTAATTTCTGTGCAATCAATGAATGCTCTGTTTCTGTTTATGCACATGTTAAAGCTAATGAAGACGCATTCAGATCGCCTTTAGGACCCGGAGGCTGACACTAGGTGGGGGTAGGAGGGAGAGAGAGGAGAGAGAGAGAGAGAGAGAGAGAGAGAGAGAGAGATAGTTTCTCCTAAACTTCCCACACGCATAAGTTGAACTGACAGAGCCTGTCCCATACTGAACACAGCGCGTGCAACTCACTTTCGGATCTTGTTATACCTCAGCTCTACTTATACACCAGACGTATATTACCAGTAAATAAGGCATTTAAATGAAAGAGGATTATTACCGCCGGTGCAACATTGCAGTTCTATTCAAATGGCTTTGGGATTGTTTTTCGCCATGAGAACCCATTCACGCGCACATCGGCCCTCCTGACGCACGAGGAAACAACAAACCACCTGTTTTGGGGAAAAAAGAAAACTTCCCACGGATATAACGCACAGTCCTCGAGCGCGCTGCACGTGTCAACACATCACTTTCGGATCTTTACTTTTAACCCTAATCGGTGTCTGAGAAGCCATGTGACAGTCCAAGGAGTTTTTTATTTTATCCATGCACTGTTTCAACGTATTAAATATATATATATATTTTTTTTGTTATTGCTGTTTTTAAAATCTGCCAGCGGATCGAGCGCGTGCACGGTGAACAGCGTCAGAGCGGTAGAATGAGGAATGACGCGCGTGCACGATGGCCCGAGAGGACTCGGTGAAGTGCCTGCGCTGTCTGCTGTACGCTATCAACTTACTGTTCTGGGTAAGCGCAACGTCCCAGACTGAACACTACTGCACTAAATAATGGGTTCAGTTCTTGCAGTTTGTGCCAAAAAGTCCGGGGACGGCAGCAGGTGGTCGAGGGGCCGCTCGCGTTACACCGATTGTGGGACGCCTAAAGGTGCAAAAATGCTTAATTTTCAGTGCGCGTGAGCGGCAAATACTCACCTGCGTACCTTATGTACCAGTCTGGAGGATTAAAAGCAGAATCTATTAGTAAAACATCCCTTTTTTTATCGAAATGTAATGCAATTAAATTTGATTTAGAGATATTTTAGAGATCTAAACCACAGCAACATGAAACAAACTGGCAAGCTAATTTTCTATTTAACACTGTTGACATGATGGTGGTCATGAACTTTAGTCAGAAATAATCCCTATAAGTTCAAAAATGTTTTTTTAATCTAGGAAATCCATAAAACAGACCTTTTCGGAGGTTTAAGAGGTTTTTGAACTCAAATTGTCCTCGATAACTGTCAGGAAAACATAAACGTGTGTGATTTGTGTGGGGATTAACGCTATTAACGTCGTTATTGCACCACACAGACATGCGTCCAGTAAGTGACACGGCAACCTGCCACTGGACATTTTCATTAACCTGCATATGATTCATGTATAGCAATTAGAAAAGAGGCTTCATGTGCTGTAAATAGAGTTTATGACACTAATATTATTTAGTTGCATTCATACAGGATCCAATTTCTCATAAATCTCTAAACATAGTGGTTCTCAAACTGGTCTGCAAAACCAGATGTCTGTGATGTTTATTGTACAGTCATGGACGTCACAACAACCATTACATTTTTTGTTGAGTTACTCGTCAAAAACATATCCTTATGCTAATGAAAATAGGTCCAGGTGAAGGATTAGTGGTAGCTCATTGGTTAAGGCATTGGCCTACTGAATGGAAGGTTGTGAGTTTGAATCCTTGGACTACCAAGCTGCCACTGCTTGGTCCTTTATCAAGTCCCTTAACCATCAGTTGTATAAATGATATAAATGTAAGCTGCTCTCTATAAGAGAGTCTGCCAAATGCTGCAAATCAAAAGATTAAAATAAACCACTATTATAGAAAAGTAACAGCATTGCCAGGTCTCAGAAAAAAACTCCAGCCAAACTACATCTCAAACCAGCCCAATAATGCCCAAAAAACACAGCAAAACAAAGACAAATTTTCTTTATTGCATCGGAACTAAGTTGGTTGTTCTACTGCAATACTGTTTTTTATTGTTATTTGATATGGCTATTATCCTACACTGGTTTGTTCAACTCATAGTGCCTGGGTTGGCTTCCTTGTGTGGCAGAGAAAACTGGCATCATTAGCCACTAGACCACCTGGGAACTTATACGCATTTAAAGACTGAAGCTAAAATTTAAATAACCGGATTATGTTGATAAAATGCGGTTTATTTTATAAGTATGTTTTATTTTTTAAATGGCATACAATTGCTACAAAATCACTTAAGAACCACTGATCTAAGATAAAACCATGTATATTATTTTTACTACTCAAATATGGGAACCTGAGAACTTGATTGGTTTAGGCAGATCTTTTTTTTTTTTGATAAGTGCATTTTCTCAATTTTTCCTAAAATGGCTGATCTAGCAAGAGCTGAAACTATAATCATCATTGAGCAAACAACTAGTCAATAAAACTGGAAAGAAAGCCAATTCATACTCATTAACACAACTTTTTCCCTTCAAAAAAAATACACCAAATACACCTGTTTTCTGAAAAACAGATGTGTTTATTGTCACATATACAAGCACAGTGTAGTAAAATCCTTTCATTCACATATCCTAGCTTGTTAGAATGCTGTGGTGAGAGCTAGGGGATATGGCAACCCTCGAGGTTTTCCCAGCAGTCACAGGTTAGCAGTGTCGAGAGATCAGTGTGAACAAAAGTAAGCAAAGCAGTCAACAATAGACTTGGCTAAGTAAGCTTGCATGTGATTCAATCTGAAGCCATTGTTTATCCGCTGGTGATAAATATCCAGATGGTTCTCTTTGAGAAAATAGATTCACTTTCAGCTCCAAAATAAACACAGTTTGTTTTAATGATTAAATATCCATACACAGCAAATTCCCAATTTCATGTCAGAGAAAAGCTTGTATTACCACTATTATATCCTGCTATGATTTATATTTACATCAAATCATAATACTACATCTACCTTAAATTCAAGCCTTATCCCTCTAAACAAACAGCTTACCAAATAGCACATGAAATATTGTATCTGAGAATCCAAGTCCAAGAATATTATTATAGGAGGGTCTTTTATTTTGCTGAGTATGTTAAAATAGTTCTCCCGCATCCATAAACAGATAAAAACAACCTCTTTTAGGTTCTCTGTGCTACTCGTCTGATCCATTTGGCCTTCCATACGCCTGTCTCAACAACTGCACACTGAATTAAGGTTTATTAAGCCCTGCAGCCATATCTCTATGAAGCGGACTGCCTGTTTGACCCCAACCAAGCCTGTGCTGCATGTTTCACATTCTGCTACACACTATTTTAGGGAATTAAATGTGATAAGTGCTGGGTGTCACTTTCACAGCCAAAAATTCCAACAGGGCCAACAAACGAAACCGTGCTACTTGGATTTCAGCAGGACATACAGTAGCCTTACACCAATAGAATCGCAACTTGATTTTAGAGGGCTCTGAATTTTTAATGCTGGAAGAGATGTAGTTACAGAGTCATACACCGTGTTGCATGTACCTATGCTTTTCTGTGCTGCCAGACTAAAGCCTATTTCTCTCCACAGCTAATGGCTCTGTGTGTGCTGGGAGTTGCTGCTTGGCTTAGAGATTACCTGAACAATGTGCTCACCTTAACTGCAGACACCAGGTGAGATTTGCGAGGAGTGAATGGGTATGTGTGAACGGCTTCGTCTATGACCAACAGTCTGGTCATTTTAATCAGCAGGTCACCTGAGTCAAGTCAAGTCAAGTCAAGAGACTCAAGAAGTTTTTTTTTTCTGTCATTTCAACCATATATAACGTTTCTCCAGGACCATAGTGCTACATAAAACAACAGAACCTGAATCAACAGCTCAAAATATCTCTGCACACCAAAGCATTATGTCTAATGGAGTAATTAGTTAACACCTTGTTTAGATTACGTTTACTTTGCTTTTGATTTGATTTATTCAGATTTTACATATAGCTTGATTTTGTGGCAGTTAAAACAGTATTTATTTCAAAAACATGGACTGGTTTATGATTTCTCTAAGAAAAGAAAAGTATGAGCTTGGAGCACGATCATGCAAATTGGATCAATGATACGGCCCGATATGCAAATTACTAAAGGTTGAACAATAGAAGAAGATAAGCAACAGTGCTGTAGTATAGAATTTCTATAATATATAATGTTTAATGATATAAATTATATAACCTTTTTTTTAATCCAATGAATCGTGAGTCAAACTGATTATCAGTTAACCCAAAAATTCTCACCCCTAAAATAGACCCAGAACAAATTCCTAAGGTGAAATGCTAAATTAAGAAGCTGGCATTTATCTTCTGCATCTTCTTTCAGAGGTGTAATTTAGCACCGTGAGACACTATTTAGTCGGCGCACGATCTTGCAGCGGTTGCCGCAAATAAACGGAAAGCAGAATGTGTAAAGACATGATTGCAATATGGCAAAATGAGCTTTCCAGAGCTGCAGCTTCCTGACTTGCTGACTCAGTTCCATTTAACAGCAATGAAAATCTCATCTGCCCTGAACGGATGCCACATAATGAGATAACAGCTGAGTTGAGTATTTCAGTTTCACACTGTTTTGTACCCATGGTGGGTATGCTTGAATGTGTGTGTGTGTGTGTTTATTAGTACCCTCTCTCAAGAGAGTAAAATCAACCACATGGTGCAAAATGTGATTTTTTTGTTTAGCGAAAAGGTGTATGTGCGTGTGTGTGTGTGTATGTGTGTGTGTGTGTGTGTGTGTGAAGGAATCACTGGTGGTTCACACTCATCCAAAATATCTAGGTTACACAACAAGGCTTTCTCCTGTCCTTTTCCAGCTATGTATCATTGAGACATTAGGACAAAAAGACCAAGAGAGGGAGTGAGAGGTTGGAGGCTTACATTCCTACTGAGTGCAATCATTATTTACTTGTAACTGGTGGATTAATAAAAATGCAGCCCTGTGAGAGTGGAGGATGCAGTGGGCAGGATGGAAGGGGGGAGACAGCAGGATGGATTGATAAATAAACAAAAAGACTGCCAATGAATAACTTCCCAGTTCTCCCTTCTTCCTTCTCTTTGTCTGTTTTGTAGGCTGGAAGAAGCAGCGGTCCTCACATACTCCCCTGCGGTCCACCCTGTTGTCATCGCCGTGTGCTGTTTCCTAATCATCGTGGCCATGGTGGGCTACTGTGGCACACTGAAATGCAATCTGCTACTCCTCTCCTGGGTATGTCTCCATGTGGGGTTTTGAGTGTGTGTGTATGTGTGTGTGCGTGTGTGTGTGTGTGTGAGAGAGAGACAGAGACAGAGAGAGAAAGCAAACAAGCAAGCAAGAAACAGCACTTATTATAATGCATGCAATTATTTAATGCAATTATTATAATGCATGAAAATAAAGTATGCCATAAATGCTGTTTATTTATTCAGAGCCCTTCCCTTTTTCTACATCAAGAGACAAGGATGCACTTTACCAAAGGGTTTGAGAATTGTGTGTCATGATAGACTTGTAGTACATGACTAAAGTCAACATTTATAAACAGTTACATTTGATCGGTCTGCTATGATCGACATATGTACATACTGACGGTTATCGTCTAGTCCGGCTTTGCATCCAGAGCTGGAGCTGGTCTCTTTCTGCATCAGTTAGCCCGCTATCTGAGTTTACACATCCTGCCTAAGAGGGCGCTTCAGGTTGTCATGCTTTCTGATCATTTATGTTGTAAATGTCTGTACAAGCTCAGCCTTGCCCTCTTTCCTGAGGCCACACTGTGGTAATGGGCTGGACAGAATTCATGATGTGCTAGTAGAAACCTCTTTGTTAGCTTGTAGTGGTTTACTCCCGCAGTTTAAAAAGGCCATAAAACATGCAAATAGCCAAGAGGATAAGTTATGGCCCACGTTACAGCAATTTACAGAGAGGAGGTGCGAGCTACAGCCTCAGGGCTCCACATCAATTAAAGCGATGGACAGGTGAGGAATGCCAAAACAGAGCCTTGCCCACAGATTTATTCTGAGTGCTGTGGATTAGCATTCTGTACAATGGCTTGTTATGTGATGGTATTTTAAGATTGTTATGGGCCATTAGCAGAGAGAGGGAGAGACAGAAATTTGACAAAAGGCCAATTAAACTCAAGAAATCCACAAGCCATGCCACTTATTGTGCTTTTCCACCTACATAGCAGTATGTCTTCAGGTATGTAACAGATAACAAGGGTTCAAATTTGGTCCATGCAAAGCTCAGTATTGGTTCAGTATTTAATGCATTGGGCACCTGATTGGATGATCATGAGTTTAAATACCAGAAACACCAAGTTGCCTCCATTTTTTTAAATGTTAGGCAAATAAGTTTAATGTAAATGCAGAGGTGTCCCTCAAGGCTCACTTCTTGGTCCTCTGCAATGTTCTTTTCAGTTGGCTTCATGTACTATATAGGTACAGTATGTGCTGCATACTAAGGACACCCTACTCATCCTTTGTAAAAAAAAAATAGGATATCCAAGTTGCTGCTTGTATCGTGTCACATCTGGAACACATCGACTTAATACCTGATGCTTATCTGCATCTAAATTCACCTGAGTCTAAATTGGACCATTCCCCCTCAAAATGAAGGTTACAGTCCAGTCGCACACTGCTTCTCTAGCTGGTCTCACTACAAGTACCGCTTGACTCCTTCTGCTAGCCACAGCACTCTCAGGTTATGCCCCGGTATTGGAACATCTAATGAGTTCCTTGGTGTCTTCACAAAAATTCTTATTTACTTTACTTATGTATCCACACTGTCTCCAAGTAATAGCAATGTCTTGGCATGTTGGTATCTGGACTGTGGCAAGTGTGTGCCAGTATAAGCTCACATTTTCCAAGTAGGTCCCATTTCTGTAAGCTGTCTTGCAAAGAGTGTCCACTACATGCCATAAATATTATTAATTCAGAGCAACTTTGTCTGTGCAAGTAGACTGTACAACTACCTTGTGACCTGTTATGGTCTGGTTACATAAAAAAAGATATGTTCCTAAGCGTTGGGTGATATTGGTGGAAAAAGTGGTTATCCAATTGCACAAAAATCCTCCTTCCTAGTGTCACTGTAACAGTAGAGACCCAGCTGTAATATGAAGCTGGACTAAAAAGAGTGGCTGTGTTTTTCAATGCTACCTCGTATTCCAGATGAGGACCCTGATTTCTGGGATGTCTTTCCCCACTTGCCTTGCTCTTCCCCTTTATGGGTCGTTCCATTCATTGCTTTATTCACTGCTTCTCCTCTCTCCCTTCTCCACTTTGGCCTGTCTGGGTTTGGGTTACAGCTACCCTGCATTATTATCTCACACAGCTTCAATAGGTAAGTCTATCCAGGCATAAAGCAGGATGACTTGGAAGGGAAAAATGAGAGGCTCTTTAGTTTCCTACAGCCTCTATTCACCAACTGGCAATGCACACATAGAGAGAGCAGGGACAAGCACATCTCTGCTTTCAAACAGACACATATACGTACTGTTTACATGAAGTGCGCACAGAACTTTGGTTATGTCGGTAGTCAGTAAGTAGGAGTTTCCCATGATTTGTAGCTTAATAACTGAACTGAGTGTACACAGATTTGTCTCTGTTTTAATTCTTAGCTAGGCTTCATAAATCATTGTTTCAAAAATCCTGTTCTCAATGTGTCTATCAGGGTTTTCTTTGGATTATCCAGTTTTCTCCCACTTTCTCCCGCTAAACGTGATTGTAGGTTCTAATACGAAAGAAATATTGTGTGAAAATAAAGATGCTATCTAGACTCATATATTCATTAGCAGAGATGGGGGACTCGAGTCATATGACTTGACTCGAGTCAGACTTAAGTCGCAAATTTGAGACTTGAGACTTGCTTGACAAATATTAAAAAAAGACTTGACTTGACTTTGACTTGACATTCATGACTTGAGACTTACTTGTGACTTGAGTTAAATGACTCGAAATAACTTTTTTTTTTTTTTTTTTTCTAATTTGTTTTTGAACGCATGCAAAAAAGGTAGCGGTAAGAGTTATGGCCATCCCTGCATCAAGTGCACCTGCTGAACGTGTATTCAGCCATGGTGGGGTGATAATGTGACCACATCGCTTACAATTGAGTGACAAAGTTCTCAATTATTTTATATATAAAAAACCTAAATATAAAAATAAAAAACCTCTGAGTTGCAAGCACAGCCATATTCTTGTCTCGCATGCACACGCACACACGTTCAGTTTAAAGGGATAGTTCACCCAAAAAATGAAAATTCTTACATCATTTTCTCACCCTCATGATGTTACAAACCTGTATAAATTTCTTTGCTCAGATGAACACGGAGGAAGATATTTTAAGGAATGTTTGTAACCAAACCATTCATGAGCCCCATTCACTTCCATAGTATTCTTTTTTCCCACTATAGAAGTGAATGGGGCTCGTCAATGGTTTGGTTACAAACATTCCTCAAAATATCTACATGTATGTTCATCATTAAAAGGGAATGCTTGTTCAAAAAATGCCATTTGGTTGCATAGAAACCATTGTACTTTTTTATATATACTTTTCCATGGTCTTCTGCCGTGTTTGAGGCATATTGAAACTTTTCATGCTTTTATGTTGGCCTTATTTCAGTTACATTTACATCTTATTCTTTGTAGTTTTGATTTTTATTATTTTTTAGATTTTTATTGTATTTACAACTCACCTGTATGTGGACCCCTTTTAAAAATAAATGCATATAATCATTTTTGTTGCAAATAAAACTCTCATAGTCCATAAATACTGTAGATTTAACTTTGTTTAATATATACATTTAGTTAAATCATCAAACATCTGTACGACTTGCCAGTGACTTGCTTGACTCAAGCTGCGACTTGACTTGACTTGCTTGACATAAAGCAGTGACTTAACTTGACTTGACTTGACTCTCACAAAAATTGACTCGGACTTGCTTGAGACTTGAAGGTTAAGACTTGAGACTTACTTGTGACTTGCACATGTGTGACTTACTCCCACCTCTGTTCATTAGCTTCCCTTAATATTAATGCACATCATACATTCCATGCATTATATGAATATGCTAGCAACCAACTTTAAGCCTAGTTAGTCAGGTTTCTGCACAGAACATGGCACTGGGCAGCATAGTGGAGTCTCGCCTGCATGGTGGGTTTGATATTATGCTGGTATAAAAATATGTTGTAAAATATATATTTAAATATATTATTAAATATATTAGATTCATAAATAGATTCATCTGCTCATATTCACAGGTACTGTGTGTGTGTGTGTGTGTGTGTGAGAGAGAGAGAGAGAGAGAGAGAGAGAGAGAGAGAGAGAGAAAGAGTGAGAAAGACAGCATGAGAGAGATGATCAGCAGGTTAAAAGTTCACATTTTCTAGATTTAGAGAGGTGAGATGTTTAGTTGGTGGAGGTGTAAAAGCCATGTCAGGGGTTTAGTAGTCTGCATTTTAAGTGATATTTATATTATGTTTGTGTGTGTGTTTGTGTGTGTGTGATGAATAGCAAATGGATCGTAGCACTACAATGAACATCTGTTTAACCCAAATATTTGGAGTTTCCAAATAAACACAGTCAGCCAGGTCTGCGCCACAAGCTCGCTGCCAAGTCCTGGTCCTGACAAGAACATTCATCTTAATAAGGCCTCACAGTGTGTTCAGTTGACAGTTTGAGTGCTAAGTTGGATGTGTAGGCCAAATGGATGTGCAACAGCATGTGTCTGTGTGTGAAGTGAGTACAGAATAACTTTCATCTCTATCACAGTATGAAAGCTCTGCAGGTGTGTCCTCATCATACTGACCCATCAGTCATGCTAACAGTCAGTTAGAAAGAGATGAGATAAGACCATGCGGGGATCCCTCTCTCCCCTTCTCATACACCATCTCAAACACTCATCTTCTCGTCGTTCTAAGTCGGCAATATCAATTTTCTCTCTCTTTCCTTAAAGGAATACTCCAGAGCCTTTCAACCGAATGTCTATGAAGAGCATCTGTTTTGTGTATGATTACCATTGACTCTTTTAAAGTATAGTCACAAGAAAATAACATTATTGTGTATTCCAGATACGTTTATAATGGAAGACTTGGGGCAGTTGTTGAATTCGACCAAACAAAAAATGATGGATTTAAGTTTTAAAGTCTTTCCAAAACACTTTATCCAACTTTCAAATAGTGGAGAAATGCAATAAAACAACCATCAGACCCTTTTAGCTTTCCTCTGAAAAAGTAAAATAGATTATACTCACTCACTCACTCATTTTCTACCGCTTATCCGAACTACCTCGGGTCACGGATCTCAGGCGTCATCGGGCATCAAGGCAGGATACACCCTGGACGGAGTGCCAACCCATCGCAGGACACACACACACTCTCATTCACTCATGCACTCACACACTACGGACAGTTTTCCAGAGATGCCAATCAACCTACCATGCATGCCTTTGGACCGGGGGAGGAAGCCACCGTTCCCCCCAGCATATCTTGTCATGTTTTATTCCTTATATAATCTATTTTAGGGAGGCACGGTGGCTTAGTGGTTAGCAGGTTCGCCTCACACCTCCAGGGTTGGGGGTTCGATTCCTGCCTCCGCCTTGTGTGTGTGGAGTTTGCATGTTCTCCCCGTGCCTCAGGGGTTTCCTCCGGGTACTCCGGTTTCCTCCCCCAGTCCAAAGACATGCATGGTAGGTTGATTGGCATCTCTGGAAAAATTGTCTGTAGTGTGTGTGAGTGAATGAGAGTGTGTGTGCCCTGCGATGGGTTGGCACTCCGTCCAGGGTGTATCCTGCCTTGATGCCCGATGACGCCTGAGATAGGCACAGGCTCCCCGTGACCCGAGAAGTTCGGATAAGCGGTAGAAAATGAGTGAATGAATGAATGAATGAATGAAAGATATGCTGGTATAGGAAAATAATCAACAATTAGGATTTATTTCTCTTACACTGCAGAAATATCCGTCTATCCGTTATCTATATCGCTTATCAAACACAGGGTCACAATCATACATGCTCACGCACACATTTACACACTGTGGAAAATTTAGAGATGCCAGACAGCCAACAATGTATGTTTTAGGTGAACTAGGGGAGGAAACTGAAGTACTCTGAGAAAAACCCCGAAGCACAGAGAGAAATCTATGCACAGAGGGCAGAAGTGGGTATCAAATTTTAAAACCCCAGAGAAATACACTGTAGAAAATTTGACAATTATTTGCCTTATTATTTTTCTGGAAACTGGTTCAAAAACTTAAAGGAACAGCCTTACTTCTGACACTAGAGACTCCAAATATGCTAAATGAATGTCACCATATGTACATTTATACATTTGTTTGTTGCACAACGTTTTGAAAAGTATTAATAGGCTTTTTATGACTGTCCTTCATTTAGAAATAGCCAATTTCTTTAAGAAAGAGAATAAAACAATAAAATAAAGTCAGAGAATACAATTTAAAGAAGAATAGAAGTAGTACCTGAATGTGATGCAGTGATTGTGAACATAATGTCATATATATTATATATAGTTAAAGTGCAAGATGTGCATGTGGTGCAAATTGTGCATTAGTGTCAAAGTACGGTTGTGTAAGTGGGTGTTGTGGCAATCCTGAAAAGTCCAGAAAGGGTCCAGATTCTAGGTGTTCTCGTGGTTGAGGGCCTGAATGGCCTCTGAAAAGAAGCTCCTCCTAGTTCTATCTGTGCTCACCTTTAAGGTGCGGAAGTCCATTGTTGAGATCTTCCTAGATTTGGTGCAGCATCGCTATAGAAACAATGACACACTGCAACAAATGAAAAACAAGCCCATAAACATAAACCTATAAACCTATATAAACACCAGAGCTGAAAATGAATCGGCACCTTCCTTCTGACCAATCAGAACTGGGGATTCAGCAGTGATGAAATGTTCTACAAAGTAGGTTTTGTAATAAAGCTCTGGTTCAGCAAGTGGACTGAGTTTATTTCTGATTTTTTTTTTTTCAATTCTGTTTATCACATATATGTTACAGAGATAGTGGGTGGAGCCAATGATTCCAAATTTTGTTTTATTTTTAATATCCAGGTTTGAATTATTCACATTTGTGTATGTTGGTGTTGTCTACAGTACTTTGGCAGTCTGTTGGTGATCTTCTGTGTGGAGTTGGCCAGCGGCGTGTGGACATATGAGGAGGTGAGTAAATGGGAAGCGTGACCTTTCACCCTTTCACCAGCCTCTGTGACATCTCTATCTCTCTCTCTCTCTCTCTCTCTCTCTCTCTCACACACACACACACACACACGTAGATAAACATTCTAACTGTATTTATATGATTGTGGATCAGGTTTCTATGCTCACCACACATGACCAAATCTTAAATGGATTTAGAGACCAGGCTCAAACACTTTTCTTGAGTGGCAGAGTATAAGTTCTTTGAAAAAGTCTAGTCTGAAATGATATTTTGAGTATTAAAGACCATTAGCATTGGCCTAGTGAATTCTAGGACATGTGGGAGGGGGCTGACTTACATTCCTCGCTTAACTACATCCATTTCCTGTTAGAGTCACTGTAGTCACTGAATCATGTTTATTTATTTTTTAGTTATTTCGTTATTTCTTTTACATTCTTTAGCTTTTGTTGTGACAAAAAAATGCATTATAAATGAATTAAAAGTGAGTATTTTTGAATGATTTCAGCTTTAGCAGGAACATTTTTTGTTTATTTTTTACATCTATTTTTTTTACACATTCAACATTGAAATAATGTTGAAAATTTAGGTACAACAAAAGACAGAGAGTGTGTGTGTGTGTATGGTAGTGCTAAATAGATAGATAAATAGATAGAGTGTGTGTATGTGTGTGTGTGTGTATGGTAGTGCTAAATAGATAGATAAATAGATAGAGTGTGTGTATGTGTGTGTGTGTATGGTAGTGCTAAATAGATAGATAAATAGATAGTGTGTGTGTGTGTGTGTGTGTGCTGTTAAGGTGAAGTTAAGGTCTTTTTGAGGAGCTGTCTGTGAAATGAGCTTGTAAGGAAAAAGGGAGAAAGAAATGTGTTTGCCGGTAGCATCTGCTACTGCTAGATTGAGTGGATCAGAGATAAGTTAACCTCTAGGGCCCCACACACACACACACACACACACACAGGCAGGCAAGCAAGATCTTATCAGCAATCGAAACACCCTTGAATGCTTTTGATATGCACCATAGTGCAGGTGTGACAGAAACTGTCCTGTGTGTGTGTGTGTGTGTGTGTGTGTGTGTGTGTGTGTGTGTGCGTGCGTGTGTGTGGGGCCATTCGCTAAGAGCCTACGCCTCAGCACCTGGCCTTGCAACATTATCCCTATTGTCCTTCCTGTCCCTTTCTCTACATCGCCATGTGGTAGTCAATAAATCCCGCTTGCTGCAGTTTCCCCCGTTTCCGCTATCAGACTCCACTCTCTGACACACACCTGCCCCAGGTGCTTTGTGGGTAATAGAAGCAAAACAAGGTTTCCAGAGCATATGAAGGGCACCTGAGGCAGGGTGTCTCACTCCAGCAATCTGCCAGAATAAGGTGTTCAAGTATGGGATGTTTTACAGCAGTGCTGCTCAATAAAGTGCTCATGAGAGAGACATTCATCTTAGGAATATGGAGCGGACTGATGTTTCAGCCGCCTCATGTGAATTAATATCATGCCATAAACTTGAGGAATTAGTGGAAATTATGCCAGACTGTGCTGATATATATCAAACTGCAGGCCAAATAAATGTCTGTCCAACAGTGAAAATCCTCACAGCTCTCCCAAGCCCCATTTTTAATTTACATAATGAATAATACTGATTTCTTTCCTTAGCAGAAATACTAGGAATACTACACAATTTTTCAAACTAATATCTATCTGTAGCATATGTCTGATCACCGAAAAGAATTTCAGCACATTTCCCTAAACGGAAAACTTGTTTACGCCAAACTTACTAATAAGGGCAGATTGTGGGGCAGCGAGTCAATAAACATTTATGGAAAGTGCTTAATGTCGTGGATGGTTTCCATCGTGTTTGTGTTGTGCATGCTGATGGTGATAAATAACAGAAGCACTGCTAAACGCATCCCAACAAGGTTGAAAAATTGGTGCAGTCCATTGAAAACAAAGCAAAGAGCCTTTGAAATGCTTTGAAATACAGCAACATCATCAGCTTTAGTAGTGTTAAATGTAGTAGTAGTAGTTGTAGCTGTAGAACTCGCAATAGAGGTAGTAGTGGTGGTGGTGCTGCTAGATAAAGCTAGTAAATGTAGCAGGAGCAGCTTTATACCAATATTAGCAGTAGTAGTAGTAGTGGTAGTAATAGCAGTAGAAATAGCAGTTAAAGTAGCAGTAGCAGTGGAGATAGCAGTAGTAGTAGAACAGCAAATATACCAGCACTGCTTAACTGGTCCTACCATCTCCCAGGGTAAGAGGTAGGTGTACTGTACATCAAGACTTTTCTGTTCTGGCACCGAGCTGGTGGAATGAACTTCCCCTAGATGTCAGAACCGCTGAGTCACTGGCTATCTTTATTTCCCTGTTTGTTTTATGTGTATATTAAAAACAATCCTGAACAAAATAGTAATAGTAGAAATAGCTGTAGAGGTAGTAGTAGTAGTGGTGGTGGTGCTAATAGTAGTAGTGGCAGTCGCAGTCGCAGTAGAAGTAGCAGTAGTAGTAGTGGTAGTAGAAGTATTAGTAGTAGTAGCAGTGGCAAGTAATAGTGTTAGTAGAAGTAGTAGTGGTAGTAGTAGTAGTAGTAGTAACAGTGGCAATAATAGTGTTAGTAGAAGTAGTAGTAGTAGTAGTAGTAGTAGTAGTAGTAGTAGCAGTGGCAGTAATAGTGTTAGTAGTAGTAGTAGTGGCAGTGGCAGTAATAGTGTTAGTAGAAGTAGTAGTGGCAGTGGCAGTGGTAGTAGAAATAGTAGTAGTGTTAGTAGTAGTCGCAGTGGCAGTAATAGTAGTGAAAGCAGCAGTAGCAGTAGCAGTAGCA